>NC_054483.1:90022633-90326943 GCF_017639515.1 Carcharodon carcharias
GTGGTGGACAAATTATGCATAGCCTATAGACACAGTCTACCCAGTAGTATGACTTTGTACTTGCATCCACTTTGTAGTAGTGCTTTCATGGTGTAACCTTGGGTTTATCCAAGAGGTCTTTTTGGAACACTTCTATTGGGGTAGATGCTATCATGAGCTCGATTATTCTATCAGTTAGCTCTGCTGCCATAAAGTCACAATCGCACCCTTTATCCCTGCATCTATTTATGAATTGATCAGTGGTGTCTTGGTTGTTGCCTAAAGTACATAGATTCCACGCGGTGTATTTGGAAGTTGACCTTCACTTATTATTGATCTTCAACTGTTGACCATATTTTTTCTGGATTTTTCAGATGGTAATTGGACAAACCTGACATATTCCATCTGTGGAGGCCTTTATTATCTAAAGCAATTTTAATTTTATTAGCTTGTTTATCTGGTTCGGAAATAGGGAGGTTCAGAAAATGCAGAACAAAGTGAACTCTGATAGGAGATTTGCTGCCTTTCAGTTGAGTGGAAATGTTGTGGTCATCTTTTAGCTTGCTATTTTATAGTTAATTCAGCTCTGAGTTGCAGTACCTTCAGTGGCCACTGCCTTAGCTGGTCATAGGTTGACTGCAATGGTGGCGCTGTTGAGCTCTTCCTGATTTTTCTTAGGTTTAATGAAGATCTCCCTAAAAAATGGCGATTTGGGCAGAAATATGAACTGCAGACTTCAAAAGTAAAAAAAAACTGTGAAAAAGGGCTTCTTACAGCCTTCTTCTGGCTATTAGAAGCTATTACTCGATGGATTCTTCTTCCCAGTCCAGCCTGCAGTATTTTAACATCCCCCTGACCTCCTGAAGGGACAGTAAGCAGTAGTAATCAAGTCTGTCCTGACTGTGCGTTCTGCTTAAAGTTAGACATTCCAGAATCAGCTATTTAATGCCTGTTGCTGCTTAAACTTCACAGCAGTTAGACTTATAATACGATGTAAGCTCTCCCAAATTTGAACAATCTTACCAGGACCCAGTGCACGTTGTCTTGAGCAAAGTGAGATCCCATTACAATGGTACAGTGTGTAGGACTCTTAAAGAACCGCAGCATCACTTACACATGGTGAGGCTTGATCATTGTTTCACTTTCACACCAGTTGCGTGTGAAGGGTTGAGGTTTGTATACTTTTCAGTCAAATCTTCAAAAACCATGCAACCACCATGTTACGTTCTTCTCTTCAACGTAAATGTACCAATCACACGACAAGGATTGGTGAAACAATAATGTGGGTTCTTTATGTGAAGACAGAATGTTAACTAGGAGGCTCATTATAATACACCTGATTTCTACTCCTGCAGTTTGTATACTAAATACAAGTAATGGGACTAATACATCAGATCCCGTTGAGGTGGCAGTAATTGACAGCAGTTTAAGATACGCACCGTTAAAGGTACATTATATCGCAATAATTAGAATAGTGAGGGATGACCTCAGTTCTAAAGATCAAGATGTAGAAGCAGTTTGAGTAGAGATAAGAAATAGCAAAGTTAAGAAGTCATTTGTGGGAGTAGTTTATGGGTCCCCTAAAAGTAACTACAATGTGGGACAGAGTACACAGGAAGAAATATGTGGGCTTGTGAGATGGGTATGGCGATAACCATGGATGATTTTAATCTACCTATAAATTGGACAAATCAGATTGGCAGACGTAGCCTGGAAGATGAGTTCACAGAGCGTTTTCAGGGCATTTTCTTAGAGCAGCACATTCTAGAGTCGGCCAGCTATTCTAGACCTGGTAATGTGCAATGAGACAGGATTTATTAATGACCTCATAGCAAAGGAGCCCCTTTGAACTAAGAACTAAGTTCTGTTGAAGGGTCATTCGGACTCAAAACGTTAACTGTGCTCCTATCTGCAAATGCTGCCAGACCTGTTGAGTTTTTCCAGGTATTTTTGTTTTTGTTATAAAAGTAGGGATATTTCACCATAGTTATACAGGGCATTGGTAAGACCACATTTGGAGTACTGTGTACAGTTTTGGTCTCCTTATTTAAGAAAGAATATGATTACATTAGAAGCAGTGCAGAGAAGGTTCAATCGACATTCCTAAAATAAAGGGCTTGTCTTATGAGGAAAGATTATCAGGTTGGGCCTGGAACCATTGGAGTTTAGAAGAATGAGAGGTGATCTTATTGAGATGTATAAGATCCTGAGGGCACTTGACAGGGTGGATGCTGAGAGGATGTTTCCCCTTGTCAGGGAATCTGGAACTAGGGCACTTGGTTTAAAAATAAGGGGTCTTCCATTTAAGATGGAGATGAGGAGAAATGTTTTCTCTCAGAAGGTTGTTAGTCTGTGGAATTCTCTTCCCCAGAGAGCAGTGGAGGCTGTGTTATTGAATATTTTTAAGGCTGAGTTTGATAGATACTTGACTGACAAGGGAGTCAACGGGTATAGGGGGTAGATGGAAAAGTAAAGGCCAAAATCAAATTAGCCATGATTTTATCAATTGGTGGAGCAGGCTCGAGGGGCCTTCTCCTCCTAATTCACATATTTGTATGATAATTTTGAAAACATTTTGAACAATGCCTCAAGCTAGGAAAGCTTTATTAATGTTATTAAGAAGGGGAGGATGGATGCCCGAGAATTGGCTTGGATGAGTGCTAAAATAGCAGCTATCGGGCTGCACTCAAGAAACTGAATTTCCTGAGGGTTGGCAGAGGAGGTGTTTGATTGACTGAACTAATAACAAGATTTAGAAATGTGAAAGCAGATGACAGCGGCAGAGGAACCAGAAACTTCATTTCAGAAACAAAGAATCAAATGAGAATGGAAGCAGTAAAAAGAAATACTTGCATTTATGTCATGTCTTTCATAATCTGAGGACGTTCCAAAGTGTTTTATGACGATTGAAGTACTTTTGAAATGTAGTCACTGTTGCAATGAAGGAGAGAAAGAGCTTGCATTTGGAGAGTAAAGATTGGGTCTGCATGACTGATAGGAGTCATTGGGTAAGTGGGGTAGGATCAAAAAGACAAAACCTGTTTAGAGAGCAGCATTGTCCTAGTGGTCAACATCCTAGCATATAATGTGCTGCCACTTTGGGCTGTTGTTAATTCCACATATGATCATCTCATTCTTGCAACTCTGTTTCACTCTCAGTTCTAAAGCCTTGGGCTGCTGTGGCCAATATGTACATAAAGGAGCCTGAACTGACATTTTCCATTTCTTGTAGCCTTCTCATCTCCTTTTATATTGTTCTAAATGTCTTGCACTCTTCTTTATTCACCCTACCTTATTTATTTCCTTTTTTGTTTTATGAATTCTCACTTTACAGGAGACCTTTTGACATATATTGAAGAACATTCTCCACTTTGTATCATTACTTTATATGCTTCATCCTTTGAGTTTGAGAATTTGGTGATTTACGGAAAAAAATCCAGTTGCATTATCCTCAATAAAGAATAAAGCAATAGAGTTTTATTCTGTTGTAATGCTAGTGGAAAACTTATTCTGTGAAGATTAGGAGTGGGCCAGATGAAAATAAACAATAATAACACTAGCTCAAATGTCACTATGACAGAAGATTTAGATATATATCTTGGGAGCCTTGCAGAAAAGCTCATTAAATAAGTGTAATAAAATGCTTAACTTTACATTATGGCAATGGAAACAAGAGAAAAAACAATTGCCTGCAGTGCAGTCCACCATTGAGCAGGGTGTATCACCAGTGGTGACTACAATTTCCATCGATAATGTGGACTCTGGCTACAGTGGCAGCTTCTTTCATGGATGCTCCCATTACTGCAATGGGTGCTTTAGATCCATGATCAAAGAAATAGTGAAGGTCAGTTTTAATTTGCTTGGACAAGGCTTGAAGATGAGCATTAAAGCGGCATTCAAAGATTTTGTACAGGTCCCGTGTTCGCAGCAGTAAAATGCAGACAGGAACAGCTAAGTTATATAAATGATAGCTTTGTGCTATCATGTTGTCTTATACAGCTGGCGGTAAGCACCATCTCAAATTATTCACCACAGCACAGGACATTCTTTCCACTGTTAGAAGGTTATCTGAATCCCAGCCATCTCACTGATTTGCTTACCCATCAATTACCACTTCTTTTAGCTAGAGTGCAGGTGAGGAAGCAATATGCAGAAGGCCATGAATCATGAGAACACCATCACTTTTAAGTTCCCCTACAAGTCATATAATACTATCCTGACTAAGACGCATACTACAGTTCCTTTATCACGAGTGGGTCAAAATCATGTAATCCCCACCTCACAACATTATCAGTACCACCAGCATAAAGACTGCAACAGCTAAAGAAAAAGGCCTGTTAGCACCTCTCAGTGCAACTAGTGTTGGACCAACAAGTTGTAGCCAATGTTGTTCACATCCAATGAACAAAAAAGTCAAGGGGCGCTCTGGAAAATAAATTGGCGTTCGCAGCACATAACCTGCAATACCCACATGCATTGAGACATTTATTGAATAAGATTACATAATTTCAAATATATTATTTCCTGTCCTTCCATGTTGTGAAATTCCAAAGCAAAGCAAACTGACATGAGGAAATTATACATTAGTGAACAAGAATGAGCATCATCTTAACTATGATAATGTTAAATAAAATGTCAATGTGCACAGTTGCAGAAAATTGAAACTGAGCAATCAGATCTATCCACATAGTTACCCCTGATTGCAGTGGCTCATGGTTGTTAATGAATCCATGCTGTGTTTATGAAAATGTTGCTGTTGATTCACTGTTGTTAATGCAAGAGCAGATATATACCACACATATACAGAAAGCTGAAAGAGACTATGCTGCAAAAAAAAACTTCTCCCACAAAAATTATGTTTCAAAAAAATATAAGTCTTATTTCTACTTCCAGTTTTTGATTTGACAATAATTGTCAAAAAGTGCTCTTTCGTAAGGAAATCCCATGTAGAAACGGAAATCATTTGAAAAACTCAGAGACTTGAAGTATTCTGTTTTCTGGTGATACCTGAAATGCCAAAATCTGACTTTTCTTTAAAAGTGATCTGTGTATATCTAGCATTCCTTTGTTAAACTTGACCAGGAGAGGATAATATCCAGGAGTATAACTTAGGACTATTAGCCTTAGTTGCTTTGTAAATGCTTCTGTTTCATCTCAGTCAAAATTTAAAGGAGCTCTGTCTATTTTTGCACATGCATGTTCTGATAATCTAAGACACATTTAAATGTTTTTTTAAGTCAACGTGCTTAACATTATAGTGAACATGCAAATTAGGAACAGGAGTAGGTCACAGCTTTTCTTCATTCCCAACTATAACTGATTTTTCATACATTCTCTGTCCAAAATTGTATCATTTTTAACCCTTAAATGTAAAAGATACAGAAGCTCACAACACAGGGCCAGGCTCTGGTTGCTAAATTGTATTTAATATTGGTTTTACTTTTCCCAATTTAGTGGTAATAACTTGGTAGAGCATTGTAAAATTGAATGTATTTGACTTGTTTGTAATTTGGAATGGTGTTCTGAAGGGATAAGGTCTGGATGGATTAAGTTCAGAAAAGAATATGTGTGTTCCTCCTAATGGCTTTCTTCTGTGCCAACCCAAGAAAGTTCTTGTTGGCGAACTCCATGCAGTGATGAAAATAAATATTTGCATTTAAATAGTGCTTTTCACAGACTTGGGGCATCTCAAAGTGCTTAAGAGCCAATGAAGTACTTTGGAAATGTAGTCACTGTTATAATGTAGGAAATAAGAATGTATTTTGAATTTATATTTACTTAAGTTAATTAGTTGTCCAGACTGCAGAGTCCTTGGTTAAACTTGCAAGTAAAAATTGCTTAAAATGGTTGACTATCATGTGGAAGAAAAGTAAAATGAGATATTAGGCTTTTTTGTGCTGCTGAATATATTACACTATCCTGGAAATGTATTGAATTCAATATATAATAGTTCTCCGGATGTCTGCCAATGGATTACCACTTAGTGACTTCCATTTACAATTTGAATTCATAAAGATGAAAATAGTAAATGATTGTGCAAGTATGTTAACATATTAACTAACTGATTGTTTATACTTAATTCCAATTTTCTTGTCTTTTCTTCATGTGCACCATGAATAATTTTTGGCAGAAATCGCTTAAAAGTTATTTACTGATAGAAATATTTGTTCCTGTGTTTGAAAATAAAAACCAATAGTAAATGGGAGGGAAAGAGACAACTATTGATAAGGAGATTTTCTTGGTACCAATTGCATTGTGAACATATATATATAAATATGTAGTATTAGGTCACAAATCAGCCATGATTCCATTGAATGGTGGAACAGGTTCGAGGGGCTAGGTGGGCTACTCCTGTTTCTGTTGTCCAATGAATCACGTAAGAAGTGTTACTTAAATTCCAGATTGCCAGCACACTTGAAAATGTTGTTGTAGGAGGATAACTGGTGTTTAATTTCATCACAAAAATCAACTTGTGGACAGTTAAAACCACAATAAATGTAAATACTAAATCTGTACTACAAATGTCTTCCCATTCTTAATTGTTCTAGAAATGATATTGAAATTGTATTCCAACTAGAGCTAATTTCAGGTAAGTGGAGTTAGTAAGGGAGTTGTTTTTTCCTTTAGCTCGTCTGTAATGGAAGGTTGTTTGTTTCAATTTTGTGAACAGGATGTGCTACCACACTGCAGCAAGAGGCACAGCTTATCATTGACGAGTACAGGAGAAAGGTAGACAGGGGGAATCTACCTAGAAGGGCTGTCAGTGAAGTCTGGAAAAAGATGAATGTTAGCAGTGAGTTCAAAATAGTCCAAATAATAAGCTGATTCACTTGCAAGAGTAAATCACACTAATCAGTTAAAAGGGCAATTACAGAATTGAGGGATCATGCAGTATCAATAACTGGAAGAGCATTACTCAAATGTTTGTTGGAATAACACCGAAATATAGTTATTATAACTGCCTCTGTTCATCTTTAATGCTCATTGGATGTAAAGTATATAATGTAATTTTATTTCCACCTTAGCTTCATGTATTTGTCACTTTATTAAACTTGGTATTACAGTATGTAAAGATTATGAAGTAAACAGGTGGATATTAGTAAAACAGTCATTGTTACCTTATACACTTTGAAATATCCCTTTTCTGCTCTGTTATGCTTAAAGTGTAACTTTAAATTAGTTTATTTTAACCCTCTTCTCCCTTCAGATGGAAATTTTTGCATATTTCTGTTAGAATCAATGGTTACAGATTTTTAGAAAGTCTGTTGAGACATTCTAATGACAAGACAAGAAAAAGCCAATTGATTTTTTTTACTTTCTTGGATGCTGGTAGTTGCTATGTTTTGTGTGACAACCTGATTTTTGATCTGACATTGCCATTAAATCACAAGTATTCTTCAGAGACATTGTTGTAAGTATATCACTCACCTTATTTTAACTTTTAAGTGAGACTCAAGGCCTCTGTTTCATGGAATGTGCTGAAATTACTGTGATTTCATTCCACTCCCCCCCCCCTCCCTGCCGGATACTTGTTGATTAGGAAAAATCCGTACAATATATGAATTTTATGTCATTTGGAGAATAATGAGCAGCTCCTAGATTTTAAAAAAATGTATTAACTTGAATCATTTAGAGAATTCCTAATAAGATGGTCAAATGGCTGCAGCGAATTGCATTGATATGATTCTCCTCATACACAGAAAGGCATCTTGATATGTTTTGCAATAGGTACATAAGACCGTTGAACAGTACTTCCCAAACTTTTTCCTGGTGTCACCCCATTTTAATGCCTCAGACTTTGTGTGACCCCAGAGTGAAAAGTTGGGGGATGTGGGGTCGGTATGAAAGTTGTTGAGAGTTGATGGCCAGAGGTTTTAGTTTGTCACCAGGAGGCCTGGGGACAAGAGCTGAGCTTCGGGGAATTGATGAAAAGGTAGGATTTCTTTAAAAAAAAAAATAGCTGCCTTCTCACAGGTCTTTTTTGCGGCAGCAATCGCTCCTCAGAGAGCTGTCCATTAGGCTATGCCCACCAACAAAAATGAAGCACAGGCATTTAAAGGGGCCTCGCAAATGTCAGAAATCAGTCCGAGTTACGTTGCAGCAAATGCTGCCTCGAAGCTTGCGACCCCAAAATCTCATCTCACAACTCCATGTTTGGGGGGGCGGCGAGGTTGTGACCCACATTTTGGGAAGCCCTGAATCGAATAGATGGCACAGAAACAGGCCGTTTTGTCCAACTAGTATTGACATTTATGACTTGAGCATCCTTCCAACTTTCCACAACTAAATCTATCATCATAACCTCTATTCCATTGCCCCTTATATGCTTGTCCACCTTCCCCTTAAACGCCTCCATACTATTCGCTTCAACCACTCCCTGTGGCAGTGAGTTCCACACTCTGACTGCTTTTTATGTAAAAAGTTGCTTTTGAATTCCCTATTGGATTTCTTGATAGCTGCTTTATATTGATGGCCTCTAGTTATGCTCTTCCCCCCACTGCAAGTGGAAACATTTTATCTGAACCCACTCTATCAAAGCCTTTCATAACTTAAAGACTCCTATTAAGTCACCCCTGAGCCACCTTTTTTCAAGAGAAAAGAGACCCAGCTTGTTCTCCTTTCCTGTTATGATACCCACACGTTTCTGGTACCATCCTTGTAAATCTTTTCTGCACCCTCTCCAGTGACTTAAGCCTCTGAAACCACTGAAAGCAATATTTAAAGGAGCTCTCAATTGGAGGCGAAGGAAAACTTGATAGCAGCTTGTACTTACAGCTCGATGGAAGGAGGAGGCAAACTGGAGAGAAGTAACAATGACCATACCCAGTGAGCAGTCCCTGCCCCTATCCCGCCCGTTTGATTGTCTCAAGGGTCTGCAGAAAGGCCAAAAGTGGAAGCTATAGAAATGCCATTTCCTTCGATATCGAGCAGCATCAGGTCTTCACGCAAAGGAGCTGAAGCGTCAAGTCACTTAATTTCTTTATGTTGAAGGTCTAGTAGCAGATGATGTTCTCATGAGGCAGGGGATAGTGAAGTCCACCGCAGACTGAGACCGTTCTCAAGGCCTTCGACCCCTATTTTTAGCCCAAAGTGAAACTTAGCAATAGAGCGAGCATGTTTTAACCAAAGGTCCCAACGACCTGGGGAGTCAGTCTATATCACCTAGCTAGTTGTTGCAGATACCGGGCCCTGAAGGACGAGCTAATCCATGACCGTACAGTCATGGGCGGCCGAGATGACTTTCTGCAGAGTAAGGCCAAGCAGTCCAGTGTGCAAAGCAGGCTGAGTTTAGAGAAATAAATCAGGCTATAATTTGGCACAACTCCAAGGCTTCACATGATGCCATTGACTGGGTAGGTACATGGGCAGCGGCCCTGTCATAAGAAAGCCCGTCAAACTGGGTAAAAGGGCGGGAAATGCCACAGCGGCAGCCATTTTGAGATGCTTATGTTGTGGTGTGAAGAACCAACATAGATACCAGGACTGCCCAGCAGAATGCATCCAGTGCAGGAAGACTGGAAATTTCAAGCATTTCTGAAAATCCAACAACTTTAATCGAGGTAGAGGACAAGAAAATGTTTATTAAACACACTCCATCCAAGACATTGAAAGTTAAGGTCAAGACAAAACTACAGAGTTCGTAGGGGAAGTTGATAGTCTTAGTCCAGGCTATTGGTCATTTATAGTGCAAGTTCAAGGCTTTAAAATAGATACTGGAAATGCTGTTAACAGATCTAGATTGGCTTCAGCCAATACTCCTTCATCCATCAGACGTCAAATTCCAAGGGCCAGGTGCCACAAACCTTCCAACCAAAGGCAGGTTAATTGCTTCTCTTCATTACAAAGGGCAACAGATCATTGATTCTCTCTATGTTGTTCACAATCAATACACATCCTTATTGAGTGAAGATGTAGGAATTCTGGAAAAACCAGATGATGCCCACCGTTTGAAGAACTCGCTGACATTCATGGAACAATCTTCAGTTTAGAACCAGTGGAACTTCAGCTGACAGTAGATGAGGAGGTTTATTCAATCAGCAGGGAGTTCCTTTCTATCACAGAGACACCATCCACTAGACCCCGGGTGGAGATTGAAGTTACGAATCTCTCAGTTCTTAATGAAGCTAGGCCAGAGGTGGTGGGTACAGAAGGCACTGCGGCAAACAGTGACCATCTGCATGAGGACCTGCTGAACCTGAGCTAGCTCTTTCCTGAAGGAAGTAATGAACAAGAGGCTGTTGCAGCACTGAGTGATCCATTGGAGAATGAGGTCCTAGAGGTCGGTCATCATTCCAGTTGGTAGATGCGCCATATGAAATCTCTGGTGCCTTTTTTGAGGAATCAGCTGTGTTTCTGGCAGCTGAGCAGCATTCAGATCTTTGTTTAATTGAACTCACCAGTGTAATCCCTAGAGAGAATGCCTTGTCTGATTCCATGTCAGAGTTCATGGCGGATCACACTACCAATGTTAGCACCTATTTCACCTATTTCCAGGGGTGAAAGTGAAAGCTGAAAATCATCTTCCCTCTAGAGGTGTATGTCAGCACAGAAGCTGAGGCAGAATCTTCACGTCTATAGCTTTACAATCCTGTGCAGCAAACTTGTCTCCGAGTTATTAGTCCACAGGAAATTTCTCTCCATTCTGTTGTTGAAACTTGTCCCATTGCTGAAAATGGTGCTTTCTTGTCTCCATATCCTCAGCAATTCTTAATTGCCCACAGTGGAGCAGCCTCACATAGAGAGGTGTGGCTCTCTTACCACTGCCTACAGAAAGTAGGCATTCCTTCCAAAATACCAATTGGAAATCAACTCCTCTTTTCCTGAAAGTCTGACTGGAATTTTTTTCCTTCATCATCCAGATTCATCGGAATCTCGGATCTTCAATGTCTTTTCCATCTTTGATGCAACAGTGAATGATAGGAGTTGAAGATCATTCATCTTCTAAATGTTTTTCCTTGTGTGCTTCGAGGAAATAAAATTTTCCTCAGAGAGTTCTGATTTCTTTTCTTCTGGTCCCACCCTTCAGTCTTCTCTCTTGGATCCGAGATAGATAGGTTCTTGATTGGTAAGCGGATCAAAGGTTACGGGGAGAAGGCAGGAGAATGGGGTTGAGAAACTTATCAGCCATGATTGAATGGCCTAATTTCTGTTCCTATGTCTTATGGTCTTATGGATCAGTCGTTTATTGTAAAAGACTCATTGTCCTTGCAATTCAGTAGCCCTGAAACCTACACCCTGCATACCGGCAATGCTGCAGAATTGCTGTCCCATTTTGCGGATGATTATGTCCTTCATGGGAAGGAAGAAAGCCCTCACGTCTCCAAGACACCTTCCCCAAGGGCTAAGAAAACTGTGGGAGACTGAATCCCTCAGGACTGTCACTTGGGGAGGGAGAAAAGTGGGGGTTGGAGTTGGGTAGAATCAGTCATTGTAAAAGAGGAGTTACAGAAATGCAATCTAAATATTTAAAAACATAATTGCAGTCAGACACCAGTTTTACATGCTACCCGATTTTATATTCCATTGAAGTCATATTATTTTTCAATTTTGCTAGATTTGTTCGCCTTGTGTATAAGAGTAAATATTGATTTGTGAATGTCAAGAAGTGATGTGGGTATGTTTGCTTTCGATTCATTGCAGTGCTGACATGAGCTTTATTTGTACAAACATGTTTTATTTTGTTTGCTATTATTTGGTTGATGGTTAGAATAATGAGCACTGTAAAATAACAAGCAATATAACGAGACAATCAGGACAGAGAAATAGAATGACAAGAATAAAAGTGGACATGAGCAGGAGCAAGGAATTAAAATATTCAGTGGCATAACAATCTTGAGATGTGTCACAATGTCAGAATTCTGCACATGGTAGCTGAGAAGGTTTTGAGATACATGTGCTAATCCCTACCAGAAAATTTTGGCATCATTTTTGCATTCAAGTGTGCTTACAAAAAATCAGCGATCATTTAACATATAATGTTCCAATTTGGAATGAGTTTTTCCTACAGTCAGCAGTGTATTGCCAATCTTGACATCAAATGCACTCAAAAACATAAGGCACACAAAGGCATCAAGTGCACTCAAAGCTATCAAATACGCTCAAAGGCATCAAATACGCTCAACAATCTGCATTGAAAAATACAAGGAAATTCGTTTTTACCTTTAGTCCAATGTTACAGACCCCAGAGAAAAAAAAAAAGAAAACTCAGCTTTTAAAATCGAAGTTCAGGCCCTCAGAGACTACAGCCCCCACTAGGCCTCTGTGGTTTCTGTGCATGCACCATCCCTGGAGTGGCCGCACGTGCGCATATCGTACCTTTTTGCAATCTTCGGCATCTGCACATGGGCTGGCCGGAGATTGGCTGTACATGCACAGTTGAGGCATGTTCATGTCTTTCGGCCAGTAAGTGGCCCTGCGCATATGCACAGTTGGTTCTTTTTCCATTTTTTTTTTATTTAAAGGGAGACCTGCACCTGCGCAGGAGAAGAAACGAAAACAAAAGTAAACAGGGCAAAAAGATCAGATGACTCAGAAGAAGAACTTCATTACACAGAGAGGCACAGAAGAAGCAGGACACAGGAGAGGGAGCCGCAGGGAGTGGGTCCCAAAGAACAAAGAAGAAAAGGGCCAAGGAGTGGAACAGGAAAAGGTCCCAAGACGACAGCTAAGTCGAAGAACCAGGATAAGAATCTGGAACAGATCCTGTTCAGTCCAGTTAAAGTCAGAAGCAGAGGAAAATGCTCCGAATTAAAGAGAGAAAGCTGCGGGGAGCAGAATTAAGGCGAAGTGGGCCTGCGAGAAGCCAGAAGATCCGAGGAGACGGCCAAAGATTGGTGACTCCTTACCACGGCCTATGAAGCAGTGGTGCTCTGTTGGCACAGCTGAGTACCTGAGAGAGTGCATGGAAGGCAAAGCTTGAATGCACACGGCAACCCAGGGGAGAGGAACATCGGAAGGAGAGATTGAAACCCTGGAGATGGATCCTTGTTAAAGAAGCCCAAGTGAAAGCGTCGTTTGGGAGAAAATTGCAAGGTGAGTTCTTCGAGAGCAGAGATGGGAAACCCTCACGTGAAAGACCAAGTTTCCGTGAGACCAGTTGGCTCATGGTGCAATGAGCGTCTGGTGGGGGAGTTGAGAGAGATCCAGAGCATGTGCTTTGGGTAGCATCTGTCACTTGGTTTCGGAGTGGTGTGTCCAACCACAGGTTGCCTATTGGTTTACATGGACTGTATACTTACTGTGAACATTAGAGTATAAAATAGATTTTTTAACTTGTGTTATCCTTATGAATCTGGATATACCTGTAAAGGTTTGGCTGTGGGTGAAGGAGTAGTGTAATATAGTTGATCTTTTTCTTATTTAATAAGACTCCTGTGACTCTGTTCAGTAGCCACCCTCCACTTTTCTAAACAAAAAATAGAACCTAGGATATATCAAGCCAGATTTCATCCAGGTATCTGACTTGTCCAGTAGTAACATCAGCTGGGATCATAACACCAAAAAATCTTTCCAGTATACATGCGTGAGAGCATCACCAGGTCCCCATCAGATCTTAACTCATTTTATTCATTCACTAATTGCTATCTCGGAAGAAAGCATGCAGGACAGCGTGAGTCTCAGTGTCCATGGCGGATCTTCCCATCACACCGTGATGCTCTCCTCTCCTTCCCCCAGTCTCTGGCTAATATCATCACCCCTGTCCTCCCACCCTAGTCTCAGGCCTACACTAACCCTCCTCTCTTCGTCTCAGGGCCTACACCACCACCCCCGCCACCCCCTCCCATTTCAGTCTCGGGGCCTATACCACCCCTCTCAGTCTCAGGGCCTACACCATCCTCATCCCCAGTCTCAGGGCCTAAACTACCCTCCCACCCCGTCTCAGGGCCTACACCACACCTCCCACCGCCCCCAGCATCAGGACCTACACCACCCCTTCCCCCCATCTAGCTACGGAGCCTACACCACACCCCCCCATCCCCATTTCAGGGCCTACACCCCACCACCAGTCTCCAACCCAACTTCCCCAGCCCGATACTCGCCTCATTCCTGTCGCCACCACTAGTCCACGCTAGCTGGAAAACTACAGTATGGCTGGCCTCACCATCACTTCTGGTTCCAGCAACCTGAGCTCTCCAGTGGTGGGGCGGGGTGGTGGAGGAGAGTGAGGAGGAAAAGAGAGAGGGGGCGCGGTTTGGAGAGGGAGAGGAGAGGGTGGGAAAGAGGGAGGTGGGGTAAGGGAGGAGGAGATGGACAAAGAAAACTGCTGCAATGTGGGTGGGAGGGGAGAATTAGGGGGTTTGGAGGGGCAGAAGAAAATTGCTCCAGGGGTTGTGGGGTGGGGAGTAAACTACTGCAATCCAGGGGAGGCGGGGTATGGTGGTATGGGGCTCTGGCAGGGTTGTGCTGCACTAGTTATAGGTTATGAAGAAAAATATAAAACTAGCTTATCAATATCTATATTAAAACAGAGTCTGCTTTTTCTTAAGTTAGCTCAGTTTTAGGATGTTTGAAGCTATGGAAGTTCAGAAATATGGAGAACAAACTCTATGGTCATTTTTGGTGACAAAATGCTTAAGATCTTATCGCTAACGTGTGAGCGCTGTGGATGGAGGGCAATGATGTCAGTTACGCTGTTATTTACAAAGTTAAATGATAGCGAAGTGATTGTTTTTACGTGCAAATGATATCAAATGATTGCTAAATGTTTGGTTTTGAGCGCAACTGATGTCAAATGAGTACAAATGAAATCTGCTGAGTACAAATGAAATCTGCTGAACACAAATCATGTCAAAATTTTCAGCTCAGGAATATTTGAAAGATAGCCACAGTTATCTATATCCGCTATCTATAAATGCTGAAAGGTGAACATAATTTATGGCAAAAATTTTCAAAACATAGGTAGCACATCTAACTTAAATCTTTTTTTAAAATTAAAAGTAAAATTGCAACTCTCAAAACCAGAATTACATAAGCTTTGAGCACTAATAATTTTCGTGGAATTTTTTGAGAGTTGCTTAGTGCTGTGGAAATTTAATTGCTGAGAGAAACAAGGAGATTTTAGCATAAGTAATGCCTAACTTGTGTGCAATACAAAGAAAATGATCTTGTGCAATATTTAAATTTCTCATGAGAACCATAAGACCATAAGACATAGGAGCAGAAATTAGGCCATTCAGCCCATCGAGTCTACTCCGCCATTCAATCATGGCTGATAAGTTTCTCAACCACATTCTCCCGCCTTCTCCCCGTAACCTTTGATCCCCTTACCAATCAAGAACCTATCTATCTTGCTCTTAAATACACTCAATGACCTGGCCTCCACAGCCTTCTGTGGCAATGAATTCCATAGATTCACCACTCTCTGGCTAAAGAAATTTCTCCTCATCTCCGTTCTAAAGGTTTTCCCTTTACTCTGAGGCTGTGCCCTCGGGTCCTAGTCTCTCCTACTAATGGAAACATCTTCCCCACATCCACTCTATCCAGGCCTTTCAGTATTCTGTAAGTTTCAATCAGATCCCTCCTCATCCTTCTAAGCTCCACTGAGTATAGACCCAGAGTCCTCAAACGTTCCTCATATGTTAAGCCTTTCATTCCTAGGATCATTCTCGTGAACCTCCTCTGGACCCTCTCCAGGGCCAGCACATCCTTCCTAAGATACAGGGCCCAAAATTGCTCACAATATTCTAAATGTGGTGTGACCAGAGCCTTATAAAGCCTCAGCAGCACATCCCTGCTTTTATATTCTAGTCCTCTCGAAATAAATGCCAACATTGCGTTTGCCTTCCTAACTACCGCATCAGCCTGCAAGTTAACCTTAAGAGAATCCTAGACTAGGACTCCCAAGTCCCTTTGCACTCCATATTTCTGAATTCTCTCCCCATTTAGAAAATAGTCTATGCCTCTATTCTTCCTACCAAAGTGCATGACCTCACACTTCCCCACATTGTATTCCATCTGCCACTTCTTTGCCCATTCTCCTAATCTGTCCAAATCCTTCTGCAGCCTCCCCGCCTCCTCAATACTACCCGTCCCTCCACCTATCTTTGTATCATCTGCAAACTTAGCCAGGATGCCCTCAGTTACTTCATCTAGATCATTAATGTATAAAGTGAAAAGCTGTGGTCCCAACACTGAACCATATCTATGTTTACAAATTTATGTCATTACTCTTGTACGCTGGGGTGGACATCCTGTCATAAGCTTGTATTTTGTTTTACAAATTTGAGAATTTATACTGTGAACTACAATAACCCAACAGCTGCTCAAACTATTGTCAATGATTTTGCTTGGGTGGAATAATTATCACTGTATTTTACCTATCCATTCAATTTTCTTGCCCAATTTGAATCTCTCTTCTTTGCAAGTCTTTAATTGGTATTGTGTCAGTGCAGGAGCTTTACTCTTTTCCACAGCTTTGCTGTCAGCTGGGGAAACTCTGATAATCCAACTATTTCAGTTTGGAGGATGTCTGCAGCAGAAGTCAGAAACCACAAAAATCTTAGAAACACAGCGCTCCGATCATCAGAGACAAAAAGGAGGAAGATAATTGGTTTGTCTGCAAACTCTGCTGAAAATTGGTTCATCTATGCATATTTGTCATATTAATGAAAATTCCTTACAGGAACACAGTTGAATCTTGACTACTTTAAAATTATAATGCAATTAAACCAAACAGATAGTATAACCAGTATAAAAAAAAATTAGTGCTGCGCCAAATCAGGTATGAAGTCATACAACATTTTTGTGTTTGAAGCCACCTACCAAATATTCCCATTGTCGTATCATCTTTGTCAGTTTGCGGAGGATGGTGAGAATCTCAGAAGTCTCCAAGGTTGCCATCAACTGTCTTTGATGAACCCATAGGAATCGTGATTCAACCAGGGAGAGATGCTCCATCTAGTGGCATGGATGAAAAGTGGCTAAGATCGTTCCTCTCCTTTTCTTCAGATTTCAACGCTGTTTGCCCTGCTATAACACAATCTAAATCTCCTCCTCACCTAGTGGCGGCGGCTTCTAGCCTTTTGATGGAGCTGTTTTTTTGTGGCCTACCCATTTTTAATACAATTAACTGGCTTTAATCTACTATTCACAAGCAGATATTAGAACCATTGAAGTTGTTCACTGAAAACCATCGACTATTTCTGTTGGGTCAGCTCTGAAGAAGAGTCATATGGACTTGAAATGTCAACTCTGTTTCTCTCTCCACAGATGCTATCAGACCTGCTGAATTTTTCCAGCATTTTCTGTTTTTGTTTCAGATTTCCAGCATCCACAGTATTTTGCTTTTATCTAAAAATATACATGGCATTACAAGTAATGCTGTGCTTTGGATGGAAACCAACTAGTGGTCAGCTTTGAATCACCAAGTTACCATGAAAGTGATATCGAGGTTGAGGCAGATGCTGCAAATTGCATAACATGTAGGTTCCTTACTTCTGGTGGCAAATATCAAAGGCTTAGACTTAAATTTAGAGGGCATGACTTAAAAAAAATGTGCACCTATTACAAAAGTTGACCATGTGGCTTGTAAAGGAAGAAAGCTGTAGATGGCAGGAAAATATCAATGGACTGATTAGGTGGGCAGAAATGTGGAAAATGGAATTCAGTACAGAGAAGTGTGAAGTAATGCACTTAGGAATGGCAAACCAAACAATGCAACAATAAGTGATAGGATACTGAGAAGTATGGAGGAGCAAAGGGACCCTGAAGTCCTTGAAGGCAGCAGGATAGGTATGTAAGGTGGCTAAGAAGGCATATAGGACATTTTTTTTATTAGAAGAGACATAGAATATAACAACAGGGAGGCTTTATTCAACCTATACAAAACACTAGTTATAGCCAAAGTACTGCATACTGTTCAGGTCACCATATTGCAGGAAGGATATGATTGTACTAGAGATTTATGAGGATGCTGCCAGGAATGGACAATTTTAACTGAGAAAAGAAATAGATAAGCTGGGATTGTTTTCTTTGGAGCAGAGGAAGGTTTGGTGGATTTAATTGTTGTGTATGAAATGGTAAGGAGCCTAAATGGACTGGGTCAGACGGGCCAATTCCCCTTAGCAGAGAGGTCATGAATCAGGAGGCATAGATTTAAAGTAATTAGTAAAGGATTAGAGAGGAGATGAGGAGAATTTTGCCCCAGAGGGTGGTGGGGTCTGGAATTCAATGTCTGACAGTATGGTAGAAGCAGAAACCCTCATTATATTTAGAAAGCAGTTGGTTATGCATTTGGAATTTTGTAACTTGCAAGGCTATGGACCCAGAGCTGGAAAGTTGGATTAGCTTGGATTGCTCTTTTTCAGCCGACCCAGACACAATGTGTTGGTTGAAAAGAAGCTGTTTTGAGGAGAATGTGACTGGAGGACCCTGGGATAGTAAGCCAGTAGCACCTAAAGGAGAGTGCAAGAGGAGGACCCTGGGACAGGCAGTCAGCAGCACCTAGAGGATCTAGTCTATCTAGAGGATCTAGCATCTTGTCTATACTCAAACAGGAGTAAGGGTAAAATAAAAGCAAGGATCTATATTCTATTTAGTTAAGGTATGTCTGGGGAGCTCAGTCCTGTGAGTTGCACATCCTGCGCTATGTGGGAAATCCTAGACGCTCCTGGCGGTCTGGATGACCATGTGTGCAGGAGATGCCTCCGACTGGAACAACTCGAGCTCTGGGTTTTAGAGCTTGAGCAGCAACTGGGGGCACTACGGTGCATTCACGAGGCTGGGAGGTTCGTGGATAGCATGTTTCAGGATGTGGTCACCCCGCAGCTTAAGGAAGTGCAAGCAGAGAGGGAATGGGTGACCACCAGACAGAAGGGGACCAGGCAGGTAGTGAGGGAATCCCCCCAGTGCATCTCGCTTGCAAACCATTTATCGGCCTTGCAAAACGGTGAGAGCGATGGTTCCTCTGTGGAGGCCAAACAGGGCCCAAGCCATGGCACTGTGGGTGGTCCAGCTGCTCAGTGTGAGGAGGAAGAAGCATGGAAAGGGATTTGTTCGTGAGGGGCGTAGACTGGCACTTCTGCGGCCGTAGACGTGACTCCAAGATGGTATGTTGCCTCCCGGGTGCCAGGGTCAAGGATGTCACGGAAGGGCTGCAGGGCATTCTGAAGGGGGAGGGTGAGCAGGCAGAGGTCATGGTCCATGTTGGGACCAATGACATAGGAAGAAAGAGAAATGAGGTCCTGCAAGCAAACTTTAGGGAGTTAGGTATGAAATTGAAAAGCAGGACTTTAAAGGTAGTAATTTCCAGATTACTCCTGGTGCCACACAGTAGTGAGTATAGGAACAGAAGGATAAAGCAGATGAATGTGTGGCTGGAGAGATGGTGCAGGAGGGAGGGCTTTAGATTCCTGGGACATTGGGACTGTTTCTGGGGAGGTGGGACCTGTACAAGTTGGATGGGTTACATCTGAACAGGAACGGGACCAACATCCTCGCGGGGAGGTTTGCTAATGTTGTTGGGGCGGATTTAAACTAAATTGTCAGGGGGATGGGATCCTGAAAAGTAGTTCAGAGGGGAAAGAAGCTGAGATGGAATTCAAAGTTAAAACGCTAGTAAGTGAATCTGGAAGGCAGAGGAAATATAGGCTAGATAAGAAAGAAGTGAGTTTGGCAAGGCTAAATAGAATTTTTTTAATGCAAGGAGCTTGAGGAATAAGACAGACGAGCTGAAGGCACAGATAGGCACGTGGGAGTATGATATCATAGCTATGACTGAGACTTGGCTAAAAGAAGGGCAGGATTGGCAGCTCGACATTCCTGGTTATAGGGTTTTCAGACAACATAGAGAGGGGCATAGAAAAGGAGGTGGGGGTTGCAATATTGATCAAGGAATCATAGCAGTGAGGAGGGATGATATCTTGGGTGATATCAAATTAAGCCATATAGGTAGAAGTAAAAAAACACAAAAGGGACAGACACTCTGTTGGGTGTGTACTGTAGGCCCCCAAACAGTCAGGGAGAGATAGAGGATCAAATATCTAATCAAATTTCAGAGAAGTGTAAGAATAAAAGGGCAGTAACAGTAGGAGATTTTAACTGCCCAAATATTAACTGAGATAGTTTTAGTGTGCAAGGCAGGGAGGGAGCAAAATTCTTAAGTTGCATCCAGAAGGACTTTTTTAGCCAGTATGTAGAAAGCCCAACAAGGAAGGGGACAGTTCTGGACCTAATATTCGGAAATGAGCCCAGGCAGATGGAAGGCGTATCAGTCGGGAAGCATTTTGGAAATAGTGACCATAACTCAGTTAGATTTAGGATAGTTATGGAAAAGGATAAGGTTGGGCCGGGAATAAAAGTTCTAAACTGGGGAAAAGCTAATTTTACTAAGGTGAGATGCGATTTGGCCCAAGTGGACTGGGAGTAGCTACTTGCAGATAAAATTGTGTCAGAGCAGTGGGAGGCGTTCAAGGAGGAAATAACAAGAGTACAAGGCATATGTATTCCTGTAAAGACAGGGTGGGGGGGGGGGGGGTGGAACCAAGCCCAGAGAACCTTGGATTTCAAGGGACATTAATATTAGAATTAAGGAAAAAAGAGAAGCTTATGGCAGATACTGAGGGCTCAATACTGCACAGTCCCTAGAGGAGTATAAAAAGTGCAGGGGGCAACTTAAGAAGGAAGTTGGGAAGGCTAAGAAAGTGCATGAGAAAGCATTGGTGGGTAGAACAAAGGAAAACACAAAGAGGTTTTTTAAATATATAAAGAGCAAAAGAATAACTAGAAAAAGAATAGGGCCAATTAACAACCATAGAAATAATGTGTGTGTGGACGCGGAAGACTTGGGCACAGTCCTCAATAAATGCTTTGCGTCGGTCTTCACAATGGAAATGGACGATGCAAATATAGACATCAGGGTGGAGGACTGTGAAATATTAGAGGAAGTTAACATAGAGAGAGAGAGGAGGTACTAGCAGGTTTAGTGGCCTTAAAAACAGATAAATCCGCAGGCCTGGATGAGATGTACCCCGCTGTTGAAGGAGGCAAAGGAAGAGATATCAGGGGCCCTGGCAGTAATTTTCAAATCCTCTCTGGCCACAGGTGAGGTGCCGGGGGACTGGAGGACTGCTAACATTGTCCCATTATTAAAAAAGGGAGGAAGGGACAGACCAGGAAATTACAGGCCAGTCAGTTTAACCTCAGTGGTGGGGAAGTTACTAGAAAGAATTCTGAAGGACAGAATATATCTGCACCTGGAGAGACACGGATTAATCAGGGATAGTCACATGGATTTGTTAAGGGAAGGTCGTGTTTGACAAATTTGATCGAATTTTTTGAGGAGGTAACTAGGAGTGTTGATAAGGGTAATGCATTTGATGTGGTCCAAATGGACTTTAGCAAGGCTTTTAATAAGGTCCCTCATGGTAGACTGGTCAAGATTGTAAGAGCCCATGGGATCCAAGGCATCATGGCACGTTGAATCCAAAATTGGCTGAGAGGCAGGAAGCAGAGGGTGATGCTAGAGGAATGTTTCTGTGTCTGGATGTCTGGTTCCAGTGGGGTTCCACAGGGTTTGGTGCTGGGGCCCTCGCTGTTTGTGTTGTACCCAAATGATTTGGACTTAAATGTAGGGGGTATGATCAAGAAGTTCGCGGATTCCACAAAAATTGGCAGGGTAGTAAATAGTGAGGAGGATAGCCGTAAACTGCAGGAGGAAATCAATGGACTGGTCAGGTGGGCAGAGCAATGGCAAATGGAATTCAACCCGGAAAAGTGTGAGGTAATGCACTTGGGGAGGACTAACAAGGCAAGGGATTACACTATGAATGGTAGGACCCTGGAAAGTACTGAAGATCAGAGGGACCTTGGTGTGCATATCCACAGATCCCTGAAGGTAGCCAGGCAGGTAGGTAAGGTGGTTAAGAAGGCATATGGCACACTTGCCATTATTAGCCAAGGCATAGAATACAAGAGCAGGAAGGTTATGCTGGAACTGTCTAAAATGCTGGTTAGGCCACAACTAGAGTACTGCATGCAGTTCTGGTCACCATGTTATAGGAAGGATGTGATTGCACTGGAGAGGGTGCAGAGGAGATTTTTCAAGATGCTGCCTGGGCTGGAGGGTCTGAGCTATGAGGAAAGATTGGATAGGCTGGGGTTGTTTCCTAGGTTGAGAGGGGACCTGATAGAGGTGTATAAGATTGAAGGACATAGATAGAGTGGATAGGAAGGCACTTTTTTCATTAGTAGAGGGGCCAATTATATGGGGCCATAGATTTAAGGTAAGAATTAGAAGGCTGTGAGGGGAGTTGAGGAGAAATTTTTTCACCCAGAGGGTAATGGGAATCTGGAACTCATTGCCTGAAAGGGTGGTTGAGTCAGAAACTCTTGTAACATTTAAGAAATATTTAGATATTCACTTGCGTTGCCATAGCATCCAGGGCTATGGACTAAGCACTGGAAAATGGGATTAGCCTGGTCAGATTTTTGTTGACTGGCGTGGACATGATGGGCCGAATGGCCTGCTGTGCTGTAAATGTCTGAGTGTAATGGACCCAATGGCTGCCTTCTGTGCCATAAATCTCGATGATTCTCTGTCTTTACTTGGAGTCTTAAAACGATATTGAATAAAACTATAATGCAGGTCGCCAGGTGAAACTCTGCTTTGTACCTGGGCGCTACAAGATTTGTAAGCATGACTCAGTAAATTTCAACCCAAATTTTCTCCTCTTATCTACTGAGAAACAGCTTGGCTCTATTTATTACGGTTTATAAAGCTCAGTCAAGACTGAAAGTAATGGTTTATTGAGTGAACAATGCAGTTTTGTATTAGTATGTACGTACGTATGAACATACGCACATTTTAGACACATTCTTTGTAAATAGCATGGCTGTTGGCTGTGTGTTATTTTAAGTAGTAAACTTGATCTCTGAAATGCTTTTGTGATGATAGTGTGTCCATCAATTTCCATATGCTGTTTTCTTTCATTACCCAAAATTTTAGGATCCACACCTGTTTATTATCCACACCCTTTGACTTCATACATCATACCGAATGGTGTTACATTTTAGTGACCTGTCCTTGGATTTTTTTTTTTTAGAAATGCCATTAATTGAAAAGCTACAACTGAATGTACGAACAGAATCAAGTTTAAGTTTCTCTGATGAGAAAGAGCGGCGACGATTCAAAATACTGAAACAGAAACTAATGCAAGAAGAGAAAAAGGAAGATTCTTCCCATTCTAAGAAAGTCTGGGGTGCAGGGTTCCTGTCGACTATATCTAATATTCCTAGGTAAATGAAAATATGAATATACCTGAACAACTAGACCCAGTGTGACAGCATGCAATGGTATTCTTTCTGTTCCATGCACAGTGACACATGAGTCAACCAATTTCTTCAACTGCTTTTACAGGCAGCATATTGTGCTCTGGATTGTTTCTGTAAGTAAGATCTCTTGTTATACAGATGAGTTGTTGGCCTGACTCATAAACCCCCTATCAGGAGGCCCAAATGGATGCAATGAGGGAAGTTGCCACTTCACTCTCATCAAGCGCCCTGGTGGGTATCAACCCAGTAATTGGTGGCTTGTGCTCAATATCCTGCTCACCGAGCTAGGCATAGAATTGGTCTTTAATAACAACAGCAAATTATTTATATAGTCCCTTTATTAAAGTGAAACGTTCCAAGGTGCTTCTTAGGAATGTTATCAAACAGAGTACTGTGCCACTTGAGTAGATATTGGGGCCTGGGCTAGGTCAAAGAGATAGTTTTTTAAGATTAATACGTTAAAAGAGGTAATCGAGGTAGAGAGCTTTAGGGCGAGAATTCCTGAGCTCAAGGCAGCTAAATGCGTGGCTGCTATGCTGGAATGATTAAAATTAGGGACCTTGAAGAGAGGTCAGAATTGAAGGAGTGCAGATATCTTGGGTGCGTTATCACGCTGAAGGAGATTAAAGAGATAAGGTGGGACGAGACAGCAGAAGTTTTTGAAAACAATCTTAAATCAAGGTACTGCTTAACCAGGAACCAGTTTACTTCAGTGAGCACAGAGGTGATGACTGGATAGGACCTGATGTGAGTTTGGACATTATTTTTTTCTTCACTCATGGGATGTGGGTATCGCTGGCTAGGTCATCCCTAATTGCCCTTCAGAAGGTGGTGGTGAGCTGCCTTCTTGAACTGCTGCAGTCCTTGTGTGTAGGTACACCCACAGTGCTGTTAGGGAGGGAGTTCCAGAATTTTGACCCAGCGACAGTGAAGGAACAGTGATATATTTCCAAATCAAGATGCTGAGTGGCCTGGAGGGTAACTTGCAGGTGGTGGTGTTCCCATGTGCCTGCTGCTCTTGTCCTTCTAGATGGTAGCAGTCCTGGATTTGGGAGGTGCAACAAAATTTTTGGTTGATTATGTTACAGAGGGCAGAATGTTGGAGGCTATCAAGGAGTGTATTGGTATGCATTTTTTTATTCTTTCATGGGATATGGGCACCACTGGCAAGGCCAGCATTATTGCCCATCTCTAAATGCCCTTGAACTGTTTTAGATGGCAGTTAAGAGTCAACCACATTGCTGTGGGTCTGGAGTCACTTGTAGGCCGACTATGCAGGTCAGGAGAGCAGACCTTCCCTAAAGGGCTGGGTTTTTACTACAGTTGATGATAGTTTCCTGATCACCGTTACGGAAAATAGCCTTCAATTCCGGATTTTTTTTTAATTGAATCTTAAATTCCACAAGCTGCCCTGGTAGGATTTGAGACCCTGTCCCAAGGACATTAGCTTGGGCTTCTGGATTACTAGTTCAATGATTAAACCACGACGCCACTGCCTCCCTGTAACAGTTAAGGCTAGAGGTTATAAAGGCATGGATGAGGATTTCAGCAGCTAAAGAGCTAAGGGTGGAGTGGAGTCGGGTGATGCTAGAGTTGGAATAAGCAGTCTTAGCAATAGGACACATAATTGGTCTGAAGCTTATCCATGGGCTAGATGTACCACCAAGGTTGTGAACAGTTTGGTTCAGCTTCAGACAGTTACCAGGGAGAAGGATAAAGCTGGTAGCTAGAGAATGGAGCTACTGTTGGGACCAAAGACAATGGCTGCAGAATATCTTGTGGTAGCAAATTCCTACCCATTAAGTATTGAATGTCAGTTCAGCAGCCTTGCAATTTAGAGACACAAGAGGAGTTGGGAGAGAGCTGCATGTTGTGAGGACACCAGCTGCAGGCATATGGGAACTGACACTATGGCTGGAATTTTCCGGCCCCTCCCGCTGGTGGAATCTTCTGGTCCCGCCAAAGTCAACGGATATTTGAATGGCTGGCTGAACCCGCTGCGGTGGGCCTGGATAACTCTGCCTATGTTTCTGGATCCTGTTGCCGAGGAACAGCATGTAGATAAGAAATAAAGATCGTTTCTTGACAGACACCAGAGATATTGGAGTGGGAAGAGAAACCATTGCAGATGATTCTTTGGTTATGACTGGATAGATAACAATGGAACCAGGAGAGTGCAGGCCCACCCACCTGAATATCTGGAGGGCAGTATCTGAGGAGAGTGAACCGTTAACAATATCAGCTAACAGGAACAGCCAGGAAGGGAAGTTAGCTGGTCAGCACTTTAGTGGGAATAGGGTCAAGGAAGCAGGAGGTGGGTGTCAGGGACAAGATGAGCCCAGAAGGGGCATCAGGGAAGATAGGAGAGAAACTAGAGAGAGATAAAAATCCGCAACTAGAGCAGGGGGAGTCTTAAAGGAAGTTTCATGGTGAGCCAGGGGAAAGGAGGGAAGCAGCAGAGGCAGCTGATCAATGGCCTCGACCTTAATGGTAGGGACGTCCATGAACTGTAAGGTTTTTAATGGGAACCAGGGCATTGAAGTTGGAGGTGAGAGTGAAGTCGAATAGATCAGTAGCTGCAGAAATGTTGTGGTGAATGGAGGGCCAAAGGCTAGACAGTTGAGATTTTGATAATGCAGTTGTAAGTGAATTGGGGCAGTTTTTTTTTCCCAGAGACAAACACAGAAGGAAGTAAAGTTTGGAGGGTGAGGGGAAAGGGGATGTGGGTGGAGAGTGATTCATGGAAGTAATTAGAGAAGGCCTTATCTGTGATTAATGCTCTGCGAATAGTGAGGGTGCCTGAGATGGCATGGTCAAAGGGGTGGCCATAAATATTGGTTAAGAAGTTTATATGGGGGGATAGAATAAGGGAGGATAGGATGGCAGTAAGCTGAGAAGAGAGAGAGAGTATGATGAATTGAGATTGGAGTAGAAATCGCAGAGGATGGGAAATCACCCATTGAAGAGACTGAGAGTGGAAAGCAGCAAAGATATCTTGGTGAGAAATTATTCAGTGGTACTTGGATCAGTGGTAGAGAATGAGAGACTGGCGGGGTGGAACAAGGTGAGATGCTGAAAGGAAGAGATGGCGCCAAAGGAGTAAGGAGACAGACCAAGGTGTGATTTGGTAATAAAAGCCATACCACCACCTCAGTGATATGGGGTAGGCAAGTGGTCAAAGGTATAGCTGACAAGTAGGCTTCATAAGGAATCATCACCCTCAGCTAGATTTCCATCAGAGCCACGCTATTGTTGCAGTCATCCACAATGAGCTCATGTCTGAAAGGGTCTTATTCACAAATGAGTGGACAATCTGGAGAGAAATGTGCTGAAATGCACCCACCATTTGAGGTGAACCTAAACAGTGGAAGAGAAGAAAGTGGGCAAGAAAAGGCAGCAGATGGCCAAGGATAGAGGTGCACAGTGAGGACCACCCTGGGGAGCTGACCGCCCAAGAACCATCTTGAAAGCCATTAATCTAATGACAGCTTACAAATTGACAATACAAACTTAATATGCAGACTTGAGGCCTTAAACCACATGGCCTGGATTTTGCTGTACTAATAACTGCAAGGTTGTTAGTGCTCACTGCTATTCCTGGGCAAAACTGCTTCTAGTGTCTGCAGATGTTTGGTCCAGTGCAGAAATCTGGAAGCTGCTGCCAGTAATACCCTACCCCTTCACAGGCTGCACTATTGCAGCTTTTGCTGATTGAATCTGCAGCAATCGCTGGCATGGCATGAACTTAGGCTAATTACCTCACTTGAAAAATGGCTGAAAACATTTTAGGGCTTGTTCAATCAAGAGTAGCTAAGTTTTAACAGCATAACAAATGACAATTCCAGCTGAACATCCTATCTGATCTTGAAAAATTAATTTGACAAGTGTGGAGTCTCATCCCCTCAGCAGAAGATTAATGTTGCAGAATTTTTTAAAAATAACTTTTTTGTCATCTTTCTGTTTTGCTGTTTTATGTATTTTCCCTCAATTGGCATATGTCCCAATTGTTCTGTTGCTTCCTGTACAATGATTGAAAGGTACTTTACAGTTCCAAGTTTTTACTGCCTGCTTTGCTGTCTCATTGAAGATTCTTCAATCTGATTGGTTGAACAGCTTTCATGTTGCTTGTCCTGCTCATAGACACGACAGATCCCCTGTAGGGGTGCCAAATTCAAAGATACCAGATGATAGAAATCTCAACTGACAAACATGTTTGAGTTCAGTGGGTTATAGTATGCGAAATGATTGACAAAAGCTGTTCCTTTGCTATTCACAACAAAATTCGAACCAATGTTATAGTTTTTTAATTATGGAATAAAATGCAGCTAAAAGAACGCACTTAGAATTTAAGGATATTAGCAGTTTGATTTACTTTCCAGCTGAATTTCTATCATATTAATGTCGCTCGTAGCTGAGAAATTTTTTCTTAAAATGCCTTTCATTTAAATTGATTGCCTAACTGCCATTATACTTCAAGGGCTACTGCCAACTAGAGGGGAACCTCAAAGTCTTAGGCTGATGCAAAGTAATATTCATAGCTAGACAGTAATTTCATGGAAACCAAACCACCTTTTAGCATTCAATATAATTTGGTAGCTATGTTTTAGCAGTTAATATTATGTGACATGGAACAATGAAAATTCCCACCCATGGTGTCACCTACAGGCATATAAGGTACTGCAGGTAAATGCTAGTGCGTTGAACATTAGTTTTCATTTAACCAGCGTAAGTGGAAGTTTTCAATGCATTTTGAAATAGACTATTTGAAATTGAGGCCTTTCCATAGATGTTAACATATAATATATAATTAGAAATTCTTAAGACTTCTGATATTATGAAATATTCCTGCCAATGGCAAATAGAAGAAAATAATCCTCAAAGTATAACTTTTTATGTATTTAAAATCAATTAAAATTTAGGATTTCACTGTAAAGAGGAGGGTGGGGAGGCTGACTGACTAGCCTGCAGAAAATACAAAAGAACTAGGGGCAGGAGTAGGACACTTGGCCCCTTGTGTCTGCTGCAGCATTTGATAAGCCCATGGCTGATGTGATTGTGGCCTCAACTCGACTTTCCTGTCTACTCTCTATACCTTTTGACTCCCTTGTCAATCAATAATGTAACTCAGCCACAAAAATATTCAATGAATATATTATTCAATGAAAATAGCTGCTTAAAAATGAAACAATGAGCAGGAAGGCTAGTGCTGGAAAATGGGATTAGAATAGTTAAGTGCTTATTTGACCAGCGCAGACTCGATGGGCCAAAGGGCCTTTTTCTGTGCTGAAGACCTCTGACTCTATAATGGACCCAATGGCATCTAACCCTCCAGCAAGAGTGTTGGTGTTTGGAGCAAGTGCAAAGATAGCAGTGTGGCTAACGTTACCAATTAAACAACAAAACCAAATTTAAAATTTTTTAAAAGTGTTTCTTCTCCATTCTCAATGTTCTCCAAAGTAATCAAGCAACAATTTCTCTTCAAGCCATTTTGATGTGGGGATTTGATATTAGTAATGTAGTAACTGTGGGGATGTTGGACAGACATTTGATTTTTCTGCTGCCTACATTATATTAGGGGCATAGGAACTGGAGTAGGTCATTTAGCCCCTCGAGACTATTCTACCATTTATTGAAATCATGGCCAATCTGTGACTTAACTTCATCTACCCACCCTTGTCCCCTATCCTTTAATACCTTTGCTCACAAAAATCTATTAATCTGAGATTGAAAATTACCAATTTACCCGGCATCAGCTGCCATCTACAGAAGAATATTCCAACATTCTGCCATCATTTGTCTGGAATTTTTTCCTAACTTCACTCTAAAAGGTCTGGCTTTAATTTTTAAGCTTTTTTTCCCTCTTTATTTTTTCATGGTATGTGGGCATTGCTGGCATGGTGGGATTTGAACTCATGTCCCCCGAGCATTAGTCTGGGCCGCTGGATTATTAGTCCAGTGACATTACCATGACCATCGTGCCACCACCTCCCCTAGTGCTGGACTACCTAACCAACAGAAATAGTTTCTCCCTTTCTACCTTGTTTCCCTTAATATCTTGAAAATCGCCCCTTAATCTTCTAAATTCCAGGGAATACAACCCTAGTTTGTGTAATCTCACCTCATAACTCAACCTTTGGAGCCCAGGTATCATTCTAGTAAATCTATGCTGCAGTCCCTCCAAGGCCAGCCCTAGAACTGAACACAGTGCTCCAGGTGCAGTCTAAGCAGAGTTTCGTATAGCTATAGCATGACTTCGATATTATGGTTGTCATATCCATAAGGGGTTACTTAAATTTTCCTCATCTTAAGACACACCTTCTGTCACTTTTAGCATTTTTTTCACAAGATGGCTCAGACCTTGATTTTTTAAGTATCATCCAAAAGACCTCTGACAGTGCTGCACTCCCTCAAAAATGCACTGCAGCATCAGTTTAAATTGTATTGTCAAATTATGGAATCAGATTTGAACGCATAGCCTTCTGAGTCAGTCAAGTATGCAACCATAGAGTCAAGCTGATATTTAGAAAGGAATAAGAAGGGAAGCAAAACAAACTTTTTTTTCTAATAGGGATAACAGTGGTAGAAAGAATTTAATACAGAGAGGTTTGAGGTGATGCATTTTGACAGAAGGGATAAGGTGGAGCAATATGGACTTAACCGAACAGTTCTGAGGAGTGTGCAGGGGCACAGGGATCTGGGAATTCAGGTGCATAGATCTTTGAAAGTGGCAGGATGTGTTGAGAGCATGGTTAGCAGAGTATATGAGATCTTGGACTTCATAAATAGAAAGAGGTATTGAGAACAAGAGCTGTGAAATTATGCTGAACCTTTATAAAGGACACAATTAGAGCATTGCACCCAGATCTGGGTACCATACTTTGGGAAGGATATGAGCACCTTTGAGAAGTTGCGGAGGAGATTTACCAGCAAATGGCTCCAGGGATGAGGAATTTTAGCCATAAGGTTAGGTTAGAAACACTGGGTTGTTCTTCTTGAAGCAAAGGATATTAGGGAAAGCTTTAATAGAGGTATGCAAGATTATGACACGTTTAGATAAAATAGACAAAGATAAGCTGTACCCATTAGCTGATTGTACAAAGACTAGGGAACGTAGATTTAAGGTTTCGGGCAAGAGATGCAGGAGGAAGTGAGGGAAAATTTTTTACAGTGAATAGTATTGTCCTGGAACACATTGCCCTCAAGGGTGGTGGAAGCAGAAACAATTGATGATTTCAAAAGGAAATTGAGTAGGTACTTGAGGAAAATAAGCTTGCAGATATGTGGGAATAGAGTGGAGGAATGGGATGCTATACAGAGAGTCTGCATGGACTTGACCAAGCAGACTGCTTCTGTGCCTTAATGACTCTAATAGGCCGGTGCATTAGTTACCAAGGAACAGCATTAACATGGGGAATATAAATCACTTAGGTTGTTGGGTATGTTTTCAAAGAGAAAAGAGTATGAGGAATATTGTGACATGGGATGGATAGATGATTAAAAGGAAAGAACTTAAAAATCTGAAGGCCTTTACAAGTTCCTTAACTTGCTATATATCATTCACTGCTTACTTTTCACATAGTCATGATTTCACAACTTTTCAGTTAATCATTTTTTTTACTATTTCCAGCATCACCCAAGTATTCACCACATCTACACACCTTGGCATTTTGTACAACTATTATCCCACTTGCTCATCTACAGTGGGTTTTCACCAAAAGAATATGAACATATTTTTAGGAGCAATTCACACTCAGTCAGGATAGCCAGGCCACAGGATCTGATGGTTCATTAAGTGACCCACTAGCAGATTATCAACTGCCTCAAAGACAAATCAATTGGTCCAACAAGTATAGGAATGTTGTTCATTCTCCCCCCTTCCACTGAGTGTACTATGCCTAAAAGTGTAATATTTTTTCCCTCCTGTAAACATCTGATTTAGCAAATTTGGCTCTTCACGGGAAAATATTCCCATCATAGTTCCAGCCTAGTGTGGTCACATGCTGCTGCAAAATGAACATTAAATTATAAATTTATTGCCTTTTCAGTAATCTAGAAATGATAAATATACACCATCAAATGTAATCACCATATTCTTTTTGTGATCATTTTATCCAGTTTCAATTTTATTTGCCCAGGAGTATATTCTGATGTTTTTCAGTTTGAGGCGCTGCGCCTTAAAAACAATAGATAAGCCTTGGAGGATTCACCAGAATGATACCGGGACATAAAAAGTTAAATTATGATAACTGGTTTCATAGACCAGCCTTGTATTTCCTTAAGTATAAACGATTTTGGGGTGATTTAATTGAGATGTTCGTGATGATGAAAGGATTTCATAGGGGAGATAGAGAGAAACTATTTCTTCCGTTGGGGAAGTCTAGAACAATGGAGCACAACTTTAATATTAGAGCTGACCATTCAGGAATGATGCCAGCAAGCACTTCACACAAATGGTATTGGAAGGCTGGAAACTAACTCCTCCAAAAAGCTGTTGAGCTAGGTCAATAGAAAATTTCAAAACTGACATTGATTAAAGGATATGAAATCAAGGTAGGTAAATTGAATTAAGATACAGTTCAAAAATGATCCAATTGAATGGCTTGAGAAGCTAAATGGCGTACTCATGTTCCTATATGCTTTCTTCAGGGAGGGTATATAATAATGTTCCTGCTAAACTGTGCTGGTGTGCAGCCTCACAGCAGATTGAAAGGTATTGTGCAGGCCTTGTTCTGGGGTAAGTAACACATGTGCAGCTATGCAAATAAATTTAAAAGGACCATGCACTAAAAAAACTGAGTCACGCACAGCAACTAAATTTTAAAGTGAACATTGGCATTTAGTTTTCTGATGTAAACATCTGGTCTTATATTTTGTGTTTCAGAGAGAAGACTGCTAATCTAAATGCATTATTTCCTGAGTTGACCGCATATGACATTGCTATTCAAACAAAGAAAAAGTATGAACTTAGATTAGCTGCACTGAAAGAGCACAAAATAAAGCAAGCATTTATTGAACAGAGGATGAAGTGAGTACAGTATTTTTCTGCTATCTTGTTGGTGAAATTGTGTGTGCCACTCGAACAATGTCTACTTAACAGTCTAATTAAGCTATTTTCACTAAAGGCTAAGTGCTGCATTGAGGGCCAACCATTTGTAGCTCACCAGCCTTGACAACGTTCACATTTTTAGTGAAGTTGTCGTATTTATCTTGTAGATTCTTAAATTTTGCTTATGCTTTCAAAATGCATCAAAACTTTGAATTAAAATAATTTTTAGTTGTGACCAATTTATAATAAAAGGAAATATGACATGAGAAAAAACTTTTTCACAGCAAGTGGTTCGGGTCTGGAATGCACTGCTTGGAAGTGTGGTGGAGGCAGGTTTAATCGAGGCGTTCAGGAGGGCATTAGGTGATCATGTGAATAAAAACAATGTGCAGAGGTACGGAGAAAAGGCAAGCCAATAGCATTAGGTCATAATGCTCATTTTGAGAGCTGGTGCAGAAACAATGGGCTGAATGGCCTCCTTCTGTGCTGTTAAAATTCTGTGATGCTGATTCTAATTCTGTGATGACATTCTTGAATTTAATCATATATGGTTAATTAGCCAGTTCAAATAAACAGAAATCTATTTTCTGTCTAACTAGAATTTGCTATTTTCTGACTAGTTCCCATCCTCCATATGTTGTCATGAAAATTTAAGCATTTGGCTCACTTGATTCACAAATATATGGCTTAGAAATCAAATTCAGCTGTTATTACTGAGCAGTAGTTTATTTAACTGCTACAACACATTTCAAGACTTGACACTTTCTTCAAAGGTTGCATTTAATTCTATGATTTGTGTCGACGTAACATCATGCAACTGAATGTCCAGCTTCTTTGCTTTATGATGCAGTGAAATCTCGATGAGTCAAACTCATGACCCATAACTCCGCTTGTGACAAAGTTGTCAACCATTCCTGCCGGCAAAATAGCAAAAGCTTTATAACAATGCTTGTGATTAGTCGAAATTCCCCAGTGTCCGATCCAGGTTATCTGAACTTTTGTTCGGCATCAACAAGAAAAATAGTGCTGAAGTCCTTCTCAAAAGAGGTGCTTTCACAGCACGAGCAAGCCAGCCTGCTAGGATGGTGGCCACCATGCAGACTTTGGTCCAGGACATCGCCCCTGCACTGCTGCGCACGCTGGACTCCATCACTGATGCCATTGTTGGCCTCCAACAGTGTGTACGCGAGAGGGGCTGGGAGGGCAGCTTAATCTCACTCCAGCTTCCCCATCTCCTCAAGCAGTCAGCCAGGGGCCCTTGGGCGCCTGTAGGGAGGAGGATCAGCAGGTGCACACCCCGGGGCCTTCCACCCAGGTGTCTCCAGGAGTCTCCAGCCCATCCAAATCTCCTCTTCCTGTGACCCCAGCAGCTCCAGCTCCACACATCAAGGAGGGTGCCACTGCCACATAGCAGGACCCTGAAAGCAGGCCAGGGCCCTCCAGGTCTCAGCCCTCCAGAGGACACCCTCTGGTCATCACAGACAGGGTATAGCAGTCAGCAGGCTGCCTCCAGCTCTGCAATGGATATCCAGCACCAATGGAACACCAAGACGTAGCAGCAGGGTTAGGAAGGTTAAGAAGATGTAGTTGAACAGCCTGGGCAATGGCACTTGTGCATAATGTTCACTATTATAAGTAAACTCTCAACAATGCCTCCCTGTCTATGGCTCCTTGTTCTGATGAGCTGTGTTCATGTCACTCAGATGTGAAACCTTTCTGCACAAGATAAAGGCATGTGACTCATTCCTGGGCCTATTCCCTGTGCTTTGTGTAGCCTCCAGACCGAAGTGATGGTCCAGCCTCACACTCACTGGACACATTAGTAATGCCTGCACATTGATGGTGCTTGTCATTGCTGCCAGAATGTCGTGGGCAGGCGTCACAGAGTTCTGTCATTCTCTCTGTGTGCTGTCAGCACCTTTAAGGTGGGGCTGGCCCCCCATCTCATTGGCATCTGTGACCGGTAATACCGTGCTCCTGAAGGGGTCAGGTGCTGAAGGCGGACAAAAGATCAGGTGCTTTTGAAGTTTCATGCCTGCGCCCTCATGATATAGCCTTGATCACAGAGCACAAGTGGGCTGCACTCAGCCAGACAGGAGTCAGATATTCTCGGAAGCTATGTGAAGATCTAAGGAGTGTCCTCACTGAATGTCATCATTCTCCTGAAATCAAGCAACTATCGGGGCCTCCACTGTGTCTGCATGACAGGAGCATTAACAAAGAGGATATGTGCACTGCCATACACCAGACTGGAGTCAAACGTTCATAAATGCAATGTGAGGATCTATGGAGTGTCCTCACTGCATGTCGTCATCATCCTCCACAAATCGTGGGCCTCCCGAGCGCACATGCCTCATCTGGCCACCATCATCATTGCCTTTGAGGACCTCCTCACCCTCATCCCTGCTCATTGGAGGAGACCTCCAGCCCCTCAATCTTCTCCTCAGTCAACTCCTCTCCCCATTGCAGTGCCAGGTTGTGAAGGACGCAGCAGGCGACAACAATGCATGGCACCATCTGTGGACTGTATTGCAGGGCTCCACCAGACCGGTCCAGGCACCGGAACCTCATCTTCAGCACCCTGATGGTTTGCTCCACCAAGTTGCAAGTTGCAGCATGAGCCTCATTGTACCTTCACTCTGCTGCAGTCTGAGGCTACTGCTCAGGTGTCATCAGCCGCATCCTCTGCGGGTAACCCTTGTCCCCGAGGAGCCATCCCTGTAGCTTCTGTGGACCCTGGAAGATGTCAGGGATCTGTGACTGACTGAGAATGTGGTAGTCGTGTATACTGCTGGGAATTGTGCACAGACCTGCAGGATGTGGCTGTGGTGGTCACACACCAGCTACACATTTGGCAAATGGAAGCCCTTGCCATTGACATGGTCGACTGCTTGTTGTGGCAGAGATCTGAGCACTGCGTGAGTGCAGTCGAGTGAGTACACCCTGCACTGTGAGGAAATGCGAGATCTGGGCAAATCCATCCTGGGTGTCCTGGTCCCCGGCGAAATGCACAAAATTGTGTGCCCGTTGAAGATGGCATCCGTGACCTCACAGATGTATTTGTGGATGGAGGCCTGTGATATCCCACAGGGGTTACCCGTGGAGCCTAAAAGGAGCCACTGACCTAAAATTGAGCGCTGCGGTCACTTTCACGGCCACTGGCGGTGGATGCCCTCCATGTCTCCGTGGCGCCAAATCCTGCAGTAGCTGGCAGGTGTGACCGACCAGTTCCCTAGATGTGTGCAATCTTCAGCGACCCTGGTTCTAAGTCATCTGCAGGAATGAAATCAGCGTGTATAGGCCCTGAGTGTAGATATCTGCTGACCAGCAAAGCTCACTGTGGCTCTTCGGCGGCATGTGCGGGAGCCTCAGCCGCCCCTTATTCCTGAGGGTGCTGCTCCTCCCTCTGCCCAGCCAGGCGCCTCAGTTGCTCTCTTTGCCGTCTTCACTTTCTGTACGACATGAGGCATACAGCTAGTTCACCAAGCTCCATGCTCTGAAGTACTCCTCCTGCAGGATGAAATAGAGAGATGCACGGGTTAGTTTGGGTGTTCTAAGAGCCTCTCTTATTTAAGTCTGAAGACCCCGTAATGCATCCCGGAGAGTGCTGGCCATCACTTGGACAGCCAGAGTTTGGTGCGCTGCTTGGCTGCCTGAAACCCCACCCACTTTGCCCCACTTCACTAACCGATTGGCGGCAGCTTTGTCCATAGCACTGCATGTTGTATACTCAGCTCAGTGCAGGCATTCCCCTAACCTGCACTGCGTGGCTGTACTGTTACCTTAAACCATAGGGGAGACTGGTCCAAACCGGGTTGATGACATTGCAAGGGGCTGTGAAAGCCTCCAACAGTGACTGCTCCATGGCCAGCTTTAGCAAGGAGATTGCACAACTTGCCTAGTCTACCAACTGTTCTGGAGTCCACTAAAACGCTCATTAGTTTGCAGTCTGTGCCTGGGGGGTGAAAAACTCTGGAGCACTTGGTGACACTTTCATGCCTCTGCATTGCTGATGGCAGATGGGCGGATAAGCTAGAGACCCGTCTCCATGATGTCAATGTGGCTGCATCTGAACTGTCTCAGCTGCAGAGGAATGGTCACTTCATACAAGGTTTCCCTAATACGTGGCTGCTTCTTTTCTTCCCACCCCACATGTGCTTGTGCACTACCTCCAATAACAGGGCGAACCTTGCCCACCCCCCCCCCCCCCCCCCCCCCCCCCCCCCCCCAAACGCATCTAAACTGCAGGGTAGCCCTTGCACCTGCCCCCGTCCGAACCCCCAAGTCATCTCGACAGTCCAACAGGTGACCATCACAAGCACTGCGCGATGTTACTATGCACTCACCTCCAAGTTACCCCCAAAGTGCAGCCCGCCAAATGCGCACCCTATATACACTGGTGTGAAGCATGTCGGCGTAATGGGCAGATGATCCAGCGGGGAGTGGGTGTTGGGGGGGGGGGGGGGCGTGTTGATTCTGGTGGGTGGGCAGGCCCCATAATGATATGTAGATGTATTACAATGAGGTTCCCGACATCCAATGGCGGGAAACGTGTCCTGCCATTGATGGGCTGAGCGGACGATTGCAAACTGGTTTCACAATGTCGTGAAGCTGATTTTTGGCCTTGTCCACTCACGCTGCTGAACATGCCCAGTGCCAGTGGGCAAGGAAAATTCCACCCGGAATCTGAACTAAGAAGTATAAGTTAGAATATTTAATTTAATATAAAATTGTATGCAGAAAGAAAAATAAACTGAGAAAAGAGGATGGAGTTGAGAGAGATAAATGAGACAGAGGACGAAATCGTCCCAGATTTGCACTAAGTGCGATAGCAGGCAGGTAAAACAATGTTTTATCTGCCAGCCAGAATGGCAGGTTTTTACACCGTATCATCCCAAACCTCCGGCATTAGTTATGCATTCCTGAGAAACATGCCATTTCAATGGCGGACGGACTCTCGTTCACCCGCCACGCTATCACCTTGCTGCTTCATCATCCCGGGCGCCACATTTAAAGTCCGGATGCATGCACACATCTCAGTGCTTCCAGCCCAGGTCTACTGCAGAGAAGATGTCCATGAAAGTCATAAAGACTGCAGCCCCCAGGTTTAGTCACTGGAATGACTTTTGGACACGGTGGAGGCCTGCCACAGTGTCCTCTACCCCCACTCTGGTCACAGGATGGGCAGTGGTGTGGTCAGCCTGGCCTGGGAGGCGATGGCTGTGGTGGTCAGTGCCAATGCTGCGCAGAAGAGATTGGCCATCCAATGCAGATAGAGGATGAATGATCTCACCCATGCAGCCAGGCTATGGCAACCGTCTCAACAGTCTAAACTCATACACTCAAGCCTATCACACATTCACTGGCATCTCACTCAATGCCAGCTGAAGGAACATCACCACCCATTCTCACACACATGCCCTCGCATGTCCATCTGGCCTCAGTTCCTCTAGATACTGCCTCCTCAGCCCTCACCATCTTGAGGCCACTTGCACAGATCAACATATTCCCCCACACACACCCTGGGTTACCCTCCTTGCCCAGTAGAGCCCTCGTCCTGCAGCCTCTTCCGTTACCTGAGGCCACTTCTCCCCTTCGCCAAGCAAGCCCTAACCCTGCAGCCATTGACAAACCACCCACATATGGCTGACCTGGTAGGCAGAGACCTGCCACCAGCCCCCCTAAAAGTGATGTGATGTGGTCTATGAAGCCTGGCGCTGATGACTGAGAGCGCTGACTGAAGCAAGATAGGAAAACGAACCTCAAAGTCCTGAGCCAAGTGCAGCCTGTTAGGTGTATGTCACTTATGTACTGTTATGAAACACATCGGTGGGATGAGCAGACGAACCTGCAGTGGGGACGATTCTGGCAGGCTGGTCTAATAATGATGTGCAGATGTATTACAATGAGGTTTCTGATATCCGAAGGCGGGAAACACGGCTGAGTGGACGATCGCAAACTGGCTTCACGTCGTTGTGAAACCGATCGTAATTGTCCACTCACACCACTGAACACACCCGACGCTGGCAGGCATGGAAAATTCCGGCCAGAAAGTTTTTTTTTAAATCTGCAACCAAATGTTTACATTATGAAGCAATGAGAATCCGAAATTGTGAAATTAAATTTTCAGGGCTAGAGAAGTTATTTATTAGTACTTAATTGGTATCACACTCTTAAAATTTTGTTTCCACCTCAATGCACCAGCCTTAACTATTTTTTTCTGGTGTGTTTAGTAGAAAACGAGTGGGTAAGTACACCAACTTCACATCCTTGCTTTGATTTCAATGCTTTGTCTATCGGAGATATCTTTATAACTCAGCGTGTGAAAGAACAAGGTAATTTGCACTACATCTTCCAGATTTCCACATTTAGCTGCACATGTATGGATATCTGAAATTGCTGTGAGATTTACTGCATAATAATGGTGAATGCTGATAGCCTCATTGTTATTCTTAATGCAAAATCTAGATTCTAGTATTGCAACATAGCATTTATGTGCTCTTTTTAACGATGCATATAAATGCAAGATAGGTCCCTCCTCTTCCAACAAATTTCTAAAACCAAACAAAATCTAAAATTATTTGTCCATGGTATGAATGTAATATCGCACATCTATACCATAGAAAAATAATTTTGGTTGTTTGTTTGGTTTTAGAAATTTGTTTAAATAAGGAGTGTTGAAAGAGGAGGGATCTATCTTGCATTTATATGCATCATTAAAAAGGACACAAATTCTATGATTCTGCAATTTATTGCATTAGGAAGTGGAGGTAATTGGTTTGAATACAACTCATGAAAGCATCTTTTTACTTTATGGTTTCAGGGCTTTTTTTTGATAACTTATGAACATTATGAAAGTAATTTGAAGATTTTAATTATTGGGGCACCTTTCAATTTCAACAACCTTCCCACAGTTTACCAGAGATACAGCAACAGTGTAATACTTGGTAATGCAAAATGTCTTTCAGTTGTCCGGATTTTCTGATTGTGCACTTTCCAACCCCAACCTCCTGCCTATCAAACTGAACAGATGTCAACAGGAGTGGCAGGCTGCGGGTTGAGGGCATCTGGTGGATTCACACCAATTTTGTTCACATTGACCTCAATGCTATGTACTCCTGCATCATTGCAAGCAAGCCGAGTGTGTCAGGATCAGATTCTAACAGAAATAGGGCTCATACATATGTGACAGTCACTTATTTAATAGCAACTGTTCAATTGCCATTGAGAAAGTGGAAAATTTAAAGCATAGTAGTTAAACTTTTATGTAGCAAGATAAATTCTGCTCTAAAATTTAAAAGTTTACTTTAACACATTCCTCAGTTACCAATCAAAATATATATATAAAGGTGACATTTTCTCTCAGCATTGGTTGTATAGATTTCAAGCCAAGATTTTTATGAGTTTGAATATTATGTTTTAATTTCATAAAACTCGGTAGTTTTCAGACAGATAGCTATGTTTTGAAAGGAACTTCATTCGATTGCCAGAGTGCTGCCAGAGGCAGTATAGCCTAACTGTGGCAGAGGCACCACCACATTCTTGATGTCTCCAGTTTAAACGTTTTAAAAGAGAAATAACTTATTTTGTACAGAACCTTTTATGGCCGCAGGAAGTTCCAAAATGCTTCACAGCCAATTAAGTATTTTTGGAATGTAGTGACTGCTTTTATGTAGGAAAATTGGCCAATTGCGTACAGCAAAATTCCGCAAACAGCAATTATTCAAATAGTCGGATAGTCTGTTTTACTGAAGTTGATTGAAAGGTAATATTGGCCAGGACGCCAGGAAAGTTTCTCTGCTGTTCTTCAAATAGTGCCATTAGATCTTTTACATCCACCTGAGCGCAGACAGTAACTCACTGTAATGTCACATCTTTATCCTATACAATATAACTCCTATGCACTGTTTGTCGCACATACCATCTCTCTCTCCTCTTTCTACTTCACTCCTATCTCATGTTGTGATTTCTACATTCTCCCATCATGCCTACATCACCATTCTACCATCCTAATTTTCCAGTTTCAAAACTTTAAAAGTTTTTTTTTAAGTTCTTACGCATTGATACTGTGTTTAGTCACTTACCTTGTCATTGTGAAAGATGCACTTCCTTGCTTATAACCTAAATATAAGCACTTTAGGATCTGGTTGCTTGCAGGTTGAAAAGCAGCTGTCCTAACTATGCAAATACAAGATTCGGAACTTAGATGCAACTGCGCAAAATCAAATCTTGCATATATGCAAATTCCCACTGTTGCTGAATCCATCACCCAATGTAAAACAACTAGATTCAGTACAGCAGAAACTGGCAAGTATGACTGGATGTGAGACAAGATTTTCAAACACTGTGGTGAATTCTGCAATATATCAAGAAGGCAATGTGCAAACTTAACTTCTACTAGCACAAATATCAATTAGGAACTAAATAGAGTTTAAAATGTTATAAACACCTCTTTAGTCAGATGTTTTAATTCACTCCTAGGTTTTAATTATTTCATTTAAAAAAACTGTGCAGGAACCTTGGACATTTATTAATGATAATGTAAATGCCTTATGATTTTCAAAGTTTCAGAACTCAATTGTCTGAAGATGTTGGAAACAGTACTCACTTTCATGTGACCTAAATATGATGTATAAAAGTGATGGCTGGTTTCAGTGGAAGTTCCTGCAGTATTCAGATCTTCACCTTAAATCATTTGTAGGCCCACTTAGCCTGGGTTTTCATGGAGTTGGGCTGACTCCAGAACCATTTAAAAATGGCAGGTGTGACCCAATACCGGGACTCCCGCCCCCATTCCTGGTGCCCTCAATTTTTGCTGGTGGGGGACAAGGTCTCGGATAGTGAGCATGCAGTCTGCATGCCCAACCTGGCCTGCTCCGTTGCAGGTGGTAGACTTCAAGCTAGTTTCTATTGTACTTCAGATTAGCACCCTATCTGATTCCGCGTCATGCTGAAGCACGTAGTTTATGACCTAAAATCATAGCCTGAGTTCAGGGTTTTTGGTTAAATGTTATTTATCACCCTACCTGAATTAGCCTTTGTTTTATCTTGATTTTATCATTAATAGCAGTAAATAAAATTGCACTTATTTACAGAGACCAGAAAATATTGAGGGATTGGAGGGACCAAGCTAAGTTAATGCAGGAAAAGAAAGAAACAGAAAGAAAGCAAAGGTCTACAACAGAAAGGAATGAGGTATTGGTAAACAAAAATATTTCTATTATTTTCAAATGAATTTGTTTACCATTTGCCAAAATAGGTTCACCTTTACTTTGTTAAATTGTGGAGTTATTGTTGTATTTCAGTTTGGCCTTGTGTTAGTAGCAACCAAGCAATGGAAAAACAAGGGTAAGTTTTCTGGGTCATTGCCCATAGTAAGGCACCCAGTCTACTGGGAGCAGCAAGTCCAATATCCTGTCCAAGAGAGGACTTGGAATACCTACTCTATGATGAAGAGGATCTACTTTTTCCCTGTAATGTGCAATAAAATAAAACTGATATCACGCAGTTCAAATCATGCTCTACAACTTGAGTTTATTTAAATATCATTATCAAATCCTAGGAGACTGCTCTCCAATGATGATCACCTTCAAAGCACCCACTGATGGTAGCAAAGGAGTGAAGATAGAACAAAAGTGATCTCACAAACCTCTTATGTGTACAATACATGTCCCTATATATCAAAATCATATACAGCACATACTTTCTGTTCACAAACCTTGACCTGAATTTTCAGCTTGGCGGGCGGGCGTGATTGGTGGGCCCTGGAGCAGTCGGGAAATTGACCGCCAACTGCGATTGGTCCCCGCCAATTGCTGGCTGGCCAACTAATTGGTCGGCTGAAAAGCTCAGCGCTGCTGGGGTGGGGGGGCCGGGAGAAGGTTTCCGTAGGTGTGGGTGAGCACTGAGAGAAAGCTCCCTGAAGGCAGAGAGCTGCCTCAGGCAGCTGCAGAACCAAAAACCATGATGTAAAGTTTTGAAAATCAGGAAAAAAATGTCTGAGCATCACAATCAGGAACCTGAACATATAGATGATAAAAATGCTGTTCATAGATTTTTATTTTTATTTTATTTAAGAACGGAAACCTCATCCCGCCCTTGGATGAGGTTTCATGAAAAATGCAAAATCCGCCTGGCCGATTTGCCCGTCCACCAACCATAAGGTTGGACAGATCCTGAGAAACAGAGACAATTGTGCTGTTAATGGGCTTAATTGCCCTCTTAATTGTCAGCAGGCACGCTTCCGACTTTTGCTTGCGCCTGCTGAGCGAAATATCGCGCAAGCACAGGATGACATCAGGACACTCGCCTGACGTCTTCTCGCACAATTTTACATCTGATCGGGTCGGGCACACGCCAGCCCACCCATGGGATGTAAAATTATGCCCCTTATTTCTATGTTTTTATCCCAGCATTTAACATTAAAAATTCATATGGAAGGGCACATGGAGACATTCATAAAAGCAAAAATCATTACACAAATATGTAAGTCTTTCACCATCATGATTTGGTAATATATCAACCAAATGATTCAATGCCTTTTGAAATAAATTAGATGTGGAAGAAATTGAACTGCTTGCAAGCAGCATCTCTCATTGTGGTTTCCTTGGGATGATCAGACAAAAAACAAAAGACATTGGGCATTGAAAATTCATTTCATTTCTAGTGACTCAGCTATCTTATGTAGAAAATTCAATTTCCAAATCATTTGTAGCACAGTGATTTTTGGAGAATAGGCTTATATGTTAGTAAAGTTGGCAAACCCACTAATAGCACTTTAAAGGGTAAAGTTTCTATGACTTTTCTCTTGGGCCACAAATGAAGTATCTGTTGGGAAATTATGTGTACCCAGCCTCCAGTTTTCCATCTATTACTTGGATATGTGCAGCTTCCAAAAATATGCTTCATGCATGCAACAAGAATGCAGAGGCAGTAGATCTACCCTTAAAGGCATTAATGGAGGAGTGTGAGGAAATGAGCCAGAGATGATGGGAAAAGCATTGGGTTTTGGAAGAATTACTCACTGATACATAGGGATGGGTCAGGAGGCTGCAAGTTGTTGGGAGGATTGCCATGAAAAGGTGACACTTGACCTGAAACAGGCCATGGGAATTTTGGGCCCTATTCTCCTAGGTCCACTCCCCACAAAACTTTCAATTTTACTTTTTAATCGGGCACTTCAAACAGACATACTGGTGTCCCAGGACTTGATACTGGCCGAAGTGTCGCCAAGTTTTATTTAAAAGAGTATAAATTTGATATCATCCGTTCTTTTAAAAATTTTAAAAATCAAGTATCTGGACAACAGGGTGGGCCCTTTAATACTGTGGCAATGTGCTGCAGCCAAAATCTTCCCTGTCCTCCTGAAAATGGTGTGGGCTCCCTAGCCACTGGATTGGGAAAAGGTTAGAGCCACAGCCATGAAGGACACAGAAGTTTGAAAATATGTCCCAAATCTGCTTCCTTAAAGACAAAAGAGAAATTTGAGCTCATGATTCCGATCTGAACTCTATTAAAGCTACGTTGATGCAACTTTCCAGTGTAATTCTCCAATCTCCCAATGATATTTGGACTGCCAGACATAAAAAGTAAGTGAATGCTACCCTCTGGGAAATAATCTCTGCACCCAAACCACATCATCTGATATAAAAACAGAAAATGCTGGAAATACTTAGCAGGTCAGGCAGCAGTTTTGAAGAAAAGTCATTGCCGCTAAACATCAGTTTCACTCTTCACAGATGCTATCTGACCTGAGTATTTCCAGCACTACTTGCTTTATTTCAGATTTCCAGCATCAGCAGTGCTTAGCTTGTGTACTAAGCAGTCTGGTATTTTGTGCTTAGGTAGTGAAGAGTGCCCCATATGCTACAGATCCAAACTACTACCACACAGTGAGAAATATGGATTTGAAAGGACCACGTGGCTGTGAATCTATGCGAAGAGTGTATTCAGGAAAGGAAATGGAAGAAACAAGGTGTGTTCTCTGAGATTTTTATTGTTATATCCATAGAATTGTTCATCAATGCTGTGACAACAATATAAATATTCAAAAGGCATTCTTTTTCTGAGAATTAACATAGGTTTCTTATTTACATTGTTTATAACCATTTTTAAAAGCTAAATTGGTTAGTTTAGATTTTTTTTGATGTGGAAAAATTTGTTTCCTTCACGTCCAGTAAGGACTTTCTTTCTCTTCTAATTGAAACTTCTTCCGACTTTATTTTCACCCTCCCCTTGGTCGATAAGCACCATTCTGTTTTCGTGAAAGCGAAGATAAGCTGTTCTTAGGCAGCTGTTAATAACTCGCTCCATAGGAGTAGATATTTTTCTTTTTAGTCTTCTTAACAGCACCAATTAATGCTTATGTAGCACCTTTAATGAAATGTCCCAAAGCACCTCACAGGAATATTGTAAAACAAAGTACGACATCGAACCACATAAGGAGATATTAGATCAGAAGACCAAAAGCTTGGTCAAAGAGGTAGGTTTTAATAAGTGCCTTTAAGGGGGAAAGTGTGCCAGAGAGGTGGAGAGGTGTAGAGAGGGAATTTGAGAGTTTGGGCCTTGGCAACTGAAAGTATGGCCACCAGTGGTGGAGCAATTATAATTGGGAATTCAAGCGAGGCCCAAATTAGAGGAGTGCAGATATCCTGAAGGGTTGTGGGAAAGGATGAGATTACAGAGATAAGGAGAAGCAAGGGCATGGAGGGATTTGAACACAAGGATGAGAATTTTAAAATCAAGATGTTGCTTGACCGTGAGTCAATGTAGGTCAGCGAGCACAGGGGTCATAGGGGAACGGGACTTGCTGTCAATTAAGAAACAGGCAGCAGAGTTTTGGTTGACCTCAAGTTTATGGAGGGCAGAATGTGGGAGACCAGTCAGGAGTACGTTGGAATAGTCGAGTCAGAGATAATGATGGTGTGGCTTAGACGTGAAGGAAACAACATCAGATAAGCTAAGTCGGTCGATGTTACAGAGATGGAAATAGGCAGTATTAGTGATGGCACAAATATGAGGTCAGAAGCTCATTTCGGAATCAAATGTGACACCAAGTTTGTGAACAGACTGACTTAATCTCAGACTGTTGCCCGGGAGAGGGATGGAGTTTGGAACTGGGGCCAAAAACAAATACTTCAGTCTTCCCAATATTTAATTGGAGGAAATTTCTGCTCATCCAGTACTGGATATCAAATAAGCAGTCTGATAATTTAGCAACAGTGGAGGAGTCAAGAGAGGTGGTAGTGAGGTAGAGCTGGGTGCCATCAGTATACATGTGAAACCTAACACTGTGTCTTCAGATGATGTTGCCAAGGGGTCGCTTGGGCGACACCAGAGACAACAATGTGGGAGCAGGAAGAAAAGCAAATGATTTTCTGGCTATGATTAAATAGGTTTATTTTTATTCTTTCATGGGATGCGGGTGTCACTGGCAATGTCAGTATTTATTACCCATCCCTAATTGCCCTTGAACCGAGTGGCTTGCTCTGCCATTTCAGAGTCAACCTTAATTGCTGGGGATCTGGAGACACACGTAGACCAGACAGGGTAAGGATGGCAGATTTCCTTCCCTAAAGGGCATTAGTGAGATGGGTTTTTACAACAATTGATAATGGTTGTCATTGTCTGAGACTAGCTTTATATTCCAGATTTATTATTGAATTTAAATTCCAGTACCTGCTTGGTGGGATTTCAACCCATGTCCCTGGGACATTAGCCTGGGCCTCTGGAATACTAGCCCAGTGACATTATCACTACAAAACTATGTGAGAGCAGTCCCACCCAGCTGGACAACAGTGGCGAAGCGTTGGAGGAGAATGACATGGTCAACTGTGTCAATGGCTGTAGACAAGTTGAGAGGGACGAGGAATAAAGTTTACCCTTGTCACAGTCACATAGGATGTCATTTGTGACTTTGATAAAAGCTGTTTTGGAACTGTGATGGCGCAGAAGCCTGATTAGAGGGATTCAAACATGGAGTTCTGGGAACAATGGGAATGGATTTGGGAGGCAATAACACATTCAAAGGTAGGGAGATTGGAGATGGGACAGTCGTTTGCAAGGATGGAGGGGTCAGATGTTGGTTTCTTGAAGAGAGGGGTGATGATGGCAGATTTAAAGTAGAGAGGGACAACACGTGAAAGAGAGAGAACCTTTTGCAATATCTGCTAACATGGTGGTCAGGAGTGGAGGCTGGGTGATCAGCAGTTTAGCGGGAATAGGGTTAAGGGAACAGGAGATGAGTTTTATGGACAAGATGAGCTCAGAGAGGGCATGAGGGGAGATAGGAGAGAAACTAGAAAAAGATGTGAGTTCGGGGTAGGACGGGGGGAGCATTAAAAGAAGTTTGGCCAGATGGGCTAGCGGACAGGAGTGCCATGGCAGAGGCAGCTGAATGGATTGTCTCAAGTTTAGTGACAAAGAAGACCATGAGCTCCTCACTCATGCTGTTCTTATTTCATCATGTTGATAGAAGGCGTAACCTTGTGCTCAGCACCTCTTGATGATGCAGCTAAAATCGTGCTGAACTAATGCTAAGCCCACGTGCAACTGTTCTGTTCCACAATATTTTTGAAAACCCATGACTATAATACTTGTTCCCATATGTCATGAATTCAAAACTATTAAGTAAGGTTCATAAGTAAAGCTGGGACTTATTCATGCGGTTTTCTTTATCTGTCCAATAGTAAAGTTCCTTCAGTTATCCAACTTTTATTGAGCTCAGTGAGACTTCTTTACAACTTGGCATATTTTAGGTTCACATGTATGTTCAAAAGCTCTTTATTCCATTTCATAGCTTGATTCAAATGAAAACAAACTTTTGTTGAGTCTGAAGATTGTAGGTTCAGATCCCACCTGCACACCTTTGGAAAGCAGATGCTCCCTTTAAGTGAGATGTTAAATGGAACATAGAAACAGGAGTAGGCCATTGAGCCCCCACGAACCTGTTCCACCAATCACTGAGATCATGGCTGATTACTACCTAAATTGATATGCTTGCCTTTGCCCCATATCCCATAATACTTTTGAATAACAAAGGTCTATCAATCGCAGATTTAAAATTAACCATTGATCTTGTTTCAATCCCTATTGCAGTCAAGAGTTCTAAACTTCTACTCCTTTGCATGTAGAAGTGTTTCCTAATTTTGCTCTTGAAAGGTCTGCCCCTAATTTTTAGAGTATGTCCCCTAATCCTAGATTTCCCAACCAGCAGAAATCTATCAATCCTATCTGTTCCCCTAAATATCATGAAAACCCTGATTAAATCACCCCCTAATCCTTTAAATTCAAGGGAATTGCATCCTCATTGTTTAATCTCACCTCATAATTTAGCCCTTGGAGTCCAGATAACATATATCTGGCTTTCCATTCCATCACCTAAGTTGGTAATAAATACATTAAATAGTTGAGGTTCCAACACAGATCTTGCTGGACACCACTAGTCACATCCTACCAACTGGAGTACTTTCCCATTATCCCTGCTCTGTGTCTCTTGCCACTCAGCCACTTTCCTAACCAGATCAATAATTTGCCTCAAACTCCATGAACTTCATCTTTAGTTAACATTCTCATGTGAACTTTATCGAATGCCTTCTGGAAGTCCATATAAATAACAACCATAAACATTTCCGTGCCCTCTACATTAGTTATCTCTTCAAAATGTCGTGTTCAATACATCTTCTACTGGAAAAGAAAGGTTGATATCCTTGTGTCCATGGAATTGGTTTTGCCATCTGGAATAGGATATTGGATGCACTGTAAAAGCTACCCAATTGTATAAAAGACTCTTGACATTTCACCTACAGCTCAGGTTTAACCTATATGCCACCGTCATCAGCGCTTATGTCCTGACCCTTGACTCCAACAAAGATGTTAAAGAAAAGTTCTGTTCTTACCTTGATAAAGTCCTCACTGCTATCGCAAAGGAATAAAAACTTTTCAGGGATTTCAATGTCAGGGTTGACCATGACTCCAATTTCTGGAGCAGAAACATTGGGAAAGTTGGGGTAGGAAAACCCAGAGCAAATGGTGCCCGCCTGCTAACAAAATGTGCTCAGCATGGCCTCATTACAACAAATTCGCTCTTCCACCAGAAAAATGCAAACCACAAAGAGGTTTTCTAGCCTAATGCATTGGCACCTCCTGGATTATGTCATTGTTGTGACAAAGATCTAACTGATGTCGGTATCACTTGATCCAGGGGATTGATGCCTGCTGGATAGATCATCAACTTGTTCAAACTTTGATGATCCTTAGCACCAAGACATTGCAAGGCCCAAAGTCCAAGATGAAATAGGTCAATGTCTCAGCCCTCAAACAGCCCAATTAAAGAGGGAAATTCTATGTGTAGCTCTGTAAAATCTTCAAACATCCAACCCAATTTCAGAGCAATGGGATCCAATAAAGTTAGCTGTACTGGACTCCTGTACCCAGATGATTAAGTTTGAGCATTGTCATCACCAAAACTGGGTTGACGAAAACAATGCTAACACATGTGACCTCCTAAAACAAAAACAAGCACCTTCATTGCCTGGCAGAACAACCCAAGGTCAAGAGTCAAGGTGGCAGCATTCCGTAGCATTCAAGATTGATGCCAAAGACAAATCCAGAAGAAAAAGGACATGTAGTGGGAGGAGAAATCCTGAGAAATCCAACTATGTGGTGATCAAAGCAAAGCTTTTTTGATAACACCAGGGCCTCTATAGAACAAGATCAAATGAACAAAATCCCCTTCACACATAGGGTGGTGTTTCTCTTCTTAAGGATGACAATGCCATCTGTCAACACCTGAAAGAATATTTTGAACAACTCCTCAACCGTGCATCCACAGTGGCAGCTGATGGTTTTCCCCCAGTACCCTGTGGTAGAATCCATGGGTGAACCAATGGGAGAGCTGCAACAGGCAAGCAAACAGTTGAAAAACAAAAAGCCTATGCCCCTGATCGTATACCAGCTGGGGTCTTCAAAGCTGGCAGATTTCTGCTTATAGACTCCATGCGGTAAACCCTTGGATTTGGGAGGAAAAAGAACATCCCCTCTCCCCAAGTTCAAGACTGCAACAATTGTAACTATTTTCAAGAAGAGAGAACTACTGATGTATTTCCCTCTTGTCCACAGCAGGGAAAATTCTGACACAAATTCTCCTGAATCACCTGCTTCCGGTGGCTGAGGGAATCCTCCCACAGACAGTGTGTGGCATTAGACCTTCTAGGGGAACCTCTGACATGCTCTTTGTTGCCAGATAGATCCAAGAAAAATGTCAAGAACAACACCAGGAACTCTACATTGCATTCATTGATCTGACCAAAGCATTTGACTCAGTAAATTGCAAGCGTCTGTGGATTGTTCTTCAAAGAATTGGGTGTCCAAAAAAATTCATTACAGTCATGCAATTTCTTCATGATGCTCTGACTCTATCTGTCTTTAGTGGGAGATCTGAAACAGACGCCTTCAGAATCTGTACTGGGGCCAAGCAAGGCTGTGTGATAGCCCCCATGCTGATTACAATTCACCTGACTGTCTATTCACCTCATTAATGATCAACTGCCCTCCTGTGTCAGTATTAAATACCATGAAGAGGGAAGACGCTAATATTGGCCATCTCTGTGCCAAAACTAAACTGACCACCATAGACATACATGATCTACACTTTGTGGATGACTGCAATGTTGCTGCCCATTCCGTACCAGTTTTGCAAACCATTCTTGATCTCGCCAATTCTGTATACAAGGAATTCAACCTGTCCTTGACTGTTGTCAAAACAAAACTCTTACATAAACCCACATCTGCTCAGCTAAATATTCCACCTCCCATATATATTAAAGGGGAGACACTGAAAAAGGTTGAGCACTTCCTATAGATTAGCAGCCACCTCTCTCAAAAGGCCACTGTTGATGAGGGGTTTCAACACTGGATCAGCTGCGCCAGCTCAGCCTTCTGCAAACTATGGCAGTGAGTGTTTGACAACAAAGACCTCTGCAAGTCAACTGAAGGCCTAGTGTACAGAGCAGTTGTCATCACCACCCTTCTGTACTGCAGAGAGACCTGGACTACATATTAGTGACACATAAGAGTGTTAAGGTAATCCCATCAGCAATACCTCCATCCCATCCTCTGGATTCAATTGGAGGACCACAAACAACCGCTAATGTCCCTCTTGACGTCTAATCCACGAGCATTCAGGCAAAACTCCTGCAAAATCAACTACAATGGATTGGCCACTGTGATGGTTGAAAAGGCCTTCCTCTGCAAGGTCCTGTTCTCTCAATGGCCTATGTTTCTGGAGAGGACACGAAAAAGCTTTAAAGACATGCTAAAGCACTCCTTGAAGCGAGGCAGCATTGACCTTAATGACTGAGAGGGACTTGCCACCAATTGTTCAGAATGGTGACAACTTATCCATTAGGCTGTGTCACACTGAGTCCTAATGATGAGGCAGATGACGGCTGAGAAGGAAAGAAAAGAATCCTACACTCTAGATCCCAATAATTCGTGAAACATCCTATCAAATGTGCCGAAAGATATGTGGCTGGAGAATGGGCCTGCTCAGTCACATGAAGAGCCACGGCAAAAACTTGTGACCCTGAGTAGATGTCATCCTCATATTGAGGCCCAGCAGGCTACGATGATGATTTTCAGCATAGGAGAGTATCGATTCATCAGCTGAGGGAAGGCTGTAGGCAGTAATCAGCAGGAAGTTTCCTTGCTGATGTTTCACCTAATGCCATGAAACACTGTTCAAGAACAGTGAAGGAATAATAAGACTTGAAGCTTTATTTAAAGCACAAATTTGTCTGATTTCCATTGTCATGAAACCATTGACCTTTGTGTCCCTGGGTGCTAAACTAGCAGTGTGTGGAGATTGTAGCCTTAAGGTACAGGATGTTCAAATGCTTTTCATATTGGTCCCTGCATAGCAACAAGGGGGAAACCTGCTGGGAGTGTTTTGATAGGTCATCAGAACGGTTCAAGGGTCAGTTTTGGGAGAGTCAGGAGCAGATGGAAGAAGACCCACGCAGCCAAAGTGTGGCTGTTAGCTCTGATGAGCTGAGAAGAGGGCTCAGAGGAAGCCCTGGTAATCAAAGAGGGTCAGAGAAAGTCCTAGAAGTCATGTATAGCTGGATGCAACCAGGAAGGAGTTCGGAGAAACTAAGGGGCAGTGCCAGCTCAGTGAAGCTAGCTATCTAGCAAAGAGCTGAGATTGTGTCAGTCAATAGAAGCTGAAGTCCAGACTTGGGAATCCAGGGAGAAGGAATCTCAGAAGGCGAAACTGAAACCCTGTTAGGTGCACCATTGTTAAAGGCATCCGAGCGGGAGCAATGTTTGGAGAGAATTGCAAGGAGAGACTTTCAAAAGTGGAGATTGTAAACCCTCGTGAGAAAGACGAAGTTTCAGTGAGATTTGTTGACTCACAGTGGGTTTAATGTCTGGGTGGGTTCTTTAAAAATCCATGGACTTTGTCTTGGTTACATCTCTGCAGTGTGGTGTGTTCAGCCATGGTTTGTCTGTTAATTCACATATACCTCATGCTTACCCTGCATGTTAAAGTATAAAATACACATCGTAAATTGTTTCATCCTTCTGAACTTGTAAAGTTTGTTTCTTGTTTGTTCAAAATCCATGGAACCTTGTGGCTTTATTCCAAGAACAGATGTCTTGAGTCTCAACCTTATCTATTTAAAACAAAACGTTATTAGTCCCTAACCCGATCTCAGAGTCTGACCAGCTTAACACCACGCTTAATGAAATCTATTTCTATAGTGGCAATCTAGTAGGCACGTTGATAAGATATACATTTTGCATCAAGTACACATATTTATTTTCTAATTGAAGGCATGTTGCGTAAACAGCTTAGTATTTGTCCATCCTGTTGCAAGTGATAGCATTCTATTGTAAGTGGATTTGATGTAACCTCAAGATACAATTAATTAGTTTTACAAACCTGGCCCATGTGGCCAGTTATTTTCTTTTACAGAGGATTTTTGCTGCTTTGAGGAAAGATGATACTTAAACACAAAAGCTGAGTCTTACTTAGCTTGTACCTCTGTAGATTTTAAACATACATTAATGATTCAATTGCAGATATATTTTTTTTCTGTTGCATGGTTCTAACTGTTTTTGTCAAAATATGCAATTATGTTCACTAAGACCTTTCAAGGATTTATCTATAGCTGTTTTTGTTCCTGTCACACAGATATGCTATTTTCTTTTTCATTGTAACTTTTAAGCAATGTTTTACTGCAATACTGAAATTGGGCATGACACTGCTACATGACCCTTTTAAAAAGACCACATCATAGATCCTTGACATATGGAAAAAACGACCCCTTTTAAAGAAAAGTCTGCAACAATACACATGAGACAGAAACCTTATTGAGCAGACTTTTGACAAACTGGAACAATTGTTCTGATGTTTGGACTGCACCAAAGGTGCTTTGTAATACTGTATATCCTGAAGAGAGTTGTCAGGCTGTTAGTGTTAGCTTTACATTACACTAAGACAGCCTTGGAAAAAGAGAAACATCAAATTGTAGATGAGGAGCAGTAACAAAATATAGCGTCGTAGGGACTGGAGGAGAATGATGAATTCCTAGAATTCCTGTAGAAATCAGCGTGTGTTTTCTATAATTTGATTCAGGACGTCTTCCATTGAGACATCTCTTTATTTTTAACTGAGGGTGGAATTTTCCGTGCCTGCCAGGTCAGGTGTGATTGGTGGCGTGAGCGGACAATACAACGCGATCGGTTTTACGACGGCGGGAAGCCAGTTTGTGATTGTCCGCTCAGCCCGTAGATGGCAGGCCGTGTTTCCTGCCATTAGATTGCAGGAACCTCATTGCAATATATCAGCATATCGTTATCAGGCCAGCCCACCGGAATCGTCCACCCGTCCCAACCACCCCCCCCCCCCACCACCATCACCACCACCACCACTGGATCGTCTGTCCGCATTGGCGGGAAGGCAGGCTGACGTGTTTCAGAATAGCACATAAGAGGTGTGCACTTGTCGGAATGCACTTCGAGGGGAACTCGGAGGTGAGTACACAGTAACGTTGTTCGGCGCTCACCATGGCCGTCTGTTGGACTTCAAGCTTCAGGGGCGTTGGGGGGTATGGGGGCAAGGGCAGTTCTGCCGTTGGGACTGGTAGCGGGGGTTGGAGGCAAGGGCAGCCCTGCCATGGAGGTAACTGGTAGGTGGGGGTGTGGGGGAGCGGTTAAGGGCAGCCCTGCTGTTGAATATAGCGCACAAGCATTCAGGGTTGGGAGGGGGTGTAGGTGGGCGAGGGAAGTGGCCACGCATTCAGGAAATCTGCACAAAGTGACTATTACTCTGGAACTGAGACAGTTCAGGCGAAGCCACATTTATATGATTGGGGTCAAGCTCCTAGCTTATCTGTCCACTCAAGCATCGCAGAGGCATCAAAGTGCCAGCAAGTGCTCTAGAGCCCCCCCCCCCCGCCACCACCCTGCCCCAAAGCTCCCCCACCCCCAGCACAGACTGCAAATTCATGAGCATCTTAGTGGACTGCAGAACAGTTGAACGACTGCTCGCATTGTACAATCTCCTTGCTAAAGCTGGCCATGGAGCAGTCACTGCTGGAGGTGCTCACAGCCCCTTGCAATGTCATTATCCCGGTTTGGACCAATCTCCCCCACGGTTCAAACTAACAAGGCTGCCATACAGCGCACTAATCTCTGGCCATCCAAGTGGTGGCCAGATCTCTCCGGGAAGTGTTAAGGGGCCGTCACACTTAACCAGGACAGGTTCTTAGTATACTCATGCTAACCACGTGTTTCTCTCTTTCATCCTGGAGGAGGAGTAAATCAGGAGCGTGTAGCCTGGTGAACTAGCTATATGCCTGATGGCCTTCAGAGAGGGAAGATGATGGAGGAGAGAGTGTCTGAGGCTTCTGGCTGTGCAGAGGGAGGAGCAACAGCCTCATGAAGAGGGGGTGGCTGGGGCTCCTACACATGCCGCACAAGAGCCACAGCGTGTCATCGCTGGTCGGCGCTGAGCAACACCCAGGATCTATAGACACCGCCTTTCATTCCTGCCAAGAACCAGTGTCGCCAAAGACTGTGCATGTCTAGGGAACTGGTCGGTCACATCTGTCAGCTACTGCAGGATTTGGGGCCACGGGGACGTGGAGGACATCCACTGCCAGTGGTCGATAAGTGACCATGGTGCTCAATTTTATGCCAGGGGCTCCTTTTAGGACTCCACAGGTGACTTGTGTGGGATCTCACAAGCCTCCACCCACAAATGCATCCATGAGGTCACAGATGGACACACAACTTAGTGCATTTTGCCTGGGACCAAGACAGCAAATATGCAAGACCGATTGGATTTGCCCAGATCTCGGGTTTCCCACAGGTTCAGGGTGTGGTCGACTGCACTCATGTGGCACTCAGATCTCCATCACAACACAAGGTGGACAACATCAACCGCAAGGGGTTCCATTCACTGTGCAACTGGTGTGCGACCACCAGAAAAGCATCCGCAGGTGTGCGCATGGTTTCCAGGGAGCGTGCATGATGCCTACATCCTCACTCGGTCACAGGTCGATGACATCTTCCAGGGTCCACAGAAGTGGCAGGGATGGCTCCTCGGGACAAGGGCTACCCGCAGAGGTGTGGCTGATGATACTCGTGTCGTGGCCTCAGACTGTAGCAGAGTGAAGGTATAACAAGGCTCATGCTGCAACTCACAGCTTGATGGAGCAAACCATCGGGATGCTGAAGATGAGGTTCCAGTGCCTGGACCAGTCTGGTAGAGCCCTGCAATACAAACTGAAGAATGTGTCCCACATCGTCGTTGTCTGCTACGCCCTTTACAACCTGACGCTCCAGCGGGGAGAGGAACTGGCTGAGGAGGAAATAGGGGAGCTGTATGTCTCCTCCAATGAGGAGGACGCCAATGGGGATGAGTGTGAGGAGGACCTCGGAGGCAATGATGATAGGGATGAGGCCCTCACACTGGCTAGACAAGGCAGGTGTGCTCAGGAGGCTCTCATAGCTGCTAGATTTGTGGAGGATGATGACAACATGCAGTGAGTTGACCCCAAAGATCCTCACATTGCATCTGCGAACGTTTGACTCCAGTTTGGCTTATGGCACGGCAAATACCCTCATGATAATGCTCCTGTCATGGAGATGCAGTGGAGGCCCTTATAATCGCTCGAATGCAGGAGGATGATGATAACATGCAGTGAGGACACTCCATAGATCTTCACATAGCCTCTGAGAATGTCTGACTGCTGTCTGGGTAGATCGCTTGCGCTCTGTGATCAGGGCCATATCGTAGAGACACAGCCCTGAAATTTTAGAAGCATCTGATCCTTTGTCCATCTTCAGCACCTGAGCCCTTCAGGAGCACAGCATCACCGGTCACAGATGCTGAAGAGATGGGAGCCAGCCCCTCCTTAAAGTTGCAGAGAGCACATAGAGTGAATGAGAAAACTCTGTGGTGCCTGCCCACTACATTTTGGCAGCAATGACAAGTACCACCAAGGTACAGGCATCCATAATGTTTCCAGGGAGTGTGAGGCCAGACCATCACTTTGGTCTGAAGGCTGCACGGAGCACAGGGAAGAGGCCCTGGACTGAGACACCTGCCTTTATCTTGTGCAGAAAGGTTTCACATCTGAGTGACAATAACACTGCTCATCAGAACAAGGAGCCATAGGCAAGGGGACATTCTTGGGAGTTTATTGACAATAGTGAACAGTATATTCAAGTGATTAACACTCATGCCCAGGTTTTGCAACTAATTCTACTTAACTTTCTGTGCCCAGTGGGCACCATGGGGACTGGGGTGCTTTATCGACCCTCTTAATCACATTTTGATTTGATGTTTATAAGTTTCCTTTAAACTTTGTCCTTGGTTTTACAGCTAACCTGACTTAGGGGCTGTGTTGCCTTTATCCCTTATTTTGTTAATTTAGTTTAATTGTTTAAATCTGAAAGAGTTAATTCTCCTTAGTTTTCTGTGCCCGGTGGGCACCATGGGGACTGGGGTGCTTTATCAACCCTCTTAATCATATTTTGATTTGATATTTGTAAGTTTCCTTTAAACTTTGTCTTTGTTTTGCAGTTACACTAAGTTAGGGGCTGCGTTTACTTTGTCCCTGATTTTGTTAATTTAGTTTATTTGGTTGACTCCGAAAGAGTTAATTCTCCTTAACTTTCCTAAACCTGTCACTACGTCCTGGTGCTCCCCAGGCATCCACATTGGAGGCAGAGGCAGCCTGCTGACTGTGACACCCTGTCAGGCATCCTCTGGAGGGTTGAGACTTGGAGGGCCCCGGCCTGCTTTCAGGGTCCTGCTGTGTGGCAGTGGCACCCTCTTTGGCCTGTGGAGCTGGAGCTGGTGAGGTCACAGGAAGAGGGGAGTCAGATTGGCTGGATACTCTCGGAGTCAAGTGGATGGATGGGGCCACAGTGTGCACCTGGTTATCCTCCTCCCTATGGGTGCCCGGGGGCCCCAGGCTGACTCCTTGAGGAGCAGGGTAGCTGGAGTGGGATCAAGCTGCCCAGCACCCATCTTGTGTACACACTGTTGGAGGCCAATTATGGCATCAGTGATGGAGTTCAGCCCATGCAGCAGTGCAGGAGCGAAGTCCTGGACCAAGGTCTCCATGGTGGCTGCCATCCTACCAGTATTGACCTCAGTGCATTTGCATGCAAGCGCTATCACCTCAGGCGGATGGACTTTTCCATTGTGCCTTGCAATCTGAGGAGTGCAGCGGACATCCCTTCCTGATGCTCCCGAACCTGCCTTTGCAGCTCCAGCAACTGTGACATGACCGAGTCCAGAGGCTCGTCATCTAACTTTTGGACTCCGCAAAGTTCTGGCCTCCAGCAGTCCTTAGAGTGCAGAAACCTGGGAAGTCCCTGCCTCTGCCTGCTGTGGATCAGATGGTGCAATGTACTCACCAGATTGTGATCCCGGGGTTATTCTAAACCTAGGCCCCACTGAGGTGTGTGGCTCTGCACTGGTGGAGGGTATGGGTGAGCACTGAGACAGGACTTCAGGGAGGGTGACTTCAGATTCCTCTTCAGTGGTTTCTTCAGGGCTTGATTGGAGGCCCTGGGTCGTGGACTCCATCATCTGTTTGGCAGATGTGCTTGTGAAAGCAAGGGGAAATAATTAGTGCGTGGCAGTGGCCTGTGAAACAGGACATATCAGTTACAGCATGGCTGTCTGATGGATGTTGCACTGCTGAATCCTCACTTGGTAGAGCACCGCTGACCTCACCATCAGCATAGGGCTCATCCAGATCCTCGCCGGCCAGCTGGATGGCTCTGTTTTCAAAGTCCGTGCAGACTTTAATTCAGCATTCTGCCACCGGTCTGTGAACTCTCGTTCTTGCTGAGTGGCAGCTTGTCCTGCATGAATAGAGATGGAGAAAGTATAGGCAGGACATCTGGCAGGCCAGATGATAAATATACCTGGCCTGTGTGGGTGGTGAGTGGTTCCATGGACGTAATGAGGATAGTGACGTTGAGTGTGCTCATGGTGCCTTTAACTTACGCTTGCAAGTACTGCAATTAGGTCCTCCCCCTTCTGGGACCAGCATTCGAGACAGCCTGCTGACTCTGCTGTCTTGTTGGCCTTAATGACCTTGGCGGTCGTCCTCTGGCTAGTGGAGCCTGTGCTGGCCCCGCCTGGGAGGAGCAGCCAGTTCCACGGCTGGCATCTCCCCAGTTGCCACAGCATCATCTGATGCCATGGTCACTGGCAGAGGGGCAGAGGAGCTGCTGCCGTTATCCAAAGTGCCCTGAGAGGAGCCTGCAGAGACAACGGGCAGCTTATGTGCTAATGTGAGGTCACTGTGGACTTCCCTGCACACCACTGATGGACGGGCACCTAGCTAGGATACTGGGTCCCTCATCTATCTCCCATACTGAGACTGACCACCTGAGGTCATTGCCTGTGTGAGGGCTTGCAGCTCCAAGCACAACCCCAGGAACCCCTCATTCTGTCCCTGGAGCTGCCTCTCCATGAGAATTGCCACTCTCTCAATGGAGGAGTCAGTGCACTCGGTCATGAGGGTCAACGCAGTGCTCACATTCTGCATGGACTCCTGCATCACGAGACCATGGCATGCATATCCTCACGGATCTCCGCCAGATCCTCTCGCATATCTCGCTGGACATCCAGCATCTGCCGCCTAATGGACGACTCCAGAGGCTCATCATCAGCCTTCGACTGAGCATCGTCCAAGTCCCCAGCAATCCTTCGACTGCCAGTGCCCTGGGCACACTCTGCCTCCGCCTACACCTCAAGCGATTGTGAAGTGCCCTCACCAAAGTGCACTGAGATACTAAACGCCGAACTAATGCCCACCGAGGTGCTGGTATCTGTGCTAGTGCTGGCTTCAGAAAGCGGGCGTGACGCAGGTGACAGTGATGCCCTGTGGTCCTCTGGTATCAGGAGTGGCCCTTCAGGGTCTGCAGATGGGACACCTGCTGGCAAGCCTGAAAGCGAGAAGAAGAACATGTCCTTAGTTAAAGTCATCGCACTGTCACTGTGCCAGGCACCCTGGGGAGCCAGTGGAGATCTGCATCACGGTGCCATCGTCTTCCAACGATTAATGGGGACGCCAGGTTAGAGGCTCCCATCAGTGAGGAGACTGCACAAGGATGGCTGCACAATCCGAAAGTCTCACCACTGTGCACTGTGCTCTTACATTCGGCTGGCACCCCACCTCTCCACGCCCGGTTGCATGGGGAGCGTGCCAGCTCTCCAGCTCCAGGGCATCTTGCTCGAACCGGGAGAGCATCAGCTGTTGGACGGGCCTCCGCCTGTGCATGACCTCTAGGCTTTATTATGGCTTGTCTTCTCCTGAAAGGACAGAGGAGCATTGATTAGTCCACTCTCTACCTGCAGTGCCATTGCAGCCTGGCCAACCCCACCTGAGGAACACCTGGCAGGACACATCTGAGTCATGGCCTTTGAGCTGCAAGGCATAGTCCAAGCAGCCAGGGATCACGCTCTTGGCCAGCTCTGGCGTCATTGACAGTTGGCACTTAGACTCTAGCACTCCTGATATCCACAGATGGATGGCTACACCTTAACACTTCTACACACTAACCCATGCCAACAAGGTACTCGCCCTTCCAGAATGCAGCAGGTCATTGAAGCGCTTCCGTCACTGCACCCATATGCGCCGCACCGCGTCATGGCTGCTCACTTGGTGAGGTGCGGTGGCCTCTTCCTCCCACCTCTGAGGACAAGGGTGTCCCTTTTGGCAGCCACCTCCTCCTGCAGGACCGCGAGGCTCTCATCTGAAAAGCTGGGGGGGCCGAGTGCCACACTTGAGTGCATCTTCTGAACAGCAGCCAGACGTCCTTCCCTGGCAGCCTATCTGGGGCTGCCTGGGCCTTCTTTATACCAGCTGTTAGGTCGCCATCGGACCTGGCGGCAAACAGGCCCCCGTCCGCATTCGGCCCTTCTCGGCCAGTGACGAGCTGCATTTCATGCGGGGCGGGCCTTAATTGGCCTGCCAGTGTGAAATCACAATCGGGGCCCGATCGCGGGCGGCAATTGGTTTCACGGCTGCTCCTGGGCCCATCCGCCTGACGAGAGCAAAATCCAGCCCATTATTTGTTCCTGCTGTTTTTCTGGAGAACACATTTCAAAAGAAAGCTATAATATTTAGGGTGATGCCTTATGCTATGGATTTATTTCACTATTAAGAAAGGTGCATTCTAGGTTTTAAGTTTTTTTTAGCATAATGCATCACTATTCTGTTCTCTGCGTATTAATGTGGCCACGTTCTGAAGGAACTTGGATTTTAAGGAATTGAGAATATTGTAAGCCGATTGATGAGAAAAATTATGCTTTTTCAGATGCTGTAATTTTCCACTTTACTTTCTATTGCATTCGTTACCAACGATGGAACTTTTACTTCTGCAAGTGTAAGAGTTAAATCTTGCTGTCTGCACAGTTTCGAGAACATAATAAACAGTTTATTTTTACATTTTAATCTTGGCTTAATTTTTCTGTAGAGCCGCCAAAGATAAAGAACTGCAGGAGCGGATCCAGCAACATATTAAATTGATGCGAGAAAGAAGAAAAATGCAAAAGGGAACCCCTCAAGAAAAATTGGAGGCTGCAAAGAGAGACTTAGAAATTGTGTGTCCGTCAAGCATTCTTACGTGCATGAGTTAAATTTAGCAATGTTTTGTGTTTTTATAAGCAATTAATGTATTTAAAGTATTATTGATAGACTTTAAAGAATAGGAAATGAAAAAAAATTCACTATTTGGAAGTTTTTTTCAAGTTTGTCTAGGATATAAATGTACGTTTTATTTTTAAAGAAAGACCAACTCTTGATACTGGCATCATTAATTTTCAAAAGAACCAAAGAGAAAGTAGCACGGACAGCTGTATTTAGGAGATAAGACTTGGTTGACTGATATAAAGAGTCCACAGTTTTCAAATCCTGCAAAAGAATGTGTTCAAGTGGGAAATCTGTTTCACACGGTGCATAGTGAAGGAAGAGCATATAGGACAATGTATTTGGAGCTGAGAAGGAATGGGACAGGAAATCTCAAACAACTACTGACCAAAGGAGCTGATGACATTAGAGGTCTATGTGGAACGCATACTAAAAGATTTATCATTTCCAATTTCACATCCTGGCATTTGTTAGTGTAAAAGAAAGAAAGTGTTAGTAGAAGAAAGAGCTTGTATTTACATAATGCCTTTCACAACATTCCAAAGCTCCTCACAGCTGACTTTTGAAATTTAGTCATTGTTATGACTAACTTTTTGAGGGGATAATAAAGAGGACCAATGAGGCTAGCATGTTTGACATTGTCTACATAGATTTCAGCAAGTGTTTTGACAAGGTCCTGCATGTCAAACTGCTCAGAGAAGTAAGAGCACATGAGAGATTCAAGGGCAAATTGCAAGTTGGATTCAGAATTGACTCAGAGGCAAGGAGCAAAGGGCAATGATTGTTAATATTTTTGTAACTGGAATGCTGTTTCCAGTGGGTTTCCACAGGGCACAGTACTACGTCCCTTGCTTTTTGTGGTGTATATCAATGATTTAGACTTGTGTAGGGGGCATGGATTGTATAGGATGATTCAAAGATTAGCCATTTGGGTTGCTAGTGAGGAAGTATAGACTGGGTATAGAAGGGTATCGATGGACTGATCAGGTGAGCAGAATCCGGCTGTGCAATATAATGCATTTGAGAGGGCAGTATAAGCAACGGAATACACAGTGGTAGGGTATTAAGAAGTGGTACAGAGGGATCTTGGGGACCATGCCCACAGATCCTTGAAGGTAGCAGGACGGGTAGATAAGGTGATTAAGAAGGCATATGGAATACTTTCCTTTATTAACCCATGTGTAGACTATAAGAACAGAAAGGTTGCACTGAAACTGTGTAAAAGGCTAGTTAGACCACACGAATACAGCATATAATTCTGGTCATGGCATCACAGGAAAAATGTGATCACACAAGAGAGGGTGCAGAGGTGCTTTATGAGCATGTGGCCAGGATACAAGGAGAATTTTAGCTATGAGGTAAAATTGGATTAACGGGGGATGTTTTCTTTGGAACAGAGGAGACTGAGAGGAGATTTAGTTAAGGTGTATAAAATTGAGTGGTCTAGATACAGTGGATAGGATGGACCCATTTTCCTTGGAGACAGGTCAATAACAGGGGGCATAAGGTAAAGTAATTGGCAGAAGGTTTCGAGAGGAGCTGGGGTGAGATGTTTTCACCCAGTGGGTGATGGGGGTTGGGAATTCAGGGTGGTAGAGGCAGAAACCCTCATCACAAATTGCAGACAGTGATAAAATAAACAAGCAGATAATTGCTTCCATCATTCTCCTCTGAAAGTTGTACCTCAACCAGTGGATTATACCTTCCATACTGTACGGAAGTATCCACCTAGATTATAGGCTGAAGTCTGGAGAAAGACTTGAACCCACAACCTTCTTCCTGAGGCAAGAATATTAACTAAATTCAGGACTTGCTATGGTCAGGAGTGTTGTTAACTGTGGGAGAAGCACACGGTTAAATTCATTGTCTTGCTACAAAATCAAAAATTGCTAGAGAAACTCTGCAGGTCTGACAGCATCTGTGGCGAGGAAGACAGAGTTAACGTTTCGAGTCTGTATGACTCTTCATCAAAACTAAAGAGAAATAGAAATGTGGTGAAATATAAGCTGTATGAGGTGGGTGGGACAGGTAGAGCTGGTTAGAGGGCCAGTGATAGTTGGAGGCAAAGGAGAGATTGCCAATGATGTCATAAACAAAAGGACAAAGGGGTGTTGACGGTGGTGATATTAGCTAAAGTATGTGCTAATGGTGACATTAAGGGTAGAAAGCAGGATGAGCAAGTGACAGATGGCCTTAGTGGTGGTAGGGTGGGGTGGAGGGAAGGGATCGAAATAGGCTAAAAGGTGGAGATAAAACAATGGATGGGAATAAATTTTAAAAATAATAATGGAAATAGTGGGAAAAGAAAAATATACATATAAAAAACAGATATAATAATTATTAGAAAAAAAGGGGTGAGGATGGAGGAAAGAGTTCAAAGTTGTTGAACTCACTGTTAAGTCCGGAAGGCTGTAAAGTGCCTAATCGGAAGATGAGGTGCTGTTCCTCCAGTTTGCGTTGAGCTTCACTGGAACATTGCAGCAGGCCAAGGACAGACATGTGGTCATGAGAGCAGGGTGGAGTGTTGAAATGGCAAGCGACAGGAAGATCTGGGTCATTCTTGTGGACAGACCGAAGGTGTTCTGCAAAGCAGTCACCCTGTCTGCATTTGGTCTCTCCAATGTAGAGGAGACCACATTGGGAGCAGTGAATGCAGTAGACTAAACTGAGGAAAGTGCTCGTGAAGTGCTGCTACACATGAAAAGGGTGTTTGGGCCCTTAGATGGTGAGGAGGGGAGAAGTAAAGGGGCAGGTGTTGCATCTTCAACACGGTTGCATGGGAAGGTGCCGTGGGAGGGGGTTGAGGTGTAGGGGTTGATGGAGGAGTGGACCAGGGTGTCCCGGAGGGAACGGTCCCTACGAATGCCAACAGGAGAGGTGAAGCGAACATGTGTTTGGTGGTGGCATCATGCTGGAGTTGGCTGAAATGGCGGAGGATGGTCATTTGAATGCGGAGGCTGGTGGGGTGATAAGTGAGGACAAGGGGGATCCTATCATGGTTCTGGGAGGGAGAAGAAGGTGTGAGGGCGGATGCGTGGGAGATGGGCTGGACACTGTGGGTGGAAAACCTCGGTTAAGGAAGGAGGAGGACATGTCAGAGGAACTGTTTTTGAAAGTGGCATCATCACAACAGATGCAATGGAGGCGAAGGAACTGAGAGAATGGGATGGAGTCCTTACAGGAAGCGGGGTGTGAGGAGCTGTAGTCGAGGTACCTGTGGGAGTTGGTGGGCTTGTAATGAATTTTGATGTCTAGTCTATCATCAGAAATTGAGACAGAGTGGTTAAGGAAGGGAAAGGAAGTGTCAGTAATATACCAAGTGAAAATGATGAAGGGATGGAAATTGGAAGCAAAGTTAATAAATTTTTCCAGGTCCAGACGAGAGCATGAAGCGGCACCGAACAGTCATCGATGTACCGGAGAAAAAGTTGTGGGATGGGGCCTGAATAGGACTGGAACAAGGAATGCTCCACATACCCCATGAAGAGACAGGCATAACTGGGGCCCATTCGGGTACCCATGGCCACATCTTTTATTTGGAGGAAGTGAGGTGAGTTTTAGGAGAAATTGTTCAGTGAGAGAACAAGTTTAGTCAGGCAGAGGAGAGTGGTGGTGGATGGGGATTGTTTGGGCCTCTGGTCGAGCAAGAAGCAGAGAGCCGTCAGACCATCCTGGTGGGGAATGGAGGTGTAGAGGGATTGGACGTCCATGGTGAAGAGGAGGTGGTTGGGGCCAGGGAACTGGAAATTGTTGATATGATGTAGGGCATCAGAGCAATCGTGAATGTAGGTGGGAAGAGACTGGACAAGGGGAAAGAGAATGGAGTTAAGATAGCAAGAAATGAGTTCCATGGGGCAGGAACAGGCTGACATGATCGATCTGCCAGGACAGTCCTGTTTGTGGATTTTGGGTAGGAGTTAGAAGCGGGCCATCTGAGGTTGAGAGACTATGAGTTTGGAAGCTGTGGAGGGAAGATCTCCAGAGGAGATGAGGTCAGTGACAGTCCTGGAAACAATGGCATGATGTTCAGTGGTGGGGTCATGGTCCAGGGGGAGGTAGGAGGAAGTGTCTGCAAGTTGACGCTCAGCCTCTGCGAGGTAGAGGTCAGTGCGCCAGACAACAACAGCACCACCCTTGTCAGCAGGTTTGACTTCACTTGAATTGCACTTCCCTCAATTTAGTCTACTGCATTCGCTGCTCCCAATGCAGTTTCCTCTACATTGGAGAGACCAAATGCAGACTGGGTGACCGCTTTGCAGAAAACCTTTGGTCTGTCTGCAAGCATGACCCAGACCTCCCTGTCGCTTGCCATTTCAACTCCCCATCCTGCTGTCATGCCCACATGTCCGTCCTTGGCCTACTGTAATGTTCCAGTGAAGCTCAACGCAAACTGGAGGAATAGTACCTCATCTTCCGACTAGACACTTTACAGCCTTCCAGACTTAACATTGAGTTCAGCAACTTCAGATCATGAACTTTCTCCTCCATCCCCACCCCCTTTCCGATCCCCTTTTTTTCTAATAATTATTTTTTTTTAATATAAAAATTTTTCTTTTCCCACCTATTGCCATTATTATTTTTAAAATTTATTCCCATCCATTGTTTTATCTCCACCTTTTAGCCTATTTCGATCCCTTCCCTCCACCCCACCCCCACTAAGGCCATCTGTCACTTGCTCATCCTGCTTTCTACCCTAATGTCACCACTTAGCACATCCTTTAGCTAATATCACCACCGTCAACACCCCTTTGACATTTTGTTTATGACATCTTTGGCAATCTCTTCTTCGCCTCCAGCTATCACTGGCCCTCTATCCAGCTTCACCTGTCCCACCCCTCTCTACCAGCTTATATTTCACCACATTTCTATTTCTCTTTAGTTCTGATGAAGAGTCATACAGACTCAAAACGTTAACTCTATCTTCCTCTCCACAGATGCTGTCAGACCTGCTGAGTTTTTCCTGCTGAGTTCTTGTTTTTGTTTCAGATTTCCAGCGTCCACAGTATTTTGCTTTTGTCATTGTCTTGGTGGATTCTTTCCAGTAAAGGAGGTGCTTGGAACAACAACTTTCTTTCTGCTAAAGTGTCACTGTTTATCTACAAAGAAGAAATCCAGGTTAAATTCTGACTCTGTAAAAGCAAGCGGAACTACGTATTATTCCTGGCAAAATCTCAGCTGATCACAAATAAATAAAAACTGCCCATATATCTTACATACACACACATCTGTATATAAATGTGTGTGTATCTCACTCCTATTTCCCTTTCTTTATATAATATATACTTACTCAAAATTCATAGCTCTGGAAATATTTTTTTTTATTCATTGGATGTTAGCATCACTGGCTAGGCCAGAATTTATTGCCTTTCCCTACTTTAAGGGTTAACCACATTGCTGGAGTCGGGTACTAAAGAGCAATAGTGAACCAGATGGATTTTTTTGGCAATGGTTTCTTAATCATTGCCAGATTCTTTTTTAATATTGATTTCAAATTTTGCTATCTACCATGGTGGGATTTGAACCCAGGTCCATAGAGCATTATGCTGGGTCTCTGGACTACTAGTCCAGTGACAATGCCATTATGCTACTGTTTTATAATGCTTAGTAGTTAACATATATAATGAGAGAGCCCTACATCAAAATTGCACCATGAAACTTTGTTGGTTCACTCAAAGCTGCAAATTGAGGATAAGGAACATCGAAATTAAGGACCTCGTGTTATAAAACAACATATTCTCTGAATCGCTGTGAGCAGCACCATATAAATTCTCATGATGCATTTGAAGTTTTTGCATGTGTGTACATTTCCTGTGAGGGGAGCACATTTTTCCTTTAAATACTGTGCCATGCTCTTTCAGTCACACTGTTCCTGTTATGTTTGCCTACTACAGTCAAAAACTATCAATTTATCTTAATTATGTCTACTTCCTTACTTTGCAACCACAAGGAATGGGTAAAGCATATGAAGAAGGGAATAGATGGTTACGATGGTAGATTTAGATGAGAAAAGATGGGAGGTGGCTGAAGTGGAGCAAAAGCACAGGCATGGACTGGTTGGACTGGATAGCCTGTTTCTGTGCCGTATATCCTATGTCATCCTATATAACTGAAGTTACCTAACTCTGTCAAAATCAGGCCTTGTCTAACAGAAAGACCTGAGTTGCAGTGTTCTTTCTTGTCAGCTCCACACCCGCCATCACCTAGAACCAGGCTATTACTTCGTGGTAACTCCTGAAGGGCGGGATTTTCCACAGCTGCCCTCCGCCGGGATCTTGCTGTCCACCACAAGTCAATGGATTTTTGGCTGGGGCGCCACCGCCCCCCTCCCCCATGACGGGGCTGGAAAACCCCAGCCCTAGTCTTTTGCATGATCAAGTCTCATGAAAAGATACTTTCTCAGCGCTGAGGTGGGAACCAGCTTTGGGTTTAAATGGTACTTTTGTTCAACTAAAACTGTCTTCTGTACTTACCCACTATCTGCAGCCACCAACAACCTTACAGCTCTGAATGGATTTCTTGCCTTACTGGTGCCCTGCACCACTCACCATGTTTAAATGAAAAGGCAGTAAAATGAGCAAAAGAGTAAAAAAGAAATGTTTAAAATCTCCAGGACACATGCAAAGGTAAATTTTGAGTACTGAACAGGCTTTATTATGCAATCAGAACATTATTGAGTGCCTCCTAACAGAAACAGAATTTCCGTCCACATAATTGCTCAGTTGCTATTCTATTGCATCTCCTGAGGAACCATAGCTCCAGCACTACACCAATCCTACGTATCCTCTGTAAACAGTGCATAGGGTGTCTACTAGTAATGTAAAAGTGAAATATCTACATGTATTTCATATCCATTTTACTTCAGTTTCCATTCTCTGTATGTTGTAAATTTCCATGGCATACTTTCACTTCAATTTCACCTTCCTGTGAGGGCAACAATTCAAAATTCTTTAAGCATTGACAATGGGAACCAATTGATGAAAAAATCAGCAGACAATGAAGAAATAAAGTCACTTAAAATTTGGCTGATTTTTTTGGACTAATTAATTTTAGTCAGTCCACTATGTACACCAGTGTAAAACATGCTGAAATTGAGGCATTTAACATTTTATTGTAGCACTTACTTTGCTATAGCATGTTTATACTTATCTATAAAATTGCCTTCTGTGTTTATGAATTATTTTATTTTAATTAGTTGTTACTTGGCGGCCTTGGAAATATGTACAGTTTCAGGGTATTCCTCTCAGATCTCTGTTAGCTGAGGCATGTCTTTCCTCAGGCTTTTGTAGCTAGGAATTAAGTTTATTTTTCTAAATGACTTCCAAACATTCTGGAGCGTGAAGCTTTGCAGGAAAACTATTTTCAAGTGCTTATTTTTACTTCAGAGAGGGACTGACTGAGAGGAAATCGGACAGAATGGTAGAGGGAAGGAAAAATTGGCTCATACATAGTGTGCAATATAGGGGAGACGGATAGATAGAAGTTTTGATCAATGATGTTCAAGTATGTTTGTTTAATATTCTCATGCTAAATCCCCATGTGCACAGCTTTTAATCTGTTTAAAGTTGTTTTTTCTCTTTTTGTGTAGGCTACAAATCTGAAATCTACACTTGCTAGAAGAAAAATCTTGGACAGTCTATTCTAAAATAATCTTATTGCAGTCATTGGAGGACCTTTATCCAGCAATTCGCCCATGATCAATTCCCAAAATGGTATTTCTAGCATGAAATTATAATGGACTATCACAGAACTGAAGAAATAGCGACAGCTTCTATTGGAAGCGAGATAATTGGGAACATCAAGTTATTTAATATTCATAGTGTGCAGCCAAATTGAATCAATAGCTATGTTTAATTGATATATCCTGTTCAATACATGCTACCCTATAGTTATTTCTGTCCGTAACAAGAAATGAGTAATTGATTATTAAACCCTTTCCTTGTCCATATGCACAAATTTTAAAGTTCTATTTTTTAATCTACTAGAATGTAGCAATATTGCATTCTTCAAATAGTTAATCAAAGTCAGAATGGAAAGTATTCATTTGCTTTTTCGCCCATCACACTTTGGAGCTGGAACAAATTAATGACTCCTTGCCACTGATAGGATGAACTGAAATGGAGTGTTTGCAGACTATTGGACATTTGCCAATACAGATCACTGTGATTTTCTCCCATTCTCCTCACCAAGATGGGTACGAGTATTTATCATGGCTTTCCTGGTACTACCTTGGCTAAGATCAGCTAATTCAACACAATCCAGGAATACAACGCGAGATTTTTCTAGTATGGTACATTAACCCAACATATTTACATTTAAACTATGTGGAGAGTTAGCCACTGTATTGTTTTGAATTCCAGAATCCTCTTTGACAACAGACCGTCAAATATTATGTTTTTGAATTGTTATTTTGATCATTAGATATGTGATTAATTAGCCCTGAAAGGGAATTAATTTAACAGCTTTTGCAGTATTGCTTTATAACGTTAGCCAATGGTCCATTGTTCCTCCATTGTCTTTGGGTGTGTATCTGAAGTGTGAAAACCCTCCACTTATACTTAAAAGAATCGACAGTAAAATTACTGAGAAATCTCAGAGGGTAGCATCTCTATGTGTACAATATGGAGGGCATATTACGCTCCGACAGGGACATAATCCACTACCTCAGTCCAGAGAACGTGATGCAAGTTGTCAAGTGCTGAGATTTAGAGATTTCCAATTTTGCAATGTGCGTTGATGCAGATTAACCACTAATGAGCGAGATAGGATCATCCTATCCATTAAGATGTAGGTTTGGATGGTTCTCTGGAGCTGAGTGCAAAAAATCTCAATCCTCAATGGCAGGACTACCATTCCTATTACTGTTAATAAGCCAGCCTGACCAGCTATCATGAAGTACTGCAGACCTCTCTGGTTCATGTATTGTGCAATGGATTATTATTTAGATTTAACACTACGCTGTTAGTATATCTCTTCCAAAAAAAAAATTTTAAATGAAGAAAATGTATTTTTAAAGGATCTTCTTATTTTCTAAGGAAAAAAGAGGCAGTAATCAATTCCTACCCTCACCCTTTCCTGGTTATCAACATTTTCCTCGACTCACTAAACATTTTGGGTTGTAATTTCCACAGTGCTTGAAGGAAATTAAACCTATAGTTTTCTTTTAAAGGCAACAGCAAAAGACATCTGAAACACAAGGTTCATTTGTATGGATCCAGAAGAGACTTAATGTTTTTCTCTAGTGACTTCTTTATCACTTAATTTCCTCTTGTTAATGAAGGTTTGAATTGTTTGTTCATTAGATGACATGGTGCCCTTCATCACAGAAATAATGTCTTAAAAAAGTAAAGTGAAATTAATATGTTTGTTTACAAGTAGCTAATGCTGTATTAATTTGTTTAAAATGTAGATTCTTAAATTTGGCACAAATATCCCAATCAGGGCTTAACTGCCTTCTATCAAGTTTAAACATTCAGCAAATAAATATTTTGAAACATTTTTATTTTGAAATGCTGGAATTCAATATTACAGTGATCCACTCACTTCCTGAGAGACCATTTGTCTTCCACTTCCCCATTCCCACCTTAACCTGTCTTCATTAAAATAAGAGTTGCAACCAGGTTTGAAATTTTTATTTCCTTTGTTTACCAACCACCCAAAATTTAGACCAAAAAGGTCTGTTAAATGTCTGATCTTGACAGAATTTCTCTGGGTGTTGAGGGGCAACAGATAACCAAATATGCAGCTCAATTATGGCTGCAAAACAAAAACAGAATTACCTGGAAAAACTCAGCAGGTCTGGCAGCATCGGCGGAGAAGAAAAGAGTTGACGTTTCGAGTCCTCATGACCCTTCAACAGAACTGAGTGAATCTTAGGAAAGGGGTGAAATATAAGCTGGTTTATTTCCAGCATCCGCAGTTTTTTGTTTTTATCTCAATAATGGCTGCAAGCTGTTGGGATCTTGATATTGATCATCAAGTATAGTTTATCAAGTTCAATCAACTTTCATAATTAGAGAACTTTCCTGGTTTACTGCCCGTAACCTAATAGTCCAGTAGCTAATAGGCTGGAATTTCCTCCTTGAATGCAACCCTGAATGACAATTGATCAATCTGTCATTGTCAAGCTCTGCTCAAACTTCCTGTGAATCTCATCAGACTGTGCCTCAATGCGAATGTATGTAAATCAGCATTAGCAATGAGGGCCCAAAAATATGTCAGACTCGCATGTTTATTCTTTAAGTAGGAAAATTAAAGCTTCAAATCATTCATCCATAATTCATGCTTATTAAGCACAACATGTTTAAGTAGTTCCAAACAGGAAAATTAAGTCAATTTTTAAAGTGATTCTCATACTTACACCATAAAAATCTATTCAAAGAAACAAAAGAAAAGTGTTGGTCTCAGTGAGGATAAAAGGAATTAAATGTTCAATGTCTTGTTTAAAAAAAAATCAAAGGAATGACTGGTTCCTGCTTTCATTATTGGTGAAGATGTGTTTTCTGGCATAGGATCAACAGATTATTGTAAAGGCAATATACAAATATAGGTTGTTCTTGAGATGTAATATTTGTCATCCCACTATCCGAATATTTATAAATTTGCTTTGTATTCAATGTAGGGATGCAAGGGCTGATGCTGTCAGACTTGCTGAGTTTTTCCAGGTATTTTTGTTTTTGTTTTGGATTTCCAGCATCCTCAGTATTTTGCTTTTATGAATGTGCATGCCTGGCTGGGAGCTTTATTCCAGTAGAAGAACTTATCAGGAACTCATGGATATAGGTCCCACCATTTTCTGTCATGTTGAGCAAGCCTACAATTTTCCAATGTGCATTCATGGCAAGCAAGATTGCATGTCAGGAATACACAAATGTAAAGTTGTCTTGTTATGCTCCAGTTGTACTGCAAATGCTATTTAATAGCAAAACCAGTTTTTGAAAATCATGTAAATCATGCACAGTTCTGCTTGCACCACCCTGAAATCTTGGAAATGCAGGCTATATGCACTAAACTCTATTCATGGCATCCAAAATGCCAGTGACATATCAGTAAAGAGTTGTCTAATACAGTCAGCTCAACATTAAGAACATAAAGTTTTCAGCCCAATAAAGCTTAATTGAGAATTTTTAATGAGTTTTATTGGGAACATCTCTTGGCAATTGTTTCAGACTTATAACTGAAATCTAAACTCCTGTTAGTTTGACTAAGGTTATACTGCACAATGTAAAATATATGGAATTACTAAAAGATCCTTTGGGAAAATAATAGATTATGAGCTGTAAATTTAACATATTTATTGCACCAAGAATCTGTTCCTTGCTTGTGTTCAAAGAATCTGATAACGAGAGCAAATTGTTCATAATTATGTTACTGACTAATATATTTAATAATTTACATCAGCATGCAGTTAGTGAAAATTTTCTTCCATTTTAATTTTCGCCAGGCCTATTTTTTATGGAGTTGACTTGTATTATGTTGTTATTCTGTAATTACTCTCTCCACTACCCCTTTGGAGGTGTTCCAGCACCACCTATAGGAGAATGGTGTCATTACAACATGACAATTTGCATAGGCGATTTCCATTATAAATGTGCACCTCTGCATGTATAAAGGGAGCATAAAAATAAATGCAGACTTTGAAATGGGGCTGAATTATGCTGTGTGCCCTAATCTACTGCTCACTAACTCTCTTCACTTCAAAATAACACTCTCTTCAGACCCAAAGTTCAACGTTAACTGTGTTCCTCTCTGCAGATGCTGCCAGACCTGCTGAGTTTTTCCAGGTATTTTTGTTTTTGTTTTGGAGCTCCTTCCCTCTTATTGTCTATGATTCTGTGATTACCAGTGTCCTCTGGTAAAACTCAGCAGGTCTGGCAGCATCTGGGAAGAGGAGCACAGTTAACGTTTCGAGTCCGAATGACCCTTCAACAGAACTAAGTAAAAATAGAAAAGAGGTGAAATATAAGCTGGTTTAGTGGGGTGGGGGTAGAGCTGGATAGAGGGCCAGTGATAGGTGGAGATAACCAAAAGATGTCACAGACAAAAAGACAAGGAGGTGTTGAAGGTGGTGATATTAGCTAAGGAATGTGCTAATTAAGGGTAGAAAGCAGGACAAGCAAGGTACAGATAGCCCTAGTGGGGGTGGGGTGAAGGAATCGAAAAAGGCTAAAAGGTAGAGATAAAACAATGGATGGTAATACATTTAAAAATAATGGAAATAGGTGGGAAAAGAAAAATCTCTATAAATTATTGGAAAAAAAGGGGGGGAAATCGCCAAGGGGGTGGGGATGGAAGAAATAGTTCATGATCTAAAATTGTTGAACTCAATATTCAGTCCAGAAGGCTGTAAAGTGCCTAGTCGGAAGATGAGGTGCTGTTCCTCCAGTTTGCGTTGAGCTTCACTAGAACAATGCAGCAAGCCAAGGATGGACATGTGGAAAGGAAAGGAAAAGGGAAGGAGCTATTCGGCCCACCATGCCTGTACTAGCCATTTGATAAAGGTATTCAATTAGTCCCTGTCCCCTGCTGTTTCTGTATAGCCCTGTTTTTTTTATCTACAAGTATCCAATTCCTCTTTCAAAGTTACTCTTGAATCTGCATCCCCTTTCCAGTAGCACGTTTCAAGTTGCTGCATAATAGTTGTCTCCTTTTGTTGTTCTTTTGCCAAATGCCTTAAATTTGTGTACTCTGGTTACCGATCCTTCTGCCACTGAAAACTACTTCTCCTTATTTAGCCTATCAACACCTGCATGAGTTTGAACAATCCTATCAAATGTTCTATGCTCTGAGAAGAATAACCCCAGCTTCTCCAATCTTTCAACATAACCGAAGTCCCTCATCCCTTGCACCATTCCAGTAAATCTCTTCTGTCTCCTCACTAAGGTCTCGATATTCTTTTTAAAGTATGGTGTCTAGAATCGAACACAGTACTTCAGCTGAGGCCTAACCAGTGTTTTACAAAGATTTAGTATCATGTCAAAAACAGAATTACCTGGAAAAACTCAGCAGGTCTGGCAGCATCGGCGGAGAAGAAAAGAGTTGACGTTTCGAGTCCTCATGACCCTTCGACAGAACTTGAGTTCGAGTCCAAGAATGAGTTCTTCTCTTTCAACTCTTTCTTGGACTCGAACTCAAGTTCTGTCGAAGGGTCATGAGGACTCGAAACGTCAACTCTTTTCTTCTCCGCCAATGCTGCCAGACCTGCTGAGTTTTTCCAGGTAATTCTGTTTTTGTTTTGGATTTCCAGCATCCGCAGTTTTTTTGTTTTTATTTTAGTATCATGTCCTTGCTTTTGTATTCCATGTCTCTATCCCTGAAGTTAAGGATCCCATATACTTTTTTAACAACCTTCTCAACTTGTCCTGCCACCTTCAAAGATTTGTGTATGTACATCACCAATTCTCTTCATTCTTGCATCCCCTTTTAAATGATTTCATTTCCTCTTTATTGTCTCTCATTCTTCCTAAGAAAATGTTTCATTTCATGATGTTCTGCATTAAATTTCATCTACCATGTGTCTGACCATTTCACCAATCTACCTATGTCAATCCTGAGATCTGTTACTGACCTCCTCATTGTTTATTACATTTCCAAGTTTTGTGTCATCTACAAACTTTACAACAATGCCTTGTATACCCAAGTTCAGGTCATTAATATGGGTCAAAAAAACAGTGGTTCTAATACCAACCCCCGAGGAACACTATACCTTTCTCAAGTCTGAGAGACGACCATTCACTACCACTCTCTGCATTGTGCCTCAGCCAATTTTGTATCAACAAAGCTCCCAATGTGGTCTCCTCTACATTGGAGAGACCAAACGTAAACTGGGCGACCGCTTTGCAGAACACCTGCGGTCTGTCCGCAAGAATGACCCAAACCTCCCTGTCGCTTGCCATTTTAACACTCCACCCTGCTCTCTTGCCCACATGTCTGTCCTTGGCTTGCTGCATTGTTCCAGTGAAGCCCAACGCAAACTGGAGGAACAACACCTCATCTTCCGACTAGGGACTTTACAGCCTTCCGGACTGAATATTGAATTCAACAACTTTAGGTTGTGAGCTCCCTCCTCCATCCCCACCCCCTTTCTGTTTCCCCCTTCCTTTTTTTTTCCCAATAAATTATAAAGATTTTCCTTTTCCCACCTATTTCCATTATATAAAAAAAACCCCCACTAGAGCTATACCTTGAGTGCCCTACCATCCATTCTTAATTAGCACATTCATTTAGATAATATCACCAAATTTAACTTTAACACCTATGTGTTCTATTGTACTATTGTCGTTGACATCTTTTGATGATCTGCTTCTATCACTGCTTGTTTGTCCCTACAACCACAACCCCCCCCCCCACTCCACCTCTCTGTCTCTCTATCTCTCCGCCCCCCACACACACACCTTAAACCAGCTTATATTTCAACTCTTTCTTGGACTCGAACTCAAGTTCTGTCGAAGGGTCATGAGGACTCGAAACGTCAACTCTTTTCTTCTCCGCCGATGCTGCCAGACCTGCTGAGTTTTTCCAGGTAATTCTGTTTTTGTTTTGTATCAACAAAACCATTGTCCTTTAATCCCATGGCCTTTTAAATTTTCTGTCAGATCTATTATGTGGGATCTTTATCAAAAATCTTTTGAAAATCCATAGGTCATCAATCTTCTTTCCTTCATATATCAGGAAATAAAACAAATGTATTGCACCACCAACGTTACCATTATAAGTTCCTATGTCCACATTTATAATGGGAACTGCCTACTTAATCTTGCCACATTGTATTTAAAACCTCCTGCCAGTGGTGGTGATGCAACAGCTCAGTTTGTATCTTCCAGTTCCTCAGCTTGTGTTGCAGAGAAGTTCCCACATTCCAATCACCTCAATTGTTCTGCTTCCTAAAATGTCATTTAAAATAAGCACCAATATCAAATTGGATTAGTGTTTAAAATAATATATGACTATAATACAGGACTATACAGGCCTGTGCATTCCAGTAAAATTATGGCCAAAACTCTAACCTGGCTTCATCTGAAGTCTACATTTGCTCTTAACTCCACATAGACAATACTATAGAAGATTAACTAGCAGTTCACATTTCTTTTGACTGGAGTTTTTCAGTAACCTGAGGGGATTTTTGGTAAATTCTTCTAGTTTGGGATGCTTTCACTTCCTATTCTAATGGGTTAATTGGTAGAGAGTTTTCTTAATTTGTTGTTAGGGTTTCTCCAGGAAGAAGACTTTTGAGCTTTCCTCAATTAATTAATGAAAGGTTTTTTTTTAACAAACTCCTTGACCTCATAAAACAAAAAGGAACAGTATCTAAGAAAATTAATTACTCCTCATTGTGAAGAATAGTGAACTGTTGGATAGACTGTCATTGTTAATACCACTAGGTAGTATTTTTTTAATATTCATTCTTGGGATTTATGTATCACTGGCCCATCGCTAAATGCCTTTGAACAGGCAGGTGTGAACCATCATCAACTGACTGGCTTGCTAGGCCATTTCAAAGTCAACCATATTTAATGGATTGACACATTGGCTATACCAGTTAAGGATAGTAGAGTTCCTCCCCTCAAGGGCATTAATGAACCAGATGGGGTTTTACACAAAAACAAAAATAAAAATACCTGGAAAAACTCAGCAGGTCTGACAGCACCTGCGGAGAGGAATACAGTTAGCGTTTCGAGTCCGTATGACTCTTCAACAGAACAGTTCTGTTGAAGAGTCATATGGACTCAAAACATTAACTGTATTCCTCTCTGCAGATGCTGTCAGACTTGCTGAGTTTTTCCAGGTATTTTTGTTTTTGTTTTGGATTTCCAGCATCCGCAGTTATTTGCTTTTATCTTGGGGTTTTACAACAATGCAATAATTTTATGATCACTATTATTTTTACACCAGATTTATTAATTAATTGAATTAAAATTCCCCCTGCTGCTATGCTAGGATTTGAACTAATGCATTAGTCTAGGTCTGGATACTACATTACCACTACAATACCTGCTATATAGCAAGTACTGTATCAAATTGAAGTCTAAGATCCAGGAAGCATCGAGAAAGTGTGAAATAAGAAAAGAGTCTCGCCTGGTGTAAACATATACTGTGAATGGAAAGAAAATCCCTTATTATTTGGATAACTTTCTGTATATTTGCTCCAGACCTCTTTCCCTTGCAGTTTTATTAAATATGTCGGAGCTGTCTGGAGGAGTGTGAAGAAACATTAAAGTGCTTCTCCATAGGGGGTAAAGATAAATCAGCAGGGCTTCTAGCACATTTTGAGCATACAATAATGCTGATCCCTGGAGGAAATAACAGTGCCACCTTCAGCTGTCTGGTATGGAAACAAAAATAAAAAGCTGTTGCTGATTTTCTTTCTTTTGCAATTGGGGGTGTAATTTTTGATGCACTGCATTGCTATATTATGCTTTTTAGTATCACAAATATTGCAGACAAGATCAGTCCTGCTTCAAAATTCTCTTTGTAAGCTATAAATATTTATTTATATTTCCTTTGTAAATTGAAAAACAAGTTATTGTGCTTAATTATCTTCCAAGGCTTCATGCCTGATGTTCCTCAAGGGCCTATAATGGTAACATGAACCTGGAAATATAGACCAATTCACTTCACGTATTCTAATTGATTTACGCTCAGATGAGGAGGAGGGGAAGATTGGCTCTGCTAAATTCAGAACACTGCTTAAAGATAAGATAGCCTTCATTTCAACCCCTTCATCCCTCTATAAATTCTGCAGAAAAAGATTTTCAAAAATTAGCATCTTTTTAACGGGATGTGGACATCGCTGGCAAGGACAACATTTGTTGCCCGTCCCTGATTATCCTTGAGCTGAGTGATTTGCTAGATCGTTTCAGAGGACAGTTAAGAGTCAACCACATTACTGTAGATCTGGAGTCACACGTAGGCCAGGCCAGATTTCCTTCTCCAAAGGACATTAGTGAACCATATATAGGTTCACAGTCACCATTACAAGCTTTTGATTCCAGATTTATTAATTGAATTTAAATTCCACCAGTTACTGTGGTGGGATTTAAACCTGTGCCCCCAGAGAATTAGCCAAGGCTTCAGAATCATTAATGCAGTGACACTGCCATTACACTAACATCTCCCCAAAGGCAATTTGCAAACACTCCTTAAAATTAGCAGGACAAGGAGACTCAGGTCTATATTAGTAAGAAGCAAACTTAAGACTCATGTGAAAAAGTTATTCTTTACACAAACAATGACCAACATGTGAAATTAACCTTCAAGTAGGAGGCGTGGTTGAAGAAGTACAAGCTCTGTTTAAAAACACCACGATGGCCATTATGAAAGCTCCTGTTTGCCTGAAAGAATGGATGTACCAGGCTCAAGGAAAAGAGGAAAAGGCCTGACACTAGGGAAAGGGTAGCCCCTCGATTCTCTGACACCAACTTTGGGGTCTGGCTGGAGGCAGTGAGGGAGAGGAGGGGCGTTCTCTTTTTTGAGGCGGGAGGAGAAGGCCACTCTCCCAAACAAAGCTGGCAAGACTGTCGATGCCAGAGGATGTCAGCAGCAGAATGTGGCCATTAGGAATGGTTGCCAATGCTGGAAGAGATTCAATTATCTTCTTTGCTCTGGCAAGGTGAGTGTAATGACAGGTCTCTGGGTATTCAACCTCCAGCAGGCACCTCAGCTCAGAAGCCTAAGGGCACATGCTCCTCCTGAAAATGGGAAAAATATAAGTCCAGGGTCATTACTGTCCCCTCAGCAAGCTCAGAGCCCTGGAGTGCTGTTCAGAACTTTCCAGCACTGATAGATGCAGCTTCCTTTGTCAATGAGCTGCTGGCATTGGGCACAGAGATCAGCAATGTCATATCTGTCTCTACTTTGTCCTTGAAGGAGAAAAGGGCTCATAATTCCAGAGAAAGGACACTGAATGGAAGAGAAGTGCCCTATCTGCTCATCATCACGGCACTGGCAGAGGGAGCCACAGAGATTGTCAGGTGGTTCCCCTGGATCAATTCAGGGAAGGTGAGGTGGGCATTCCTGGTGAAGAAGGTGTAAAGGTATTGCAGTCTGTAAATGAAGGGTGCCCCACCCTGTCCAGCGGCATGCCAAAAGTTCCGTTGCATTGGAAAGCCTCAGCACTGCAAAAAGCTTCTGATCTCAAAGGCTAGTTTTCATGATCTCTTCTTCTATCTCCCACAGGTTCAGACATGGAGCAGGAAAGCCAGAGTCTTTCAATGGCCCCGGGCCCGCACAGAAAATGGAGGCAGCAGAGTCATATCTTATAAGTGCACCCTTCACCAATGCAGACACTAACATCGGGAGGTCGTCATGCCCAATTAGATAGAGTGGAACCAGGTCACTAGTGAGCAGGAGGAGGTGAGAGAGGTAAAGGCAGTTGTGGACAATCTCCCTCAGAGGATCAAGGACAGACAAAGGAAGTCATGATCAGCTGGCAGATGCAGACCCTCTCAAGTCATGGGAAAGGAGGCTCAGCCTAGATTAGCAGCAACAGATGTGTTCCCACATGTCAGAGTTCCCAGATGCAGTGCAGAGTCATGGGTTGAGAATGGAGAATTCCATTTAGCTCATGTACACCACCATGGCTTAGGTTTTTGAGGGCATGAGCTCCTCCATTGAGAGACCGGCAAACCTCATGGAGAGCCATATGCAGCAGCACTTGGAGTGGATGCAGGAACAGTGCACTAACATGTACAGAATGCATGCAAAACTCAGTAGCAGATGAATTTGTTAGTGGCACTGATGATGCAGAAACGTTTGGAGTGGATGCCAGTTGTGACCCAGCTCTGGAGTGCCTGCCTTGGGCTGATGGGGTCACCAAACAGGATGAGTGTGCCCCCTCTCACTGGTGCCATCAGCATCATCATCAGCCTCCTTGGGCCCTCTGACCAAAGAACCATCTACACATCAGGGGCCAATGACAGAGGCTACCTTTGCAATGATGTGGATTCAGCAGCCTCTGGAGATGCCCCCACTGTCACTTCCACACTGAGAATGACTGTATCTTGGCTGCAAGCAGAGGCAAGTGAGCAGGCTGCCTCCACCTCATCTGAGGCTATAAGGGGAGCACTGTGTGGAAATGGCCAAGAGCAAAGCCACCATGTCAGGCAGAGCACTGCGGGGTCGCTGGTTTGTCTTATCTATAAATTTCAACACTATGTAAATATTGACACATGGCACCATACATGTCAGCTTCCATTCTTTAATGAAGATAACAGTTAAGGGGGAAAAGGTAGTGAAAGGGAGCAAGGGTCCTTGAAGCAGGGCTGTGAAACCTCTGGACAGATATGCATCCTTCTTTAGCAGTAAGAGTGGATCTACTTCAGGCTGCTTTTCCAGTGAATGTGTTCTCAAGGCAGTTCAATAGGAATTCCAGATCATGCTAACCTCCTGGGTTAGAAAGGCTCAGGTGAAACACGCCAGAATGAGATGATCCCTGATGTTGACAGTATCCTGACATTACCCTCAGGCCCCTCCCAGGGCTTGGGTACAGGCACGTCCCAGTGCAGATGGGGGGCATCTGTGTTCGGCATCTTTCTCCACCGCTTCCTGTTCCTCATCTGCTTTGACGTCCTCCTCTTATGAGTTGTGTCATTCCCATGCCTTCCCTCTTCAATGTCTACACCTCTCTGGAGGACCATGTTACGGAGATGCAGCAGAGCACTACTACAGCCAAAACCCTTGTAGGAGTGTACTGCAGGGTGCCACCTGACTGGTACATTGTGTGGTATGTCACAGTTTGTTGCCACCATATATATTGAAGATCTTGATGTCAAGGATTTGTCTCAATGCTATCTATACTAAGTAAGACATTGAGACTGACAAGGGTTCTAGTTGAACACAATTACATGAAGTTTATTACTAGCAACAACTATATACAGCTCTGCACAAGCCTTGATCTGGCCTGAGTCCTAACAGTTACACAGGCTGATTACTTGACTATATGTCTGATTCATAAGATGTACACAAAGTCTTGCTGATACAACAGGGTCACAGGCCGTAGTGAACATTTGCAATAGGGAGCAATGGTGAACATCTAACATGGAGGCTGTACTTTTATACTCCAGCCTCACATGTGATGATGCCACAATGATGTCACTATGCAGCTTCCTAAAGGTACATGTCATTGTTTGTATTGGCATGCATACAATATCACATCAGTCCAGGCACCAGAACTGCATCTTCAGAAGCCTAATGCCCTGCACGATGGTAAATCTTGGGAGTAGATGGCTTTAGTACCTCTGTACCTCTATCTTGGGATCTCATAAAGGGGTGAATAGCTATCTCTTTAAGAGATATCCCTTGTCCTCTAGAATCCATCCAGGAAGTTTGGAGGGATTGGAATGAAGAGTTATGGCAGCCTGAACTGCCAGAGGTTGAAGGAGTCATGACAGCTGCCAGAGAACTGAGCACACGTGCTGTGGATGCAGACTTGCTGAATGACAACGGAATGATAGCCCTTCCTGTTGACTCCGTACAATGTCTGGAACTCCAGGCCCCTCTGCTTATGTGCTTGCAATGCCAAGAGGGTGACGACACCCTGCACTGCCCAAGCATGCACAGATAACTCTCCCTGCAAGCTCTACACATCCAATGGCATCTGTGTGCCGATGACTGAGTGCCCCTCTCAGCTATCCTCCTTTTTCTGAGCCAACCTACTTTCAGGGAGTAGCCATGTCTGGCGGCCAGCTGTGTTGCCACCTCCATAGACCTGGTCTATCCCTGACAGCATGCAATCCATATGCCCCCACCAGATTTGACCCTTAATGACCTGACAATTAGCTAGTTAACAAGATTACTTGGCCTCATCCGTAAATCAGGCGGATTTCCCCTAACTTCCCTCATCTTGATGAAAATTGCCGATGACAGGGACAGGGCTGCTATTTTTAGCGCCTGCTTGCCATTGTTCCCACCCAAAGCCGGACCTAAAAATCCTGCCCATAATTTTGCTAATACTCTGTTCTTGTAATGTGGCAGTTCCATTGTTTGCTGTCTCTTATCATCTTCTTTCACCTCTATCGTTGCACTGGATTTTTCTTGAATTAGCTTTTCACAAGTACATGTGTTTGAACCTTAGCTAAGACACAAAACTATTCTTTTTTGATGCGATGGGGGAATGGGCCCATTCCTTTCGGGTTTCATTTGGCTAAATGAAGTGTTAAGTACTTGGGAAGGGCTAATGTCAAGTACATGCACACCATGCAGGATTTGAATGAAAACCTGTTAAGCAGAGCTACAATGATAGGAAAGGGCAAGACCTTGGAAGGATTGAAACACAAGGATGATTGTTTTAAATTGCTTGACTGGAATCCAATGCAGGCTAGTGAGCACAGAGTGATGAGTGAACAGGACATGCAATTTAGGATACAGACGGCAGATGAGCTCACGTTTACAGAGGGTGGAACGTGGGAAGCCAGCCAGAAGAGCATTGGAATACCAATGGCCAATTCTGGAGGCAACAAAAGCATGGATGATCTGCTTCTAACCCTGCCAGAATGGTAATATGCTAAGGGCACACAGATTTCCCAGGTCAGGCCATCTGTCTAATTATTCACAGATTCAAATGCAGATTTTGTGGCGCGTGAGTGGAAAATTTTATGTAACTGATACTTAAACAAAAGTGTCAGATGAGGATGATGAAATGCTGAAATGCTCAAAAGGCTTTCCAGACCATTGGCTATCTTTGCCAAGGCCAAAGGGAATGGTTTAGAAAAGGCAGCTGAAAATGGAAGTGCAAGGTGCAGGCAAGTACCCATTAGCCCAGTACTCAACTTGCTGCGGTACAGCATAGACTCAATGGGCCGAGTGGCCTCCTCCTGTGCCGTGGTGAATTTGAGGAGTAGCTAAATCTCCTTTGCAATGTTCAGGGTGAGTTAGGGGATTAGTCTTTTGTGTCATTGTCTCTATAAATCCTCATTGCAGCATCGCTGGAGGCAGGAATGCTCCAACTGACCAATACTCTCACTGGCTGTGTCTGCATGTGAGCATCAGGTATCCATGCAACAGATCACCAGACTCCTGTATCCATCTTTCTGCTGACTGGACAGTACACAGTGTTTTATCATTAATTATTGTTATCACCCTGTTCTTCCAGCTTCTGTAGCACCACTTGTAGCATATATTCTTAACGGATACTAATTTGTAAATGGAGATTTTATAGTGATTGTCATTATTTACAGGTGAAAAAGCTGATTATTTTTGCACGTTAAAATTGGATTCTATGGGCAAAATTTTCGGGCGTCACCGAGATCAAGAACTATTGTAATCGGGGCATGAAACTACCGATGTCAACCATGCCAGTTTCCTGACATTGTTCCCAGCACTGATCATTTTAGAGGAGGCAGGTTTGAGGCCCAGTATGGCTACACACCTCCACAAGGTGGGTAGCCAATTATGCTCATTAAGAGTCTTCTTGAGGAAAGTTAAAGGAGGCCAACTGGAATTTTCTGGTTGCCCTTCAGTTTTCCGACAAAAAACTGAGGGAAGTTTAACTGTCTGAAGGCGGGTACCCATATGTTGGGCATATATTCCAAGCCCACCTATAAACGTTTCCTGTCAAGGTGGGGGTGCAGCCAAAGGCAGGAAGGATCCTCTCAGTTATCTACCCCTCCCTGCAGCCTGCTGCTTTTCTCAAGCCTGGAGATCTTTGACTGGCCCTCCAGCTTCAAGAACCTGCCTGTCTCTCTTACTTGGACAGGGAAGCTGGCTCCATGCCAATGAATGGGCTTCGCCAGTCAAAATCCCAAAAAGCGACTGTTTCCCCCAGAAGTGGTTTCAGGAGCTGGAATTAGTCCCAACTCCCGCTTCCTGCCCCCAGAGTGAAAATTCAATCCTATATAGTTGCCGGCTATTATAGTCACTTTTGTCTTCATCTCGTTAAGTATCAGATTTGATTACTTTTTCTGTGACTAGTATCAGCTTTTCAAGGCAACACTCAGAGACTACATCATAATGACTTCTTCTGGTTGTGTGGCCATATGGACCTTGATCCTGTGTAACATTCAAATCATGGCAATGTGACCAAGATGCTCAAACTCCTCAAAACAAGGGATTACAGATTATGAACATCTCTGACAGCTGTAATTCTTGTTGCTATGTGTCTGCTTGCACATCCTCCTCAGCCATCTGTTTGTTAGCATTATTACTAAGAGGTGTCATTGTAGCACCACACAGAATTGCAGCAACGCAGCTGACAACAAAATATTTGCATGCTTTCCTAGGACTGTGTTGTGATCGGCCTGTGAATCTTGACTATCAGAATGTCATTACTGAAATTCCAATAACTAGCCTGGTGTCATTGTGCCCAATTTGATTCATGCTTCAGATTGTAGCCTTTGTGAACCTGTGAAAGAAGGATGGGTATTAATGAAATAAAGATTCTGTTAACAGTGCATTCATGTTTTACTAAACAACCAGCCAGCATTTTATTCTCCTTCCTTAAACCTCCTACTTAGTTTCATACTGACAGCAGCAAAAGAGTTATGTGTCTTCCTACTGTAATCAGCACATACATCAGCATACCTTGGCGTCAAAGATTGTTTGCAAATTCATTTGTAAATATAGGCATAGACAATTTCATCAGATACAGGGTTGGCTATGGAGGGAAGTGAACAATGGAATTTGTTTATTAACTTGAATAAGTATAACTTGAACTAGAGGTCTGATAGACACCAGTAGACACTCAGCACCCTTTTCTCCTTTAGTATAAATTGTGATTGTTTGAAATTTGGCATCCTTGCATTTGTCCTGATGACTGCAAGATGAAAATCTTTGACAACACGTCTCTCTTTTCAGCGATACACTGGTGGTTCAAAAAGTTCAGTGAGCTCCTCCATTGAAATTGGCAAGATGTAATTGGTTTTTAAGCCTGATACTCTAAATCCGTATTTAATAAGTTATAAAGTATGGGTTTCGAATAATTTTTCTGTATTAAATCCAAACATCCAGTGTCATAGCAATCAATGAAATAAAAGATATTTTGTTGATGCACAGATGCCTCTTTCACATATTCTAACATCCCTATTTCATCAGTAGTTACCAAATATTTTAAAATAATCAGAAGAATGAAAACAGCCTGGCCCAGAGATTCCACTTGGTTGTGTTGTAATCCTCAACACAAATTGCCTGAAAACGGCCAAACGAACACAGAAGACTGCATAATTTTAAGTGCAAATTATCTTCAGCCTAATTCAAGTTTCCATAATCATTTGTGCTAGGTTAAGAAACATTGCACTAGAAGCTGACCCAGCCTACAAAACCACAAGTCTTCAGATAATTGCCAGTTTTTGCTAATTGCGCTCGTTAGAGGGCCTTCAAGAAGACCTTAAAATTGAGCTTCTTTGGACATAAGGGCATAAATAGACCCCTTTTTAAAGCTTTTGATTTTTCAAAATTTACCGAGATACTGATTACTTTCCTCTAATGTAACTAGGAAATGGTTCATTCCCCAGTAATTTAAAAATCAGGTATTTACAGGTGCTGGATGAGACACACTTGATTAAAATGCTAATTTTTCTGTGATAGACAATTCAGGCCTATTAGTAAAGTGGTAACGAGTTACCACTCTTAAATATACAAAGGGATATTTTTAACTTTCTAAAATGTTACCAGATTTTGCTGGTTCTTGGAAGATTTTGTGTTCAGTGATATATAACTGAGTTTGAACAGAAAGCTCAGAAAGAAAATTCACTTCTCAAAATTTACACCCAAATTGCAGAAAGTCTACCCTGCTATTTATACTCTGCTTTAAGATTAACATTGTGTAGTAATGATTGGAGCTCTTTAAAACCTGCAAGTGTTGTCCTCTTATTCAGTGAGTAAAAGGATGTGCAGCTTTATATCGATATGTAATTTACTAACCATGTTACGGGGAGACTGTTGCAGGCAGTAATTGTGACAGTTCTGGTCAGTGTGTGCAGTTTGATTTTTTTAATACATTGAAAATAGACAGTAGAGAGAGATTCGACAACCTGTAAAATGTTGAAGGTGAATACTCTGACAGTAGATAGCATTAGGGAAAGGTTAGAAACAGGGGAGGTAGAGGGAAACAAATAATGGATGAAACAGTTTGGTATTAGCTTAGCTAAATATTTATATTGAATTTCGTGGGACAATTAGGTAGAAATAGGAAATGTTGTGGAAGATGCTTAACTAACAGGGAAAGGTTGAAAGCTGGGGCTAGATAAAGTAACAATGGAGGAAAGCCAGGAATGAACGGTGCCATGGTTTGCTATACTTACACTTGTCCATTGACTTTCTGTGGGGTTTTCAACTGTCCAAATACACAGTTCCCTCTACAGAACACCTGAGACTTGTGTGAATAGAGCAAGCAATGTGTGCTTCCTTAACCAATCATACTGATGAGTTGTTAATGAGCAGCACGGAGTTTGAAACAGAAAGTGTCAGTTACAATATTGGGCCATAACTTCTAGCACAGAAATTAGAAGATATAAATGCAAACACATCTGGTCTTGAAAATTGAGTTGCCACTTCCATTCACCAGAGCTGCTTGGGCCCTGCGTCGAAAGAATCCTCGCAGGCCCCAGTGAAGTGTAGATCCAGCAGAGGCCATGCCCCCTTTTTTACAGCACTGGCTTCCATTATTCAGGTAATTTTAAAGGGGCAGAGAAATTGACAGGCTAGGGGAAGGTAAGTGGGGGGTGAGGGTTGTGTTCAGAGGGGATTGCGGGGGTGTCCAGAAGGGGCTGAAATTACCCCCTACACCTTTGTGTTTCTCTATTACTTTATTTCTTCAAGACACTTTTTAAAACCCATCTCTTTAACCAAGCATTTGGTAATCTAACCTGTGAAAATCTTTAGATAACAGCATGATCAAGGATCCAAGGTCATGTTCCTTTCAAAGAAGAACTTCTATGTAGTATGAACATAAAAATTATGAGCAGGAGTGTTCCATTCGGCCCCTTGAACCTACTGCACCATCCCACCACCCCCCTTAAACCAGTTATATTTCACCTCTTTTCTATTTTTCCTTAGTTCTGTTGAAAAGTCATACGGACTCGAAACATTATCTGTGTTCCTCTTCGCAGATGCTGTCAGACCTGCTGAGTTTTTACAGGTATTTTTGTTTTTGTTTCACCACACTAAAGACTCTATATAAATACAAGTAGTTGTTGTAACACAGATATGGGTGAGAGTTACAGAAGCAGATGGACTGAGGCAATGCTAATGAGCAATGTCATGGAGAATAAGTAGGTGCTCTTTGTGCTGCAGAGGGTATGAGACCAGAAGCTCAGCTCAAGATTGACTAGAATGGCAAAGTTGCGAACAGCCTGATTCAAACGAAGACAGTAGCCAGGGAAGGAGTGGAATTGCTGGCTAGGGAATGGTGACAGGGTTGGCGGGGTTGGTGGTAGGGAGCACGGTGAAAACAATAGCTTCATTAAATCAAATGGCCATTCATCAAAAATAAGTGCAAATAATATTTATTAATGGCCTAAAAGACTTGTAAATGGACGTGTCTGTTCTGTTAATTGACCCTGATCCTATCTGTTGTTCTCAGTTTAATCAATCCACGTGCAGGCAACTAGGTAGACAGTATGTCTAGAGTGATGCATTCCTCCTTTTGAGAAATACCTTGAGCAATTATTCTACCTCAACAATACAAATTGTAAAAATTATTCAACACAAACAAAAAATCCATTTGCCATTTTTGGCACAGTAGCTTGCAGAAGGATCGGTGGCATTCAGGAGATAGAGTGGAGGCTGAAGGTGCAGTGGTGTTTGGAAGACAGAGGGGACAGAAAAAACTTTGGCATGTCAAGAATTTGAAACATTTTCAATTGGGAAGAAGAATATTGTGGGGGAGAGCAATTAAAATACAGGTAAGTAGAACTTGTAGTGGCAACACCTCAAAAACAGTGGGAAGGACAACTCCAAGTGCATTAGGAGATCAATTTTTTTAATTTTTAAAATAACACTGAGACAACTTAAAAAATACTGCACGCAAGGGAAAAAATAAAAATGCTTCAATGCAGACAAATTCACAGATGGAGCTCAACTCAAGAAACCTCAAGAGACCAAAGGTTCCTTGGTGATGTGACAGATGGATATTGCAGGTATATCTTATAGTTAAACTGGGAAATTATTAGCCTGCCACCTACTGGTATTAGAGTGACACATAGGTTTATATATGCCAGTTTTACAATGGAATATGTAACCCATACAATAATTTTAATATAGATTTGCTGTGAATATAGAAAGTTGAGGCTGATTCGATTGAGATTTTTAGGATTTTGAAAGTAACTGGTAGGGTAAGTAGAGAAACCTTTTTAGTGGGGGAGTCTATGACAAACTAAGGATTTGAGTGTTTGACAACAAAGACCCCTGCAAGTCAACAAAAGTCCAAATGGATAGAGCAGCACACTCCTATATTGTAGTGAGGCCTGGACTGTGTATCAGTGACATATACAAGCTCCTTCAGTACAATGTTCCCTCAGTACTGCACTGCAGTGTCACTCTGATTTTTGTGCTCAAACCCTGAAGAGGAACTTGAACTCAGAAGATTGTGATTCAGAGGCAAGTCATGTTACTAAGTGAGCTGCAGCTGACAGAAGAGATATGAAACCAAGGAAGATGGATCAATTTAGGGTACAGATCAGCCATCATCTAATTCGATGAAGGAACAGACTCAACGGGCTGAATGGGCCACTTCTATTCCTATGGGCTGGATTTTCACTGCCCCTTGATGGTGGGTTTGGAGGGGGGGGAGCTTGGAAAATAGAGGGGAGCCGGGAAAATAGAGGGGAGCCATGTTGGCATGACTCCCTGACACATACCAACTGTGAGAACTTTCCCAGGTTTCCTGGTGGGAATATCGAGGCTCCCGATACTGCTGCCCTCTGATTTGGCCAGCAACATCGGGAACATATCTGTTGTCCTTAGTAGGATGGCGAAAGTAGAGATGACCAAATAGGAAGCTGCCTCAGAAGATTTCATCACCAGTCTTGCTGCCAGCAAGTGCGGGGTCAGGACCCCATTTGGTTCTGATGTTGGGGATCTGACCTTCCTGCCCTGCCTCCAATTGAGGCCCTTAAGTGGGAAATTAATGCCCACTTCAGGGCTTCATCCAACTACTGCTGGTATTAATCCAGCGATGGGCAAAGAGCTAACCATATGGAAGCATGACAAAGAAACTGGCATGTTTATTTGCAGGCTCCTGGGGAGGAGCCTTCGTTCAAAGTCATTCAATGCGTGATTGAGGCACACGGCATTGGGAAGAGGTGTATCTGCTTAAAGCCACCGAACACATTGAGAGCCTTTGCCGGGAACTTGCAGAAGTGAAACTGAGGTAATGGACAAAGCATGCAAACCTGCAAACAGCTCATCTTCCTGACTCCCCAAGCACTGCCTGCTCCACATGTGACAGAGTCTGCAGATCGAGCATTTGACTTATCAGCCATCTCAGAACCCATTGAACCACGATGGAGGCAAGTAGTCCTTAATCCCAAGGGGCTGCCTATGAGGTGTATCCTCTGTATCACCCATAATTCCATCAACCCAGTCATATCTCAAATTGTAATATTGCTTACGACAAAATGCATAGCAAGCTTGTGCACTGATTGTTCACTATCATCAGATAACCGAGAAGAGGAATTGGGAGTCAGGGTGCAAATAGAATGCCTTCAATCTTGGTGGTTGTAAGCTTGGGTAATTTATGTTCCACCTGTGATTTGCTGCCACACAAACAGTAAGGCAGCACGACAACAGCAGGTAGTGGTAGAGAGGTCAAGCTGGCAAACAGCACATGTGTGGCCTGATAATATCAGGAATGGGCAAGATGCAGATCACAAATGGGGTGTTGGGGGCAAATGTGGAAGGAACGGTGAGGATATAGGAGAGAAGATATTCCATATGAGCTGGCTATGTTGGAACAGATTGAAGTCAAGCAATGACAGGACAAGGCCATGCAAATGGATTGCCTACGAGAGGCGATGGAGGAGAATGGAGTGACCGACTGTATTAAAGGTTGCAAAAAGTTATTGTGGAGGAAGGTGGATTGTGCCAGTCAAAGGTATAGTTTTCCCAAACCCAAACCACATACAATAAACAACACATTTATTGGGTAAGTTTTTGTATATCGACAAACATAACATATTAATTGAAGTTCAGTACAGAGTTGCAAAAAACTGCAAGTAATTTTTTTTGAAAAACACTACTGCAGATGGAACTGCTAAGACCAAGCAAGTTTAAGACTTAGTTTAGTATCCAACCATGGAAGTGCAGTGTTCATGATTGAGAACCAAGCAACTGTCTAAGTATTTGTTTGGTAGCTTTTAAATTTAATTATAGTGACAATTTTTAATTAATTTTAATCATTTGCTGGGCCGCATTCTATTATGTTACTTTTAAGAGGATGGGGATGTTCCCAAAGGATTGCACAATAACAAATGATGTTATTTTGGCTTTGACTTATCTCAATGGAGCGTTCAGATGTTTAAGATTTTTTTTGGCAAAGAACGCTGGGCAACAGTAAGTTAACTCGCTTGCAAAGTGAGCAAAGTGTGTGGTGGCAGCATGGCTAACGATGATGAGTGACATGTAACGGAGCCGCAAGAGGACGCTGTCTGGTGCTTCCGCAATACATCGTTTGTATCGCCTTATTAGTCATCTTGCTCATTAGGCCACTGTGGGGCGTTTGGTGCTGGAAGCTTTAAAGACTTCAAATGGTGTACCTTCAGGAAACCGTCTACGTGTAGTGTTCAGTCGGTGCATTCTCAGGTATTATTTATTGCTCTTTTTCTGGGTTGGCTTTTTTTTTAGCTTTTAGGTATGTTCTAAGATGTTGTTTCAAAGCGAAATCTCTTTTATCCCCTCTCCCTGATTTGTTGAAGGTACATATATCTCGGTCTCAGAATGATCAGTTTAAACTTTCTTGTTAATTGTAACGACTTGGCTTGTGGGCTTCGCATAGGCCAACAGTGTGGATTTATTTATCTATTGTTCTAAAACAAACGTTGCGAAGTAATTTAAGCCTACCCTTACACGACGAAGTGGAAGGTACATGTTTTGGCACCATACTTTCTTGCTGCATAATTATTTTTAAAAGATAACATGGGTACTTTAAGATCATGTTGGCAGTTGACTGCACGGCTGTTTAACCCCGCTTGGCTGTATTCAATAGGCCTATGACCAATGCAAGAGCCAGATATTTGCTGACGTCTGGAGATACCTTTTCAGTATTTGTTGAAGATCTTGGAATACTAATTGGTTATAATCCATAATTGAAAGCTTTCTGCATAAATAGCCAAACGCCAGCAGCTGTTCAGAAGTTCAATATATATTATTTCCATCATGAAAAGAATGAACACAGCTGAATCCTAATTAAGTGTCTCTCTCTCTAATTTCCCTTAAACAATTCTGCTTGGGATGAGGATTTTTTTTTAATTGTGTGCAAATTGCAATGAGAGCCTGAGGAAGTGGATCAGATGTTGGGGAGGAATAGGAAGTCGTTCTTTTATATATTGCAGTTCTATATGAAATGATGTACCGTGTTGTAATTTGTGTGTATGTTTTTTTTGCAGACAGGAGCTGTGCTCTTATCACTGAGACTCCAGCCTCGAGCGCCGGGGATGGGGCGCATGCGCCTACCGCTCCGCTCTGGGCCCTGTGACTGAGCCCAGCCTTTGATTGACAGGTGAAGGGCGAGGCGCGGGCACGGGGCCACGCTCGCTCCCGCCGCCACTGCTCCCGCAGCGTCTTCTATCACTATCACCACCACCGCCCCCTCCCCCCACCCCGGCCCCTCCCCCTCCCGCACCCGCACCCCGGCATTACCCCGCCAGCGAACATGGCGGCGCTCAGCACGGAGCCCGCAGCCGCAGCGGGGCGGCTCCGAGCGGGCGCTCAGCTCTCGGTCACGGTGGAACACGTCGTCAGCGGCACCTTGGTGGTGTCCACCAACTTCGGAGGGAGCAGCTTCACCGGGATCCTGATAGACATGGCCAAGAAGTAAGTCCTCTTCCCAACACCCCCCGCTCCCCCCCACCTTCTCTAACACACTGAGCTGGGGAGTCACCCACGTTAGACTGTGAACACCAGGCCTTCAACACCAGGGGGCTGAGTAATTGGCGTCAGATCAAACACACACTTGAGTTTTGACCATCCTTGTAAGATAGGGGATAATACATTTTTTTAAAAAATCATTTCTTCAAGGCTACCTTGTGGACCTACTTCATCACAACGTGCAACTATTTTATGATGCCTAGTACCACCATCCATCAACCATTATATTATTGGTGCTTTTATTGGATTCCTATGTTTTGGGGAAAGTCATCCAGACAAGAATTTAAAGAATTGTTATCTTATGCAGTTTATAATTAAAGGCACTTTCTTCAACATAACACCTTTTCAGAATATAGTTTAGAAAGAGCGCACAGTAAACAATTACTGTATCTGCTATATGACCTACTTCTTTACCTACTGATTGACACCATTATCTTCAGTTGCAGCTATGTAATATATTTTACAAATGGCTTAGTTCATATTATAGTACTTAACGTATATAGACCCCATCCTTCAGTAATAAAGAGCAGGATAAAAATCCATATCTAATTGGTGCTTCACTAGCAGACACCTGGTTAACTGGTGTACTATTTTGTAAAACTAACATTCAATCGAGACTATTTAAAATTTGAAATGTTTGACTATAAATTCGTCTTTCACATACATTTCCCTAACCTAAAATTACAGTAGAAATCACAAGATAAAATAGTGCATTGTGAAACCTTATTTTAATTGTGGCATAAACATGAGGATTTATTCTGATTGGCTGGATGCTATGCATTCATACTTGTTTAATGATATGTCCTGATATCCTGTTGCCCCTTTCATTTGTGGTAATGAGGGATTTTTGGCTATGTTTTTATAGCCAGTGCATTATTTTAAAAAGTTGCAAAAGAGCAAACAAAAATGTTTTGGTTGCAACTGACAGCTTCAGATGGTAATAGTGGGTTCTACCTAATATAGTTCAGAGAAATCTGGCATAAAAATTTTGCTGTTTATCTCAACTTCCCTGTAAAATACAAATGGTTTTCCACTATTAAATGATGTGGCTTGATTCAGCTCAAATTGTACTTGACGTGTACTCTTAGTATTGGGTATATACAAGGCACAATATGTACTTGGCTCTACCATTTTTGGTAGTGTGGAGGTGGGAGGACAAGAATTACCTTTTGCATTCAGCTTCACAGCATTGGAAATGGTTATATTGTCTCGGGTCTCTTGCTCCCCTTCCACAGTGCCTCTCTTTAGAACAAGAAAAAGGTCTGCAACAAAATCAAACCTAAAATGTTTATTACTGTGGAGCAGCTGCAGTTGCAATCCTTTTCCCTGGTGAGTCTACTCCATTAAAATAAAAGCATGCCCTAGGTTCAATCTCAGTTGTGCAAGGCTAACATCGACTAGGGCAGCAATAAAGAAACAAATTGTTAAGCATTTAAAACAAAAGGGTTTCCACTCATTTGTTGGGGATGCAGTGGTGATAGTTGTTCTGGCTGTAATACTGCCACCCCACTCCAAGATTCGCATTTGTACAATGGCCACTTGGATGGGTCATGGAATGTCCCATTTATGTCCTTCTCTTCTTTCCCCCTGCCCTTCCTCCACACCTTCCCTGTTGTTAATTTTGGTATAGGGTGGAAGAAGCTGGCAGTACTATTTTGTAAGATGTTCTCAAAATTGAGTTTTTTGGCGGACATGCATAAAATTTGTGGGCAGACTTGAATTGTTTCTCAAGTTCCTTTTTTTTTGTCGGACTTGAAACTTTAACTGTTACTTAAAATCCAACCCCCACCTCTCTAACATAACTTATCACAGCTGCAAACCTGGACTTGAACAGTTATCATTTTACACAATTTTTAAAAAATAATAAATTGATGATACTTGGGTACATGAAGCAGTAAACAGTCATGGGTATGCTGTGATTAATCTTTTGAGTTGCAGCCTGAAATCATTGCTCTAACAAAATATTGTGCACTTGGTCTAATATTTTATTTTGACAAACAGGGTAATTTATTTGCAGATGTGACCTGATGTGTGTTCAAATCAGCTTCCTCCTATGTTTGCAGGAAATAGAATATTGTCGAGAATTTTATAAAACCAGTTGGTTTTGCTTTGGTTTTTAAACACTTTCTTTTCCCACTTTAATCTCTCTGCTCTTGGAATAGATTGGCCATGCTTATTTTAAATAAAATGCCCTTTTGAAAACATTTTAATCATCTGATAAGTATCTGCATACTTCTTTACACCATTATATCATTAGATTCAAATTTCTGCACTACAGAGGTTTCCAGACTCTGCCCTTCCTATAGCTCTGCAAACTTAGCCTTTAACCTAAGGAAATCTAGACAATGGGAAACTGAAAGCATAACTGAGTTGCCTTCAGTGACAAGAGATGCTATGTAACCAAATTTTCATTATTTTAGATGTATGAGATCAAAGCCTTAAGCGTTACAATTGGATTTGTTCAGGTATTTAAAAATGGGAATTTTCATGCAGTATTAATGAATGCAATGCTCAAGTTGTGTGAATTGTGTTCAGAGTCAGGATGGCTATTCATTTTTTTTTTTTGTTTCTTCAATACTTGTATTTGCCAGGTCTGGTTTATATGGTTTACTCCCAAACCAGTTTGCCAAGCAAGATGAGTTTCCTGCAGAATCATGCACCAATGAAGTCCTTGATGGTAAAGAACAGGCAGTCTGTCAAACTGAGTCACAGCCCTGCAACGTGCAATTTCCCAACATACCAGGCAAAGAACAAGTTTCACCTCTTCAGCCATTAACAGAAACTGTGCCTTGCTTTCCACCTTATTGTGAAGGTGTACCTCTACCACAACCATTAGTATTGAGACAGACTTACAATCAGTGGGTGCCCCAGCCACCACCACGGACAATCAAGCGTACGAAAAGACGCCTGTCAAGGAATCGTGACCCTGGTAAGCTTATAATGAGCACCATTAGATTGCGGCCAAGGCAGGTACTTTGTGAAAAGTGCAAAAACACACTAAATCGGGAGGAGGACGATGATGACAAAGATAGACACAACAGTAAGAATGAGAAAAAGACTAGCATGGAGGAAAATGAAAAGAGGAAACCTGAGATAATGTGCTGTGAAAATAGGAAAATAAAAAAGGAAAAGAAAGATGATAAATTTGCTGGTGAGCTGGTGCATCGAAGCCCAGTGATAAAAATATCATATAGCACTCCTCAAGGTAAGGGGAAGGTTGTAAAAATTCCCTCACGGGTACATGGCTCAATTGAGCCCTTTTGTCCTAAACGGTTATTGCAGAATGAAAGTGTGGACCAGGACAAGAACGCAAATTGTGAGGAAATGGAAGTTCTTCCAGAAAAGTCATTTTCTAGTCCACCTGGAACCATTCCAAAGCTAAAACTGACTAGGCCTTTGCATTCCAGTGCAGACATCCCCCCACCTAGAATTCGATTAAAACCTCATCGACTCAGTAATGGGGACAGTGTTGCAATTTATAAGGCTGAGCTTGTAGATAATGTAAATAGTGATGTTCAGCCTACAAAGAGATCAGATAATGGCACACTTCATTCTGAAGAATCTACAGGAAAGAGTTCAGTTGAGACATCAGGGAGTTCTGGAGAGGAGGACCAATGGCGGTACAAAAGGAGTCGTCGAAGCAAGGATCAAAATGATTTGACTGTGTATTTAAGTTATAGGAAAAAAAGAGCAGATTCGTCAAGTTTATCGGTCTGTAGTAACGATAGTCTAGATGAATCAAAGTCTTCTAGTTCAGAGATGACTTCGCCAGAAGTATGTGATTTTGCACCTGGAGATGATGCTTCTGTGTCATCTTCTTCCAAAGAAGAAAAGACAGTGCCTCCTTTAACTGTGAGACTTCATACCAAAACTGTAATGAAATGTGTAACAGCTGAAGGCAGGACTATATCTGTCGGAGATATAGTATGGGGGAAAATTCATGGCTTCCCCTGGTGGCCTGCACGCATTCTCAGCATTAGTATTAACAAGAAGGAAAATGGGGCTCCGCAGTGGCAGGAAGCCAGAGTATCTTGGTTTGGATCACCTACAACTTCACTACTTTCTGTATCAAAAGTCTCCCCATTTTTGGAGTATTTTAAGTTGAGGTTTAACAAAAAGAAAAAAGGAGTATACCGCAGGGCGATTACTGAAGCTGCCAAGGCAGCTGATCACCTGACACCTGAAATTCGATCTCTCCTTTCACAATATGAAACTTAACTGAGCCACAGCAACAGGTGAGTGATAAACAGGTTTCTTGAATTTTATTTTGTGTACTTTTTATAAATTGTTTGAAACATTTTAAATTGAGTAAGGGTATTGCCTCAAAATTAAGGGAAATTGATCTGTCTGCAATTAAAGAATCAAGTAAACCAAGTCTGCAAATTGAATAGTTTTGCACTTCATGTTTCTGGCTAACAAAATCAAGTTTTAAAACACAAAACAAATAGCAAAAGAGATAAAAACAAAAAACTGTGGATTCTGGAAATCCAAAACAAAAACGGAAATACCTGGAAAAACTCAGCAGGTCTGGCAGCATCGGCGGAGAAGAGCACAGTTGACGTTTCGAGCGCTCGTGACCCTTCAACAGAACTAAGTAAAAATAGGAAAGGGGTGAAATATAAGCTGGTTTAAGGGGGGGGGGGGGTGTGTTGATAGGAAGAGATAGCATAATCTCTTCCTACCACTGGCGGCTTGTCCCAACAACAAGCCCCCCCCACCACCACCACTGCCCTAAACCAGCTTATATTTCACCCCTTTCCTATTTTTACTTAGTTCTGTTGAAGGGTCATGAGGACTCGAAACGTCAACTGTGCTCTTCTCCGCCGATGCTGCCAGACCTGCTGAATTTTTCCAGGTATTTCTGTTTCTGTTCTTGAAATAGCAAAAGAGCCTTTGGTCCATCAGCCTTTGCCTTACAGTCATGAGGCATGAAGTATCGTGATTGAATACTATCTGCACCCAAACTCCTGGCGAAGCAAAAGAAAAATGTTTAAAGCCCATGACCAATTAGGTACTGAGGAGTCGAAGGAGATCCAGCAAAATTCTCTCTTAGACAATCAGAACTAACCCAGTCAGTAACCATGACCATGCTTAATGCCTGTTGTTCCACCATCTGCATAAAATGTGAGTTGTGTCCTTGCTGGGAACTCGTATAGGTCTCTTGTAAAAGATATGAAAGACAAGAACTGGCAATTTATTCTATAGGTCTACTATCAAGCAGGGTTTAGGAATGTTGGCGGGAGGCTTGTGGGGGGGGAACACCAAACATTTAACCTAGCCCTCGAGCTGAGCAACTTGTACACATGACCCCTTGTCTTTCTAAAATCTATTAAAATGATTTATCAGTAGAAATGTAATCTAGTCCTTCAATTATATCAAGTACCTCTATCAAATAACCCCAAAGTCCATATCCCTAAAGTGAGTACACCTAACTTTTTAAGCTTTGTGTGAATAAGGTTATTTAAACTAGCAAATTGTTCTTGGGCTTCTCCCTGCCCTTTTCCAAAATCTCAATTCATCAAATGAGGGGTGCAAAACTGAATGCAGTATTCTAAGTATGGTCTACCTATGATCTAACCAAGGTCTTGCACAAGACAAAATGGGTGGGTATGCTTTGTATTAATAGGTTGTTTAATATTTGAATAAGTCTATTTGTCTTGGCTATAGCTCCATGGCATTTGGTCATGACCATTTTTTTGTTTGAGTATGAGCTATAACACCAAGATTGTTTTTACAACCAATTTATTTTAAATGTTACATAAAGTTTTAAGTGTATAACACACTTTTTCAGTTAAATACAATTTACTGAAGTTTGGCCCATTCACCCAGTGAATTTGCTGGCAGAAATTTGCTCCCCTCCACTGCTCCAACATCTGCATAAATTTTCTTGTCATCTGTAATGTTCCTGCTAAGCTATGCACAGCCACCTGGAAGGTAACACTTGGCCTTGTTCCATTTAAATATAGTGCAGCCATGTGTGGATGGAAACCAAAAAATTTAAAGGGAGCATTCATCATCTGCCAACATGTGGACCATTCCATGACTAGGTAACTTATGAAGATGAGGCTTTTTTTTTAAAACTAGCATTGATCCCTGTAAGGACACCAGTGATCACTGCTGTCCTGGGCAGTTCCACAGCCATTAATAACTTCCTGCTTATGGGAATTCAGCCAATTCTTAATCCATTTAAAGTCCCACTGATTTTTAGAAAATTGTTTTGTAGAATAACCTATTATAAGGTAGTTTATTAAAGGATTTCTGATGTTTCTGCATCCACCATCTGACTAACTTTTTAAAACTAGCATGATGCCTTTTTCAGAAGCTGAGTGCATCTGGCTCCTTCACTATCTGATTGAAGGAATCGCAAGGTGCTCTTTAAATTATCAATCATGTTACTTATAACAAACATCTGACTAATGAGCCTATTGTTCCCTGAAGCTGCCTCCTTGTCCACCTTTGGAAACTTGATCATTCTTCCTGTCCAAGGTACCAATCCCAGAATCCAGTAACCTGTTAAAAATTGTGTGCAAAGGACTTTCATAGCATATATTCCATCTCTCTTTCATCACACTCTGCGCTGCTGGCCCAGATAACAACTACCAATTTACTTATTCCTTATGTTTAAAATTCATCAATTTAATATTTACAATTTTCTTACCTACCATGCAACCCATAGCTGGTTATTGAGCAGTGCCCATTGTAGTGGGGACTGATGCAAAGTTATCATTTAACACTATTGAAACGGACGTAAGGTATGGCAGTGTGTATTTTTTAAGTGTCTTAAATGGCCCTGTACAATCTTTAGCAGCCCCCTAAGCAGAAGATGATTTTGTCATTCCTACCACAATTGTCTATCTTCTTAATCTCATATTAGCTGCTCTCATTTTTCTTAATTGCACATGGTATTTGACTATTCTCCTGTGAATTCCAGTCCTTTTAATCTGCTAAAATGTTTTTTATGTCTCTTTTTCTCCTTGCTCATACCTACTTAGCCATTTTAGTTTGTTTAGCCTTGCACTTTCTTTCCCCAAAAACTTGGGGCGTAGATGGTGGTATTTTGCTTTAGAGTGATTTTAAAAATTAATTTCCCTGGCCAATAGTCTTACCCAATCAGGCTTTTCAAAGTTTCAGCCACTTTTATATAAAATTAATCCTCTCCTCATGATATTTTGTATATTTGGTGCTGACAATTTACTCTGCAGAACCACATCCCCTTGACCAATGCACATTACACTCTTTTTGCCCAATTTGGCCTCCAATCTTGAAATCAGACGGTGTTTTTTTTATTCACTCAAGCGATGTGGGTGTCGCTGGCTCTCCAGCATTTTATTGCCCATCCTGAATTGCCCTTGTTTAGAGGCACTTAAGAGTCAACCACATTGCTGTGGGTCTGGAGTCACATGTAGGCCAGACCAGATAAGGACAACAGATTTCCTTCCCTAAAGGACATCAATGATTCCAACACCTGCTTAAGGAGGATGTGGTGGCTAGGATAGGGAGTTACCTTACTACAAGCAATGCTGTGTGCTGTGTTGTGCAGAATTGAGGCCAAAATGGATTTTGAATTTTTTTTGTATGTTTGTAGGGTTGCAACTGTTGGGGTAGTTATAGCTTGTATGAAATTGACTTGTGATGAGGATTTACAATTCATGTTAATGTACAATTTTAAAATTAATTTGGCCTAGTAAAGAGAGTCACTCCTTTTTATATAGTCTTTTGTGATTTTAAATTCTGTGGCTTTTTCTCTTAATAGCTCGCTTAAGTCTAATACCAAATACATTAATGCATTGAAAATAGTTTCACTTCAGACTTTTATGCAAGTTGCTAGGTAGTGTAATATGCAACGTGTAGCTTTGCTTGAACAATGTCCTAAATAAAAACTTGTATTTTGTCATGTTAGTATAATTAAACTTTGGTGACCTTTATCAGAAAATTTGAAACAAATTTTCAAAAGTATTGAATGCAATATTATACACTTTCTTTGTACTGAGATTTAACATTTTCTCAACTGCATTTCATAATACGTTTCTAAGTTGCTTTATGGTAGCCATAATGTAAAATAGGTAACATTTTGGTCCAAGACCTTTCCTCAGAACAGGGAAGAGTTAGAAATAGTACAAGTGAAAGGAGGGAGGGAAGGTGGAGGATAAGGTCTGTGATAGGGTGTAGATTAGGAGAGATTAAATGGCAAAAGGTTTTATCGTGCAAAGCCAGAGGGAGTGATAATGAGACACGTAAATATTTTTCTGTATCTCTTTTTTTGCAATTTGAGATCCCTGTCATTCACACCTCTGGCGACATATTTTTGTTTCTTTTAATACAAAAGCAGAATACTTCATTTGTTGGTACTCTGAAATTTAAAACAATTATGGAAATACTCAGGTAGCATCTGTGGAGAGAGGAAAAAATATTTAACATTAACTCTGGTTCTCTCTACAGATGCTGCTTGACCTGAGTGTGTTTCTAGCTTTTTCTGTCACTATTTCAGTTTTCCAGCATCTGCAGTATTTTGCTTTTCAACCATAAAGACAAGAACCAGTTACCATTCCCTTTGGCCTTGCACCGTGAAATCTTTTGTCATTTAATATCTCCGTTTTAGCACAGACCCTCCCTGTTTTTCTTTTCACCTGCTTAAAAATCTATTGTGTTTCTAACTTTTCCCAGTTCTGATTTAAACAGGTCATAGGCATAAAACGTAGCTGTGTCTCTCTCCACTAATGCTGCTTGAACTGCTGAGTATTTCCAACTTTTTTTTTGCAGCATCTGCAGTGTTTTGCTTTAATGGTTGAAAAGCTACTGCTGTGGATGCTGGAAATCTGTAATAAAACAGAAAATGCTGGAAGTACTTGGGTCATGCAGCACCTGTATAGAGAGAGAGTGAGTTAACGTTTCAGATCGGTGACCTGGGTTATCCACCTGAAACGTTAACTGTGTTTCTCTTTCTGTAGATATGCTGCCTGACCTATTCTAAGTGTTTCCAGCATTTTCTTTTTATTTTTGCTTTTCTTGTTGTTTGGTTTTGGGTTATATGAACTTAATCAAATTAACTGAATTTAGACTGAATAGTTTACTTCTGTTACCATGTAGCCTATGTTTGTGCTTTGCAGTCGCATTGCGATGGTCAGCTCCATGTTTTGTGAAGGATGCAACCTTAAGAATAGCCTTTAAAATGCCATGTCTATATTTAGAGTAATCTCTCTCTAAATAGATTTTGATTATGCTACATGGAACTCATCTGTTCAGTGTCTTGATGTCAGGTCCACGATAATTCACCTTTTTAATGATTTAATGCATCCCAACTTTCTCATCATTCTTATCAACCTTATACTATTCACTGGGCTCAAAATAGTGTTCAGTGCCAATGGATGGCAACAATTATGATAATGCTGCCCCGCATTGTTATAACGTGTTCCTATTATCCCTTTTTATCTAATGTTAGTTAAGCCCATGCGTTTAGAATTTTTAAAATTGAAATGATAACTCCTGTCCTTTTTTGTTCTAACCCTGTAAATAATATCCTTCTGTCCAGAGGCATTATATACTGATGTCACATCTTAGTCATCTTTGTGACATTGTGCAGTCCTGATGGCTAGTTGACATGCATTCACGACACGCATTCACAAAAGGTAGCCTGCCAGACGTGAAATTGCTAATCGGCTTTGCCTTGAATGTGACTTTGTCAACAACTCATTAGGACCTCTTTCTGCATCCTGTTTACCTGGGGATAGATGGATGTTACAAAGCTTTGTTGTTGATCTGAGCCGATACATGTTACTGCAGCTTTTTTCCATATCTTTAGTTAGCTTTGTTTCAGTGACCTATTGTGTCAATGGTAGGCAAGTGTCGAGGTCTGTTGCAAATGTTGAGGGCTCTGATACAATAGGAGATGTATGAGTAGAAATTTGGTTAACTGATGCAGGAGGCAAGGGTAAATGGGTGGTGTTTGGATTGAGAAGGGTTAGAAATGTTGAACTTTAGGACTTGGTGTTGGGATCCACTTTTTGGGATTCTATAGGTAAGTTGGAGTAGAATGAAGGTGACATCTCGAAATTTGACACAAGCAGGAGTTTTGGGAAGATGCGAAGGGCAAAGGTAAACTAGTTGGGCAGAGAAGTGGAAGATGTATTTAATGTTTTAATGTATGGAGGTATAGTATAGTATAATATTCGTGGCTTGAAAAAGTGAGCAATGTGTGCAAGCGCTTGATGGTAAGATGAATGTGAATGAACAGAGCGTTATGGATTTGAATGCATAATTCCCAAAAAGGCAGTTCAGGTTAATAGGCCATCATTTTGATTTTTATTAATGATGCAAGTACAACAGTAATGTATGCAAAATCTCAGTTCAGCTACAGTTCAAGTACTATGTGCAGTTTTACCTTGAAAGCCATAGAAGCTAGACAGCATAGATTTACCATGACGGAAAATTGTAATTATGGGAAGACACTTTAGTTGCTTTAATTTCCACTTGGGCACAGGAGGAAGTTTACAGACGTTTTAATACTGCAGGGCTTTAATAGAACAGTAACCGAGTGATCGTCCATTTTAGAGTAATCGGGGAAGGAAAAATTTCTTCACTCCAGTGATTGTTACAGTGTGAAATGGTTGAAGTAGAGACAATTACATGTTTCGGAGAGAGATTGGATGAAGAAATAAGGCTACTGAGAGAGAGAATGGCAGCGAGGTTAGTTTTGAATGATTTAGCAAATTGCTGATGCAGGCTGCATGGCAGCCTCCTGTGCTGTAAACTTGTGCACTATGTTCATATCTTAATGCAGACTGTGCAACCTCAAAGCTCTTAAGCTTCATAGAGAACTTTGGAATATGGTAAAGTTCTGGTGAAGTAGTTTTTTTTTTGATTCTGCATGAACTTGTCTTCAATATAAAATGTGTTGTCTGAAATATATGGCCCATCAGTGGCTTACTAGCAAAGCAGTGGGGCAGCAAAATACCTTTGGCACATACCGTACCTGAATCATGCATGGTGTGATACTGTATCTCAAGGCAACAATCTCAAGTAATTTTGCACATATAGATTGGGTTTGATTCACAAGCATACACTGTAGGCCTACCTATAGAAGCTGCTTAATTGTGGTAAATAAGAATTGGAAAAAATATAGAATCTCAACTCCCAGTCCAAAGAAAAAGCTGTTGGCCTGTTTTTGTAATGACCATCATCTGTCACCATTTTCATAGCTACATTGACTCACTTTTGAGGTTAGCTGTTATCATCAAAAAATTGTGACTTTCCCATTGTGACATACTTTAGTCTTGGAAAATGGGATGTGTAATATTAGCCAATGTAGCATATTAGTATATTGTATGTACCTAAATGTTTGAAGTATTTTTTGTACCCTTTTTAAAATCACCAAGTTCCCATTCCTGGTTTCTGATATGAGAGACAAAACAGAGTTGAGCTGTGTGTGATGCCCAAGGTTCAATATTTTGCCAATGCTTGCTGTCAAGGTTCTCAAACAGTGACTGATTGGGTAAGGTGCCAGAGGCCACTAACACACTGGAACCATACTTGAGTGAGGAGTTGACACCTTATGAACAGGAGGTAAGAAATTAAAAAAAAAAACACACATTTGCTTGCTGCAGATTAACTAGTACAAGTAATTACTGGTCTCAACATGTCTGTAAAATTGCACTGTTACAATTTTGGAGTTTGACACTACCTTTCCTATTTTGATTCACAGAAAATGTTGGAACTAGGTTTGGTAGCATCTGTGGAGAAAATTAAAGTTAATGTTTCAGGTCTGTGACCTTTCATCAGGACTGTTGTGATGAAGGGTCACAGACCTGAAACTTGCCTCTGTTTCTCCCTCGACAGATGCTGCCAGAATGGATGAGTATTTCCAGCATTTTGTGTTTTTATTTCCGATTTCCAACATTATTTTACTTCCCTGTTTTGGTTCACTTCACATACTCCTATGAAAGCACCTTGCATCTCATGTCCACCCTATAACTTGTTAGTTGTTAAGAACCTTGTGCAAATTTTTTTTATTGGCTCTTGGGATGTGGGTGTCACAGGCAAAGCAGCATTTATTGCCCTTGAAGATGATGGTGAGCCACTTCAACTGCTGCAGTCCATATAGTGTAGTTACATCCACAGTGCTTTATCTGTCATGGTTTGATACAGCTGAGTGCCTTGTGGTGTTCAACGGGTAGGTAAGAGTCAACCACATTGCTGTGGATTTGGGGTCACAAGTAGGCCTGACCAGGTAATGATGACAAATTTTCCTCCCTAAAGGGCATTGATGAGCCAGATGGGTTTTTATCTTGCGCTGCCATGTGACTGCTTGTCTTTGGTCAGCAGATGAATGTACACCGCGCATAAGAAATAGGAGCTGGAGTTGGTCCTTTGGCCCTTCAAACCTGCTATGCCATTGAGTAAGGTTCTGGCTGATCTAACTTGACCTTGCTGCACTTTCACCATACATCTTAGATTTTTGGAAACAAAAGGAATTACCAAATTGTCTTAAATATACTTGAAGTCACAACATCCACAGCTCTGTCAGGTAGAGAGTTCCAAAGATTCTCGAACCATTTTGAGTGAAAAAATTTCTCATCACAGTCCTAAAATGGTCGACCCCTTATTCTGAAATGTGTTCTAGATTCCCCAACTAGGGGAATGTTTCCTCAGCATCTACCCTCTCAATCCCATTAGGAATTTTATGTTTTAATTGGATCACTTATCTATCTTCTAAATTCCAGGAAATATCTGCTTAGTCTAATCAGCCCCTCCTTAAAGGATAATCCGCACATGCCAGTAACCAGTCTAGTTAACCTTCATTGCACCTCCTCCTTGGAAAAGAATAAGGCTGAAGTTATATATTGACAAATATTTGAACACATGAACAGCAGTTACTAAATTTATTCCCATTCCTAAACAAAGTATGGAATGGATTCTGTGGTATAAATAAGTGGAGCAAATGCCAATCGCTGTTCATTCATGTAGAACTCCAAGTGACTTCAACTGCCTGCAGAAATCGGGAAGTTGCTATCAAGGTGCCTTGCTCTTCCAAAAGCTGCCCTATTGCAGCATATCGCATCGGGCTCATTGTTTAAATACATTGAATGGCATGAGGTTACTGACTACGTATTTCAGAAATGGGAACTAAACTCGTCAAACAATGTTCTGGCTCTCCATTCCTGAGTAAGCACCTTTAATAGCACAAGTCTGAATTGCTACCAAACAACTTCTCTGGCACTGAAAACTGACTACTTTTACAAGTCTCATTCTTCAGATTTTTTTTAGAAGATTCTTATCTGGCCTCTCTCTTATTTCCCTCTCATTTCACTTTTGTGAATTCAGTATTTTAACTGATACTTCCTGGTCAAGTCATTGCACTGCTCATTAACAATTGTTTGATCTGCTTAAGGAGATCCAGTTGCTTGTCCTGCCCTTGCAGGTCTCGGATGCTCTTTAGAAGGCACTCTACTTTTACCTCATGTTCATAAACTCTGTGCATGAGTGTAATGAATGGTTTGTTCTGTTCATTTTGCTGGCTAGGATAAAATCTGACCCCATATTTACAAAATTGATTATCTACCTTTTTGTCAAATAGTTAGGAATGCTTTTCCAGTGCTATCTCGTGTAACAAAATCAATTGTTGAAGCACACTTGTTTGTGTGACAAAACAAGACCTTGAGTCAGAGTTACCAGTCTTTTTACTGGCGTCGGACTTGACTCTATGGGCTCATGCAGCTAAATATGTTCATCATTAGGTGCTCTTGGCCACAGAGCAGCCTGCCAAAGAGGTTATCAAAAGCATACTTCAAGCCCACCCATAACCAAGCTTGTGCATTCTGTGTCAATAGTAACATTACTTGGATATCAGGACAGCTGCAATAATTAGAATTTTCCCTTTTTTCTGTAGCACTCTAGGAAATTGAATTCACTAGTCCACCTAGCCACTTGAGGAGCTTGGAGTAGACTTGACATTGTTTTAGATTACTCGTTATGGCGCTGTCTTATATGGTTGTGATTCCAGCTGGAAAAGCAATAGGATGTCTTCTGGTGCCCTCTACTAGTTAACTGAGCAATTTTAGCTGATTTAAAGAGTCTTAAACCCTTCTCCCTGCCTCCTCCATCCTTCCTTCCGACAGGAATTGTGAGGAGCTCATTAACTCCTTAGTCACAAAGATTGACACCATCCACTCAGCTGTTTCCTCCCTTACTGCAGCTCACTGGGTCAGACATCCACTAACTTCCCTGAACTCTTTCTTGTTTCTCCTATATGTTGTCATGTCCTCCAAGTTTATGCTGTCCATGGGACCCACTTCTGTTCCCTCGACTGTACTATCACCCAACTTCCCTTTCTGGCCCCCATGTTAGTTGATATTGTTAATGGTCCTTTCTCTTTAGCTACTGTGCTGCTCCACTTCAAATCTGCTATCGTTGCCCCACCATAAAAATTGTCTTGAACTCTCCATCCTTACCATTCCAACTTCCTTTCCTTTCCCAAATCCTTGACATGACGCCTCCCATGTTTGGATCCCTCAAATGAGGTATCTACCTGATGTAGAGCCAAAATGGCCCTCATCAAAATTGCATGACATTTTGTTTGTGACCATAGTAAAATAACCCTTTTTCACCCTTCTCAACCTGTCTGTAGCCTTTTACAGTTAACCACACTATCATCCTCCAGTGCTGCCTCTTCTGTTATCCATTTGGGAGAGACTGCCCTCACCTGGAATTGTAACCAAAGTCACCTGCAAAAACTGCTTTTCCTGCATGGTTACCTGAGTCCCCTCCCTCCAATCTGCTGCCTCACCAAGGATATATCTTTGGATCAGTCCTATGTCGCATTTGCATGCTGCCTCCCTCAGGCAACAACATCTGAATCCACAGCGTCAGTTTCCATTTGTACATTCATGACACCCAGCTTAATCTCATCACCACCTCTCTTGACTGCTCCCCTGTCTCTGATTTGTCTCACTGCTTGTCCAGCATCCAGTATTGGAGGAATGGAAATGTACCTCCAGCTAAATATTGGGAAGACTGAAGCCATATCTTTGTACTGCACCAGAAACTTCATTCCTGTTTCGCTGTCTGAGGCTGAATTAGAATTTGCAAACTTGTGATGTATTTGATACCTGAGATGAACCTCTGACTGTATCAGCTCCATTACCAAGACTACCTCAGTGACATTGCCTGTCACAAACTTACCTGCTGAAACGCATCAATTTCGTTGTTATTTCTGGACTTGCCTCTTCAAATGCTTAAGTATTTTGTATCTGTCCTCATTGTAGAAGGCACAAAGCATCCTGGTAGAAAATCAAAGGGCAAAAGGGAGGGAGGAATGTGAAACTGTCATGCCATTTTGATGAGGACCAATTTGGTTCCGGAATGGGGCAGATACCTCATTTGAAGGATCTGACCATGGGTGTTGCAGGAAAGATGGAAACCAATTTTGGGAGAAGTCATGTCCAAGGATTTGGGAAAGGAAGTTGGAGCAGCAAGGATGGATAACTCAAACATCTTTTTTGGAGGAACTTTGACAGCAGATTTGAAGGGGAACAGCACAGTAGCTGGAGACAAGGTGCCATTAACAATACAAACTAATATGGGCCCCAGAAAGGGACGTTGGATGATAGCGTGATTGAGGGAGCAGATGGTGGGTCTCGAACTAGGTGGAACTGAGAGATGACTAGTACCTTGGGACTTGATCTTAGGGTTTCAAAAGAAATGGATGCAGCGATAGTGGATGTATTGGTTATAATCTTCCAAAATTCTCCAGCTTCTAAAGAGGCCCCAGCAGATTGGAAAACTACAAATGTCACACCTCTATTCAAGAAAAGAGGGCGATAGAAAGCAGTAAACTGTAGGCCAGTTAGTCTGATATCTATCATTGGGAGTATGCTAGAATCCAAGAAAGTGGTAGCAGGATATTTAGAAAACCATATACATTGTAACCTTTAGTTTGGAAACTTATTGTTTGCAAACACCAGTTGTCTGGAAATTTAGAGCAAACCCAAACAATTCACAGCATCGTTTTAATAAAGTGCTTTGAGAACAGAAATATGGAAGATTCAGTATTGGCTAACTAACAGGAAACAGTTGTGATAAATGGATCATTTTCAGATTGGCAAACCATAACTAGTGGAATGCCACAGGGATAATTTTGTGCCCTCAACTATTTACAATCCATATCAATGACTTGGATGAAGGGACCTAGTGTATTATAGCCAAATTTGCTGACACAATGAAGATAGGTAGGAAAGCAAGTTGTAAGGAGGGCACAGAGTATGCAAAGGGATATAGATAGGTTCCCTAAGTGAGTGGGCAAAAATTTGGCAGATCGAGTACAATGTGGAGAAAATGTGAGGTTGTCCACTTTGGCAGGAAGAGTAGAAAAACAGAATATTTAAATGGGGAGAGAATGCAGAATGCTGCAGAACACAGATATCTTGGTGTCCTTGAACATGAATCACAAAGCTGGCCTGCAGTTACAGCAAATAATTAGGAAGGCAATTGAAATGTTGGCCTTATTGCAAAGGAGGTGGAATATGAAAATAGGGAAGTCTTGCTACAGCTGTGCAGGGCACTGATACGAGGCTGCACCTGGAGTACTGCGTACCATATTGGTCTAATTTAAGGACAGATATAATTGCATTCAAAGCAGTTCAGAGAAGCTTCACTTGGGATGAAGGTGTTGTCTTATGAGGAAAGGTTGGGTATATACTTGGAGTTTAGAATGAGGTGATCTTATTGAAACAAGATTCTAAGGGGGCTTGACAGAATAAATGCTGAGAGGGTTTTCCCCCTTATGGGAGGAATCTGGAACTAGGGGTGCAGTTTAAAAATAGCAGCTCTCCCATCTAAGATGGAGATGAGGAATTTCTTCTCGGAGGGCTGTTAATCTTTGGAATTCACTACCCCCAGAGAACAGTGGAGGCTATGTGTTTATCCTTTTTCATGGGAGTGAGCATTGCTGGCAGGGCCAGCATTTATTGCTCACCCCTAATTGCACTTGAGAATGTGGTGAAGATCTTTGAACTGCTACAGCCTATGTGGTGTTGGTACACCCATATTTCTGTTAGGAATGGTGTTCCAGGGTTTTGACCCAGCAAATAAAGAAATAATGAGAGTTTGAAGTCAGGATGATGTGTAGCTTGGTAGGTTGTGATAACCAAGGCTGGCACTTGGTTAGATACTATCACCTCTCACTGGGGCTAGTGTGCTGTTATATCAAGCCCCACTATTCCCTGAGCTGCGACAAATGTGAAAAAGTTTGATCAAACCACCAGATTGCCCCAATTCTACCTAATTGTTTCATTTAGGTTAATAGAATATGAGCACCAGATTTGTAAACTCAAATAACTGTTTATTGAACAAACTGTCGTTAACTAGTGGCAAAAGAAATATGAATTGCAAATTTCTAACACTATAACTCAAACCCTACCTGCTTCTTAAATCCCTATATACACACACATACAAGACACACAAAAACATGGATTTAAGGGTGGGATAAAACAGTTGAATCGCACCAATTCTGGAGTACAGAGTTCGAGCACAGGTTATAGGAGAGAGAAGAACCCTGTCCCTCACCCCTACTTCCACAGGGCAAATCTTGTACACTCTGCTCAAAGACCCATGGTTCCAGCATTGGCTTGCTGAGTCACCTGAGGGTATACATCATGAAGCCTGGCAGACATTTCCCTCATTTTTGAGGGACTGAATGATCTAATTAAATGGTGAAATTGATGGGTTGATTTTTGACTTCAGGACTTCCAAATTCCTTTCAGGTCTTGTTCATGACACAAGGTGGTCTTCCAGCACTTGCCTCCAGCACTTGCCTTTCAATGTCTCTTAGTGATTTTCTCCTTTGCCTCTTGATGGGGGTTTTCAGAGAGAGAGCAGGTATAGAGATATGAGGGGAAAAAGCCAGCTAGCTGCTGTTGTGCAATTACTGGAATCTCCCACACACAGGAGGAAGAGGTTTTATACCTTGTTTCTTTTCAGGCTAGGAGCTATTCAGCTGCACTGCTTCTTACACACAACAAAGTCACCTGGTCAGGAGGCAGTTCAAACTTTGCCAGGCAGATCCTTTAGTCCAGGACTCCTTTCAGGCACCATCCTGTCTTTTATGGCACACTGTTCCAGGACTGCAACATTGTCTCTCATCCTGTTCCATTGGACATGTCTTTCAACCTGCAGCTATTATAATTTTAATCCTCCGTCTAACAGAAAATAAGATACATTCCTTAAAATGCACAAACTATTACCTCGTGGGGAAATCCAGAACAAGGTGCATCATTCACAAAAGGCTGGATGTGGATGTTGGGTCAATTTGAGATTTTTGTTAGGTAAGGGTATTGAGGGATACAAGGAAAGCTTGGTGAAGGGAATTGAGGTCCAGATTAGTTGTGATCTAATTGAACTTACTTGGGTTCTGTGTTGGACAACGGTGAGAGAGACTTTGGGGAGTGCAGCCACTCTCATAGCACTGACTGGCTCGGCAGCACGGGGGGGAGGAAAAAGAAAGGAAGAGCAATAGTGGTAGGAGACTCGATACTAAGGGGACCAGGCAAGTGTTTCTACAGCTGTAGACGTGACTCCAGGATGCTTCCCTAGTGCCAGAGTCAAGAATGACATTGGCTGCAGGGCATTCTAAAGGGGGAGGGTAAATAGACAGACGTTGTGGCACATATTGGTGCCAACGGCATAGGTAGAAAGAGGGATGAGGTCCTGCAAGCATAATTTAGGGAGCTAGGAAACTGAGGTCCTGTTTTTTAATCTCTGGATTACTTCTGGTGCCATGTGCTAGTGAGTATAGAAATACGTTAGTTCATATGAATGCGTGGCTGGAGAGATGGTGCAAGAAGGAGGGCTTTAGATTTCTGGGACATTGGCACTGTTTCTGGGGGTGGTGGGGACCTGTACAAGACGGACAGGTCGCACTGGAACGGGACCAACATCCTTGCAAGGAGGTTTGCTAGTGTTGTTGGGGAGGATTTAAACCAACTTGGCAGGGGGATGGGATCCTGAGAGGAGGTACAGCAGTGGGAGATGCACAGCCAAAATTAGAAGAGAGAGCAAGTGAGTCTGGAAGGCATAGAAATTATAGGCCAGTTAAGGCAGAAGGGAGTTTGGCAAGGTTGAATGGTATTTATTTTAATGCAAGGAGTCAGACGAATAAGGCAGATGAGTTGAGGGCACAAATTAACACATGGAAGTATGATGTCATTGCTGTCACAGGGACAGCAATCCTGAGAGAGGGGCAGGATTGGCAGCTCAATATTCCAGGATAAAGAGTCTTCAGGTGAGACAGGGAAGGAGGTAAAAGAAGAGGGGCTATTGCAATATTGATCAAGGAATTAATTACAGCGGTAAGGAGGGATGACATCTTAGGCTCCTCAAATGAAGCCATATGGATAGAACTTAAAAACAAAAAAGGAGCAATCACATTGCTGGGAATGAACTATAGGCCTTCAAACAGTCAGAGAGAAATAGAAGAGCAGACATGTAGGCATATTTCAGAGAAGTGTAAAAATAATAGAGTAGCAATAGTGGGGGGTTTCAACTCCCCCCAACATTAACTGGGTTAGTCATAGTGTGATAGACTTAGAAGGAGCGGAATTCTTAAAATGCATCCAGGAGAGGTTTTTAAGCCAGTACATAGAAGGCCCTAGAAGAGGCCCTTGACTTAATTTTAGGGAATGAAGCTGGGCAAGTAGTAGAGATATCAGTGGGGAAGCATTTTGCAGATAGCGATCATAACTCCTTTAGATTCAAGGTTGTTATGGAAAAGGACAAAGATGGGCCAGAAATCAGAGTTCTAAATGGGGAAAGGCCAATTTTAATGAGATCAAATATGATTTGGCCAAAGTGGACTGGGAGCAGCTATCTTTAAGTAAATCTGCGTCAGAACAATGGGACTCATTTAAGAAGGAAATAGGGAGTCAACAGGGCCAACATAATCCAGTAAAGATGAAGGGTGGGATCAACAAATTCAGGGAACCCTGGATGTTGAGGGATTTACAGGATTGGATAAAGAGAAAAAGGAGGCTTGTGGCAGATACCGAGAGCTCAAAACAGCAGAAGCCCTAGAGGAGTATAGAATGTGTAGGGGGGACTTAAAAAGGAAATTAGGAGAGGAAAAAAGGGGCATGAAAAAACATTGGCAGGTAAAATAAAGGAAAATCCAAAGTTATTTTACAAGTACATTAAGATTAAGAGGATAACTAGGGAAAGAGTAGGGCCTATTAAGGACGATAGTGGTAATTTTTGCGTGGAGCCAGAAGACGTAGGTAGGGTTCTAAATGAATACCTTGTATCAGTGTTCACAAGTGAGAGGGCCGACGTGGGTATGGAAATCAGAAGGGCTGATATAATTAAAGAAACTAGCATAGAAAGGGAAGAGGTTCTAAGTGGTCTGGCAGGCTTAAAAGTAGATAAATCTCCAGGCCTGGATGAAATGTATCCCAGGCTGTTGAGTAAGGCAAGGGAGGAGATAGCAGGGGCAATAATTAGTATCTCTCTGGCCACAGGAGAGGTGCTGGAGGACAGCCAGTGTGGTACCGCTATTCAAGAAGGGAGGAAGGGATAAACCAGGGAACTACGGGCCTGTCAGTCTAACCTCAGTGGTGGGGAAACTATTGGAAGTAATTCTGAGGGATAGAATTAATCTACACTTGGAGAGGCAGGGATTAATCAAGGACAGTCAGCATGGTTTTGTCCAGGGGAGGTCATGTCTGACCAATTTGATTGAATTTTTCAAAGAGGTGACCAGCTGTGTAGATGAGGGCAATGCATTTGACATAGCCTGCTTGGATTTCAGCAAGGCTTTTGATTAGGTCCCGCATGGGAGACTGATAACGAAGGTAAGAACCCATGTGATCCAAGACAATTTGGCACATTGGATCCAAAGTTGACTGAGTGGCAGGAAGCAGAGGGTGATGGTCAAGGGGTGTATTTGTGACTGTATGCCTTGTCCAGTGGAGTTCCACAGAGACTGGTGTTGGGTCCCTTGCTGTTTGTGGTTATATATAAATGATTGAATGTAGGAGGGTTGATCAGTAAGTTCGTGGATGACGTGAGAATTGGTGGGGTGGTAAATAGTGAGGAGGATAGCCTTAGATTACAGAAGGAAATAGATGGGTTGGTCAGATGGGCTGATCAGTGGCAAATGGAATTTAATCCAGATAAGTGTGAGGTGATGCACTTGGGCAAGACAAACAAGGCACAGGAATACACAATGAATGGTAGGACCCTGAGAAGTACCAAGGATCAAAGGGACCTTGGTGAGCACATCCACTGGTCCCTTAAGGTAGTGGAACAGATAGATAAGGTGGTTAAGAAGGCATATGGGATACTTCCTTTATTGGCTGAGGCATAGAATTTAAGAGCAGGGAGGCTATGCTGGAACTGTATAAAACGCTGGTTAGGCCACAGCTAGAGTATTGCGTGCAGTTCTGGAATCCGCATTATCGGAAGGATGTGATTGCACTGGAGAGAGTGCAGAGGAGATTTACCAGGATATTGCCTGGGCTGGAGAGTTTTAGTTATGAGGAGAGATTGGATAGACTGGGGTTATTTTCCCTGGAGCAGAGGAGATTGAGGGGGGACATGATTGAGGTGTATAAAATTGAGGGACATAGGGTAGACGGGAAGGAACTTTTCTCCTTGGTGGAGGGATCACTAACCAGGCCATAGATTTAAGGTAAGGGGCAGAAAGTTTAGAGGGGATGTGAGGAAGAATTTTTTCACCCAGAGGGTGGTGGGAATCTGGAACTCTCTACCTGAAAGGATGGCAGAGGCAGAAACCCTCAACATTTAAGAAGTATTTGGATGTGCGCTCGTGATGCCATGGCATACAAGGCTAAGGGCCTAGTGCTGGAAAATGGGATTAGAATAGTTAGATAATTGTTTGACCGGTGCAGACTCGATGGGCCAAAGGGCCGTTTTCTGTGCTGTAGATCTCTGACTCTGACTCTATGGGTCATCTACCAGGTACTGGAGAATTTCCACCAGCAGTGTCTCTGCAGGATATTCAAAGTCAAGTGGGAAAGACAGGTTAACAAACTCCAGCATCTTTACCAGAGTCAATTGCTCCAGCATTGAAAGCATGATCATGTGAAATCAGCCTTGTTGGTCTGGACACTGTTTCCATGTGCCGAATAATTGTCTTCCGAAGTAGATCCTTTTTAGTTTCAGGATGGCACCTGATCTCAAGGAGGGAGAAGAAAAAGTTTTAGGAACACTCTGAAGGCCTGAAAAGGGGATGCATTAACCTTGGTGCATGGGAAGAATTGCCACAAACCATACTCCCTGACAGCCTGTCATCCACAAAACCACAACACAGTCAGAAACTGATCGCATAAACTGCTGCAAAAGGCAATGACAGGTGAGAGAGGAGAGCCCCATCCCCCACCCCCACTTCCTCAGGGCAACTCTTGTACACTCTGCTCAAAGAACTGTGGTTCCAGCATTGGCTTGCTGAGTCACCTGAGGACATACATCTGGCAGACGTTCTCCTCGTTTTTGTTTTGAGGGACTGATAGTGACCTAATTGAATGGTGAAAAAGGTTTGACGGGTTGAATGGCCTACTCTTATTACTATCTTAGGTCTGGTTAATGGGAACACTATCCTTTTTAATATGAAAATAAGTCTTGTAGTAGTGAGGGAATGCTGCATTGTCAGAGGTGGACTTTTGGCTAAAATGTTAAAATTGGTCCCCATCTTCTATTTTGTTGGAACTAACTCCTAAGTGGAACAGGAAGTTCTTCTGGTACCTTGGTCAACTTACTTTCTTCATGCAACAGATCCAAAAATAGATTAAGTGGCAGTTAATCTTATTAGATGATCAGATCATGCAGAATACAAAATTGGCTTTCGCATTTGTCTGCAAATAATTACACTTCCATGATTAATCAGTTGAAACACAATTTAGGGTGTCTGAAAGATTTAATATGATATAGGAATAATTGTGTGCCCTCCAAAACTGCTGTTAATTTTGCCACAGTGCTGTCTTAGTAATGGCTCTAGGTAACATCCTGGATAAGTCTTTAAAATAAAATTCAATGACCCAATTCTTGCCTATGTTGAATTAACTCAGTTCAGTATGATGTTTATGGAAGATGATGGTGGTAATGGTAGACAGTCCTGTTTTCCCTTTGGGGCAGCTGTGTATAGCAGAGATTTTTCTTTCATTCTTGGTGAACAGACCAAAGATCAAACTGATCATAAGATCCATTGAAAGTAGAGCTGATGTGAGAAGTGATTGGGAGTCATGTAGTCTGTCCTTTGCTAACTAGATTTTAAATTTCTATATTTGGTTTGACTTGGGAGAAAAAAAATTAAATCTCTACCTTTTTTCTATTAACATATTTAATCTTGAACATATTTAAGCACACGAGTACTAGATTTCATACGTTCAAAGTACGTACTTTTGGTTTTATACAATGGTTGATTCAATAAATGCTCCTAGATAAATAATTATTCAGCTGTTCCTGGTGTGAAATTTAAACTAACACTAGCTATTGCTGATAACCTATTGCCTTTTTGAATTTAAGGTTGATTTGAACTTTGACCTAGACTTGTCTATATTCATAGATACCATACCTTATTCCACTTAACTCCCTTTTCTGTCATTGAATAACTAGATACTCCCTTCAGATAAGGGAAATATCCAAGCATATGGGATTAGATTTATCACTGACGGTGACGTGAATCATGTTTCTAATTGGGCACAGTACTAAGATGGCTCTGACTAGAGCTCTATATATAAATTAAGCATGACTTCACCTGATCTGTGCTTTGCTGGTTGTAGTTTTTTTTACTTGCTGTCGGGTAATTGGATATATTGAGAGAAATTTTTATATTGAAATTAAATCTTGGAGCAGTATATCTTGATATTTGTGAGCATTTTGAACATGTGAAAAAGTAAATGAAAAATAATGATGGTTGAGCAATGGTAAAGATTCTAAATGTAAGGGAAGTCTCAGTGAAATAGTAGCAGAATGGAGAACCATGGGATAGACTAGAGATTATTCATGTGTGATGTGAAACACAATGTTAAACATTGTTTTTGAAAGCAATTATCTGTGGCCATTGTATGAAGATTACTGAAGTGGTTGTATGGTTACTTGACTCCAGGTGTCTAAACAACAAATACAGAACCTTTTAATCTCAACTAGACTGACTTCTCTTTCTGATCATTTAGACAAATAGATCTGTAGAGTGGGGTTTAATGAAGCGTTACGTTACAGTGGAAATGTGTGACATCAAAATGATCAGATTTCAAAAAACATTGCAAGTATGTTCACTGAGTTAAAAACAACAAACTGCGGATGCTGGAAATCCAAAACAAAAACAGAATTACCTGGAAAAACTCAGCAGGTCTGGCAGCATTGGCGGAGAAGAAAAGAGTTGACGTTTCGAGTCCTCATGACCCTTCAACAGAACTGAGTGAATCTAAGGAGAGGGGCGAAATATAAGCTGGTTTAAGGTGGGGGTGGGGGGGTTGGGGGAGAGAAGTGGGGTGGTGTGGTTGTAGGGACAAGCAAGCTGTGATAGGAGCAGATAATCAAAAGATGTCACAGACAAAAGAAACAGGCATTGAAGGTGGTGATATTATCTAAACGAATGTGCTAATTAAGAATGGATGGTAAGGCACTCAAGGTACAGCTGTAGTGGGGGTGAGGTGGAAAGGTTAGCAGGGCATACAAGATTTAAAAATAATGGAAATAGGTGGGAAAAGAAAGCTACCTCGACTATGGCTCCTCACACCCCGCTTCCTGTAAGGACTCCATCCCATTCTCTCAGTTCCTTCGCATCTGTTCTGATGATGCTACCTTCAAAAACAGTTCCTCTGACACGTCCTCCTTCCTTAACCGAGGTTTTCCACCCACGGTCGTTGACAGGGCCCTCAACCGTGTCCGGCCCATCTCCCGCGCATCCGCCCTCATGCCTTCTCCTCCCTCTGAGAAACATGATAGGGTCCCCCTTGTCCTCACTTATCACCTTACCAGCCTCCGCATTCAAAGGATCATCCTCCGTCAACTCCAGCATGATGCCACCACCAAACACATCTTCCCTTCACTGCCACCCCCCCCAGCAGCATTCCGTAGGGATCGTTCCCTCTGGGACACCCTGGTCCACTCCTCCATCACCCCCTACTCCTCAACCCCCACCTATGGCACCTCCCCATGCCCACGCAAAAGATGCAACACCTGCTCCTTCACTTCCTCTCTCCTCACCGTCCAAGGGCCCAAACACTCCTTTCAAGTGAAGCAGCATTTCACTTGCATTTTCCCCCAACTTAGTCTACTGCATTCGTTGCTCCCAATGCGGTCTCCTCTACATTGGACAGACCAAACGTAAACTGGGCGACCGCTTTGCAGAACACCTGCGGTCTGTCCGCAAGAATGACCCAAACCTCCCTGTCGCTCGCCATTTTAACACTCCACCTTGCTCTCTTGCCCACATGTCTGTCCTTGGCTTGCTGCATTGTTCCAGTGAAGCCCAACGCAAACTGGAGGAACAGCACCTCATCTTCCGACTAGGCACTTTACAGCCTTCTGGAATATTGAATTCAACAACTTTAGATCTTGAACTCCCTCCTCCATCCCCACCCCCTTTCTGTTTCTTCCCCCTTCCTTTTGTTTTTTCCAATAATTTATGTAGATTTTTCTTTTCCCACCTATTTCCATTATTTTTAAATCTTTTATGCCCTGCTAGCCTTTCCACCCCACCCCCACTGGAGCTGTACCTTGAGTGCCCTACCATCCATTCTTAATTAGCACATTCGTTTAGATATATATCACCAACTTAACACCTCTGTGTTCTTTTGTCTGTGACATCTTTTGATTATCTGCTCCTATCACTGCTTGCTTGTCCCTACAACCACACCATCCCCCATCAACTTCTCTCCCCCCACCCAACCACCCCCCCCGCCCCAAAACCTTAAACCAGCTTATATTTCACCCCTCTCCTTAGATTCACTCAGTTCTGTTGAAGGGTCATGAGGACTCGAAATGTCAACTCTTTTCTTCTCTGCCGATGCTGCCAGACCTGCTGAGTTTTTCCAGGTAATTCTGTTTTTATGTTCACTGAGTTGTTCACTAGACCTGGAATAGATTTTTCTGCTGAAAAGCTTTCGAAGTAGTGCTCTTCTCTGAAATTCTCCATTGCAGATGAAGTGCATGATTGACATTTGAAATAAGTGTTAACAAAAATGAATTTTATTATTGTTTAAAAAGAAAAGGCAAATACTTGCATTTTTAGAGGTTTTGGATTGATGAGGTTTTTAACAAGGTAATTAGTCAGACTAAAATATATCTGTCTGCTTCAAAATTCAAGCTGCTCTTTAAATGATACCTTGGTAAAAGCCATTTTGATGAATTACATTCAGTGTTCTCCAGACATGCCCAAAGCTCTTTTTATATAAGTGACAACAACTTGCATTTAATGCAGCAAACTGCTTCAGAGGCATAATCAAAAATAGATGTTATACTGCAGGAAACATATGGGGTGATCTACAGCTTCAGTAGATTTTAAGGAATATCTAAAGTGGTCAAGCATTGTGGATTAAGAAGGAAATTGGTATAAAATGAAGAAAGCTGAAGGTACAACCATCAATGGTAGGGCAAAGGGAAGAGATTGCTCAAAGTCAGTCTTGCAGTCTTTTTGGGTGGAGGGGTTGTAGTATTGAAGATAAGATAAAAGGTCATGAAGGGGTTTAAACTCACAAGGTAGAATGGCAAGAATTGCTGGGATTCTGTGCCCATTGATGTCGGGCGTGTTTAGTGTTGTGAACAGACAATATGGCGAGAAGGACAAAAATCAGTTTCTTGATGTTGTGAAACCAGTTAGATCATTGGCTGCGCTTGCCCATGGGCCGCATTTTCTGCCATCAGACATTGGGAACCTCCATTGTAATACATTTGCATATCATTATAAGCCCAGCCTGCTGGAACCGTCGTCAGCCCCCCTTTCCCTGCTGGATCGCTGCCCACGTTGGCATGATTGCATGTGGACGTGATTCACCGCAGCATATAAAAGACGTGCACTTGGGCTGCACTGAGAGGAATTCTGAGGTGAGTACACAGTAACGTTGTGGAGAGCTCGCCGGGGTGGCTCCTTGGGGCCAAGGGCTACCCTCAGGTGAAGTGGCTGATGACACCTGTGCAGCAGCCTCAGACTGCAGCAGAGCAAAGGTATAAAGAGGCTCATGCTGCAACTCGCAACATGGTGGAGCAGGCCATTAGGATGCTGAAAATGAGGCTCTGGTGCCTAGACCATTCTGGTAGAGCCGTGCAATACGGTCAGCAGAGGGTGTCATGCATCGTCATCATCTGCGCCCTTTGTGGCGCCAGGTTGTAATGTGTTGTGACGCCATGTTGTAACGGGGAGAGAAGTGGAGGAGGAGCTGGACGTCTCCTCCGATGAGGATGCCAACAGGGATGAGGGTGAGGACGCCTTCTAAGGTGACGATGTTTATTTACAATAGTGAACATTATGTACAAATCATTAACACTTGTGCCCAGACTGTGGATGATAATCACGTTTATCTCAAATGCACAGTCATCAGTTCAGAAGCGGACTGGAATATTACATCACCTTTCCTAACTCTGCCACTATGTCTTGGTGCTCCCCAACTATCTACAGTGGAGGTGGAGGCAGCCTTCTGACTGCTATGCCCTGTCTGTGATGACCTTGGATGTCCTCTGGAGGTCCTGCTGTGTGGTAATGGTGCCCTCCTCGACCTGTGGAGCTGGAGCCGCTGAGATCACAGGAAGAGGGGATTCAGATGGGCCGGACACTCCCAGAATCACCTGGATGGATGGCCCCGGGAAGTACACCTGATGATCCTCGCTATGGGTGCCCAAGGGCGCCTGGCTGACTCCTTGAAGTGGAAGCTGGAGTGAGATCGAGCTACCCTGCACCTGTTGCATACACAATGTTGGAGGCCAACTATGGTATCAGCGATGGAGTTGAGCCTGTGCAGGAGTGACGTTCTAGACTATGGTCTCCATGACAGTCGCCATCCTACCCGTGTTGACCTTGGTGCGTTGTCATGCTGGCGCTACCACCTCACCCCGAAGGCGGGTGGACTCCTCCATCATGCCTTGTAATCTGAAGAATGTGGCAATGTTCCTGAGCTTGTCTCTGCAGCTCCAGCTTCTGTAACATGACCGAGTCCAGATTCTTGTTATCTGACTTGGACTCTGGCCCCCAGCAGTCCTCAGAGTGCCAGAAACCTGGGAAGTCCCTGCTGCAGATCAGACAGTGCGATGTGCTCACCAGATTGTGATCCCAAGGCTAATGTAAAGCTAGTCCCACCGAGGTGTATTTCTTGTTGGTGGAGGTTGTGGGTGAGCGCTGTGACAGGACTTCAGGGAGGATGCATCTAGATACCTCCTTCAGAGGTTTCTTCGGGGTTTGATTAGAGTCCACGACCCAGGGCCTCCATCGGTTGTTTCGCAGATGTACCTGTGGAAGCAAGGACAGATAATTAATGCATGGAAGTGACCTGTAAAATAGGACACATTGCTCGCAGCATACTTATCTGATGGATGTTGTAGTGCTGGATCATCATTTATTAAAGCACCGTCAACCTCACGGTCAGCACAGGAACGGTCCAGATCCTTGCTGGCCAGCTGAATGGCTCTGTTTTCAAAGTCTACGAGGACCTTGATTTCAGGCATTCCTTAACTGGTCTACAACCTCCCCCTGTTGTGTGCCAGCTTGTCCTGCATGAGTAGAGATGGAGTGTGAGAGCAGGGCACCTACTAGGCCAGATAAGTATGCCTGGCCTCTGTGGGTGGTGAGTGGTCCCATGAACTCTGAGGTGTGTGCGCGTGCGTCCGTCCGTCCGTCCCTTGAACTAGCAGTCAGTGAGGGCTCTGTGGATATGTGATGGGTTTATCAGTGATGAGAAGGGTGACTTACCCTGGCAGAATGGAGGAGATCCTTCATCCTCTTGCAGCACTAGGTTGGTTGCCCTCCTTTGGAGGGCATTAGTACTGACCACCGCTGCCACTCCTGAGCTGGATTAGTGAGCTTGCTGCCCAACCTGTGACCAGAGTGGAGATAGAAGACATCATGGCACTTAAGGGACATGTCATTGAACCTGTTAAATATGGTGCCTGGCGCAATGAAGCAACAAGATGATGGCAGGTCAACAAGAGCTCGCCCACCATAGAAAAGGCATGTTTCTGGAGAATGCATAATTTAATGCTGCACGTTTGGGGAAAATAAGGCATGAAAAGCCTCTGTTGCACACCCGCCTGCTATTGCACTTAGTACAAACCTGGTACAATCCTGCCTCAGGTGCTGGATAGGATATAAGCAGTTTGTTGAATTGAAACATGGAGGATGGGAGGCAACCTGAGAGCATTGGAAAGTTGAATATGCAGGGGTTTCAACAGCAGGTTGTTAGGGATGGACACCGTTGAAGAGAGTTTTAGAATTAGGGGCTCTTCGGGATGAGGGTTTGGCATGTGGTGGAATAGAATTGCCTGATTTAGCCCGAGACAGGCAAGGGAAAGAAATGGAATTGTGGTGAGGGTATGTGCAGTGATGGTTTCAGTCTTCCCAATGTTTAAGTGGAGGAAAATGCAGCTTGTCATAACCTGAAATCAAACTTGTAGTCTGGCAACAGAGGCTGTGCTGGAGAGGTTTGTGACAGGAGTAAACAACTCATCTGAGTCTGTACCACCATTCCGTTAGATCCTGATTGATCGATATTTTGGCTTCAATTTGATTTTGAGGCTCTTAAAAACCCTTGCTTAACCAATCTGTCGCTTAGCTTTCAAATTTTCAATTGACCTAGCTGCAACAGGCTTATTGATGCCTTTTATTTTTTCAATAGGGGCTGTACCTAGATCAAGAATACTTTGGAAGACAATGACTAACGCACTGACCATTTCCTCACCATACCATGGGGTTGAAACCATTGGGTCCTGATCTGGAAATTTGTCCTTCCAAAGCCTTGTCCTCCACTTCCACTAGCCTCTGTATTCAAAGGATACCTTCTCCAGCATGATACCACCACCAAACACATCTTCCTCTCCCCCACCTCCTATCAGCATTCTGATGGGACCATTTGCTCCATGACACCCTGGTCCACTCCTATCACCCCAACACTTCATCCCCTTCCCATACCACCTTCCTATCCAATAGCAGGAGGAGTAACACCTGTCCCTTTTACTCCTTGCTGTCCATAGTCCCAAACCCTCTTTCCAAGTGAAGCAGTAATTTATTTGTACTACTCTCAATTTGGTCTACTGTATTCACTGCTCTCAATGCAATCTACCTTGCATTGAGACTAAATACAGAATGGGTAACTGCTTTGCAGAACACCTTCACTCAGTCTGCGGGTATACCCCCGACCTTCCAGTCGTTTGCCATTTCAATTCATTATCTTGCTCCACTGTTCAGTGAAGTCCAACGCAAAGTGCAGAGCAGCACCTCATCTTCTGATTAGGCATTTTACACCCTCCAGGACTTGACATTGAATTCAACAACTTCAGACTATGAACTTTTTTTCCTCCATTTCACCCCACCCCCAAATGTCAGTCTGTATCATGCTCTCATGTTTTGCTTTCAGACAGCGCTGACCTAGTTATTCTGCTATTAACACCTCTGCACCAATGGGTTGCCTTAATTATTAATCATTACCATTTCCTTGTCTCATGTTCCATGACATTTTTGTTATTTAATCTCCCCTGCCATCTAACCTATCTTTGACTTCTTTTGCTCCGCTTCTCTTTCTCCCTCGCCCTGCCACCCCCACACAATTATTCAACAGCGTAAAACCCATCACATTTCTACCTCCCTTCCGTTCTAAAGAAGAGTCATAATGGACTCAAACCATAACTCTACTTCTCTCTCCACAGTTGCTGCCAGACCTGCTGAGTTTTTCCAGCTCCTTGCTTTTATTTCCAATGTGTGGCATAAGTATTTACGTTTACCAGAAATTTGTCTTTCTTTTTGGATTTACTAGTTTCACTTGCTTTTTTGTCACTCCGTTATTCCTCCACAAATTTATTTTTAGTTTATCTTGTTTTTCTGGTACTTTGTCTTCAACTTCTTGACGATTGATTAAGTTACCATTTAGTAAGTCAATCACTTCCAGATTTCCAATGACATTATCATCTGATTCTTCATGACAGCTTGTTTGTGACCTGTCCTTTTTGAATCCAAGAATCCTATTTCAGATTATGGTCATTATTCACATACTGATTGCTCACAGCCTCTTTTGATTCAAGGGCACATTGTTCCAGAAAATACTCAACAGCAATGTGTGTTTGTATAGTTCCTTTAACATAATAAAACATCACAGCGTGCTTCACAGGGGTGTTACCAAACCAAATTTGACACTGCACTACCTGAGATATTGGGGCAGATGACCAAAAACTTGGTGCAAGAGGTAGCTTTTAAGAAGTGCTGTAAGAGGATATAGAGCTAGAGAGGTTTAAGGCAAGAATTTCAGAGCTTGGACTCTTGGTAACTGAAGGCAGGATGCTTAACAGGCCAAAATTGAAGGAGCACAGATATCTTGGGAGGGTTGAGTGGTTAGAGGAAACTATAGGTAGGGAGGGGTGAGATAGTGGAAGGATTAAGAAACCAAAGGTGAGAATTTTAAAATAGGGATGATGCTTAACTAGGAGTTAGTAGGTCAGTAAGTGTCGGGGTGATGGATGTACAGAAACATAGAAAATAGGAGCAGTCCATTTGGCCTTTGAGCCTGTTCTGCCATTCATTATGATCATGGCTGATCATCCAACTCAATAGCTTGCTCCTGCTTTCTCCCCATATCCTTTGATTCCTTTCGCCCCAAAAGCTATATCTAACTCCTTCTTGAAAACATACAATGAACTACTTTCTGTAGTAGCGAATTTCACAGGCTCACCACTCTCTCTAGGTAAAGAAATTTCTCCTCATCTGTCTTAAATGGTCTACCCCATATCCTCAGACTGTGACCCCTGGTTCTGGACTCACCCACCATCAGGAACATCCTTCCTGCATCTATCCTGTCTAGTCCTGTTAGAATTTTATGAGGACGCACCCCCCCCCCCCCCCCCCAAAATTCTTCTGAACTCCAGCGAATGTAATCCTAACCGACTCAATTTCTCCTCATACGTCAGTCCTGTCATCCCAGGAATCAGTCGGGTAAACCTTCGCTGCGCTCCCTCTATAGCAAGAATATCCTTCCTCAGGTAAGGAGACCAAAACTGCGCGCACTATTCCAGGTGTGGTCTCACCAAGGCCCTGTATAGTTGCAGTAAGATATCCCTGCTGTACTCGAATCCTCTGGCTATGAAGGCCAGCAAACCATTTGTCGCCTGCTGCACCTGCCTGCTTACCTTCTGCAACTGGTGTACGAGGACACCCAGGTCTGGTTGCACATTCTCTCCCCCACCCCTCTCAATTTATAGCCATTCAGATAATCTGCCTTCCTGTTTTTGCTACCAAAGTGGATAACCTCACATTTATCCACATTACACTGCATCTGCCAAGCATTTGCCCACTCACTCAGCTTGTCCAAATAACACTGAAGCATCTCTGCATCCTCCTCACAGCTCAGCCTCCCACCCATCTTTGTGTCATCTGCAAATTTGGAGATATTACATTTAATTCCCTCATCTAAATCATTAATATATATTGTGAATAACTGGGGTCCCAGCACCGATCCCTGCGGTACCCCACTAGTCACTGCCTGTCATTCAGAAAAAGAGCTGTTTATTCCTACTCTGTTTCCTGTCTGCCAACCAGTTTTCTACCATCTCGATACACCACCCCCAATCCCATGCACTTTAATTTTACACGCTAATCTCTTATGTGGGACTTTGTCGAAAGCCTTCTAAAAGTCCATATAAACCATATCCACTGGCTCCCCGTCATCAACTCTACTAATTACATTCTCAAAAAATTCCAGTAGATTTGTCAAGCATGATATTTCCCTTTTGTAAATCCATGCTGACTGTCTTGTATAGGGCTTGGTGCAAGAAATAATGTGGCCAGTAAAGCTTTGGATGACCGAGTTTATGGAGGGTAGAACATGGGAGAACAGACAATATGTTGGACTTGTCAGGTTTGGAGGTAACAGATGCTTGGGTGTGAGTTTAAGCAGCAGATGAGCCAAGGCATGGGTAATGGAGGTAGATATGGAATGCTTTTGGTGATGGTGCTGATATTTACACGTGAAATTTGCTACCTTTTGGGTCTCTTGTAGATGTGTAGCACTGTGGAAATTAAATCTCCCATTATATCAATGTTTTCTTGCAACCAGCCCCTCTACACGTTTATGTATTCCACTGCACAATTGCTGCTGTCTGGAGGCCTATAAATAATTTCCATCCTATTTTGTTCCATTTTACCCAGCGTGTTGCTACACCTGCACATCCTTACTGAGATCGCCTCTTTCTAATGCCATACTAATGTCCCTTGGAAAAGATGCAGACATATTGGCAATTTTCATGTCCCTTGCAAAGACTATTTAATCTGGAATAGTGTCATGCCCTGTTTGTAGCCAGCTATCACCCAGCTCTCTCTCTAAGCTGATTTTGAACTTCGATAATTCACTTGTTCTATGCTACATGATTAATGCCAAGAACGTTGGATTTTGCGCCAAGATGTTGTTTTCATCATCTATTCTAATTTATCACATTCCTTGTTTGGTTTATCTCTTTTGTTGTACTTTGAATAATTTTGTTAACCTGAAGTATTTCGTATTGCTTTTGACACTTTTGATGACCTAGACTTCGCTTTCATTCTTTTTTAAATCTTTTGGTCTATTTATTTTTATCTAAACTGCACCCCACCTCTCCCCCGCCAAAGTCCTGTATTCCACCCAAGCTGAGCTGTGCGGGCATGTGGAAGCTCACCCAATGTCTGTGGATAACGTCACCTAAGAGAGAACATGACTAGGAAGAGGGGGGCTCTGGAAACATCCTTGGGAGGAGTTGGGGGTAGAAAAAGAAGCTGTTGGCACAAATACTCTTGTGGAATCAAGAATGGCCAATTCCATTAAATGAGATACCAGTCAAGGACCTGATGTCAGTTTGTAACTTGTGGTTATTTGATTGCTGTGGAACAGCTGAAATCTGATTTGAATCTTTACAAACATGAAGTTTTGGAAAAGATGGGCACACATTTGGGAGGTGACATGATTTAAGTGCTCAAAGAGGATGAGGCATTTTCCAGGCAGACAGAGGGGTCAGTTGAGAGTGAGTGTGTTTGAGTGGCATGATAGTTGTTTTGAAAGGAAGGAGACAGCACCTGAGGAGCACCATTGTCAGCTAGCAAGAAACTAAGAAGGACAATTGGGTGGTCCTTCATTTTGTGAGGATATAGTTGAGGGAGCAGGCAGTGAGTCTTGTGGCCAGGAGCAGGGCCTGGAGGGAAACAAGAAGGTAGAGTTGGGGAATTGGGGTTCATGGTTATGAAAGGAGTAGCCATGGGAAGGGTTTAGCTTGGGGAAACAGCTGTAGTATGGTCTCAACTGAAGATGAGAGTTTTAAAAGGATGGTTGGTGGAGTGGAGAAATTAAGCCTATAATTTCCAGGGTGATCCTGGATTATTGGGCAGTTTTTGTAGAGGGGAGTGACTTCTGTGACACTTGATGTGGTTCAGCTAGCTCTAGTGATTTGAGTGTAAATGAGTTCTCAGCCCTCATTTGAAGGGACACAGACTGAGGATATCTCATGATATTGACCAGGATATGTAGTTGAAGGTATTAATAAGGGATGAATGTATCAAATTGTACATGAGGGAGTGGTGCTGCCAAAGGCTGTGAATGCTTAAATACGTAGAATGGAACTTTGTCCTGAGCAAAGAAGATCTGCTTACAGTATGATTCTTGTAATCATAAGCAATTTATGTCCCCAAACTTTACTTCCGGTTGTTGGGAATTTTTGATGATGCTTTTGTAATAATGGTCTAGCTTTGGAAATTCCTATGTACAGTTTCAGTGTAAACAATTATTCATGGCTTGAGTTGGTGTCTTTTTTTTTTCAATAATTGCATTTACAGGCTTTCTGGCTTCACCTTGCCAATTTTTCAGTAGATTTGGGCATGTGTTTTGTACATGCTTCACCATGGGAAAATCCTAGCCACATCTGCAACTTTTTTTCTGATTATGATTTTAGGATTTGAATTTAGACCCCAGCACCCAAGGTTAAATGCTCAGCAGAGAGGCGAAGCAAGTGATAACCAGGCCCCTGCTATGGCATTACTTTGTATAGTTCCCAGGAGGGAATATAAAATAGTAGATATTTGCTTTTGGACTGGGTTAAATTAGCAAACACACCTAATAGTATACTAATTGCTTTAAGGCAGCGTGTACGGGGGGAAAGAGTTGTTGATAATGGAGAAATTGGTGCTGTGAATACTTGGATTATGCATGGTGGACTACTGAGAGATGGAACTGTGATCGAGGGCTGTGTGAGTCTGTGTCTGTGTGTGTCTCTCCCTCCTCTGTCTCTGTCGGTCTGTCTGTCTGTCTCTCTCTCTCTCTCTCCTCTGTCTCTGTCTATGTCTCTCTCTCTCTCTCTCTCTCTCTCCTGTCTCTGTCTGTCTCTCTCTCTCTCTCTCCTCTGTCTCTGTCTGTCTCTCTCTCTCTCCTCTGTCTCTGTCTGTCTCTCTCTCTCTCTCTCCTCTGTCTGTCTGTCTGTCTCTCTCTCTCTCTCTCTCCTCTGTCTCTGTCTGTCTCTCTCTCTCTCTCTCTCCTCTGTCTCTGTCTGTCTCTCTCTCTCTCTCTCTCTCCTCTGTCTCTGTCTGTCTCTCTCTCTCTCTCCTCTGTCTCTGTCTGTCTCTCTCTCTCTCTCCTCTGTCTCTGTCTGTCTCCTCTCTCTCCTCTGTCTCTGTCTGTCTGTCTCTCTCTCCTCTGTCTCTGTCTGTCTCTCTCTCCTCTGTCTCTCTGTCTGTCTCTCTCCCTCCTCTGTCTCTCTGTCTGTCTCTCTCTCTCCCTCCTCTGTCTCTGTCTGTCTGTCTGTCTCTCTCTCTCTCTCCTCTGTCTCTGTCTGTCTGTCTCCTCTCTCTCCTCTATCTCTGTCTGTCTGTCTCCTCTCTCTCCTCTGTCTGTCTGTCTCTCTCCCTCCTCTGTCTCTGTCTGTCTCTCTCTCTCTCTCTCTCTCTCCCCCTCCTCTCTCTCTCTCTCTCTCTCTCTCTCTCTCCCCCTCCTCTGTCTGTGTGTGTGTGTCTCTCTCTCTCTCTCTCTCTCTCTCTCTCCCTCCCCTGTCTCTCTCCCCCCCCCCCCACTGAGATTTCAGGTGAAAGTCAGAATAATACTTCTGTTTTGACTTAAAGTAATACCACAAGAACTTAATAATTTTAAATAGTTTAAATGCAAATCGGTACTCTATATGTGAAATGTAGTTGAGGGAGTGGTAGTTTTGGAAACAAATATTGTGGATGTTAAATTGGGTACATTGACTCTTGATATCTTTGATTATCCAAAGTGTAAAAATATATAATAAATGTGAAACTGTACACACCTATAACATTTTCAAGACAGAGCATATCTTTGAAGTAAGCCTTGGTCCAAACCTGGACAAGAGTTGAAATCCAAGGTTAAGATGACCTTGACATCAAGGCAACATTTGACTAAGAGCGATATTAAGCAGCGCTAGCAAAGTTGAAGCCAGTGGGAATTGAGGAAAGGGGGGGAAAGCTCTCCATTGGCTGGAGTCATACTTAGCATGAAGGAAGGTAGTTGTAGGAGGCCCATCATCTCCGATCTAGGTCATTGCTGCAGGGCTTTCTCTTGTTAGTGCCCTTAGCCAAACCTCAGCTGTTTCACCAATGCTCTTCCCTCTATTGTAATGTCCAGGGGATGTTCACAATTCATAGATGTTTTTGCTTATTTATTATCAATAAATTTCCCAAACTGTTTCCAAAATGAAAATTCTGACTACTTGACACAACTTATTGGGAATGAGTCTTGCATCTGCAGCCCTTTCACTTCAGCATTCTTTGGTATTGTTCTGCCACTTTTGAAGTTTCTTTCCTCAATACTACTGTTTAAAGTGAATGTTGACAAACATGTGAGGATATTGACTTCCAACAAGAGGAATGCACAAATTTAATTCTAACGCCAAGCTAACCATCAGATAACCAATGAAGTTGCATTAAAGATAATACCACTTTATAGAGTTGGTTAACTCTCTAACTCTACTCCACCCACCCTCAATCACAACACACAAGGAAAGCATTAAGATCCTAGACATCACAATATTTAAAGTGGCACAAGAAAACAACAGGCGTAAACTAGCAATAATTTTTTTTCAAAATTTTCTCTCTCTCACTCCCTCCGCTTTTTGGAAATTATGGGGATTAAACTGATATGAACTGGACACCACCACAAAGGAAAATAAATTACAGTGGATTGCAAACTTAGTAGTAGTTATCAATGGTTTGAGCAGAGTATAAGTGTTTTCACCCACACTTAAATCTGAAAATACCCATAAAAATTCCCTGCCTGACAGGAATCTTAATCCCCATGGGTATATTAACAAGAAGCGGGTTCTTACCTCCCTGAATCATGGGAATTACCATGGGTGCTGCTGTTCTCCCTGTACTGATCATTTTGAGTTTCTTGTCTCATGAAGCTATTAATGTATATAATATTTTGGAAAATATTTTTCTTTTAAAATAGAGGTTTGGTCTGTGGGTCTGTCTTAATTGGATTAAAACCAACTAGTCTGGGTGCTTTGATATCTTCTAATTTTGATGTGTGAGAGAGCGAGCGTGCATTTCCAATTTTTTGAATAGCGCATTCAAGAAGTGGGGTGAAACCTTGACTCCTGTCTAGCAGATACCAAGCCATATGTTTATATTACAAATAAAATTGGTACAATGAATGGGGTTTCATTGTTAAAAGGCATAGTTCAAAGAGACTGGTGAGACAATGAGAATTTGAATTCAATTAGTGGTGGTAGGTATAACTTCAGTAGTTTTCGAGTGTGCAAGCGGAGGCAATGTAAGATCAAAAGACAGCTGTGAGGCTCCAACTGGCTTCACAGTGAAAAGAACTTTATTTTGAATCCGTAAGGTGAAAATGCTTTGATTCAGCCTATGGGTTGCTGTTGTCATAATGGAGATTAGTTATGATAGTAATTTGTAGCCATGTGTACATATATGTTAACCTGTGTAAACTAAATGAAACATTTTATTAATTTAATGTAAAACCAAGAACCTGATGGTCTGATTGCTGAATTCAAGGTCACATCTCAAACATAACACTTCAAACAACTGTCATAACCTATAATTTTAAGTTTCCCTCTAGGGTTTTTAAATAATTCCGCTTTGCCAACTGCATCGGTCATAACACTTGTTTGTGGAGGACAGCTGCCAGCACCATGGCACTGTGATTGAAGAGATGGATTATGGCAGCATTGCTGCTGCTCCTTGTTGAATTTAGAGGATGACAGTGCTAACAAAGTTAATTGACCCTCTCCCTATGATTTGTCCTCCAGCAATGTTAAATCCACTAGAGAGTTCTTCACTCCCTGACTAACCAGAATCTTCAAACCTTTCTCATCAAAAGGTGACCTCTCTGGCAGCAGCAAGACCAGCTCCAGCTCCCCCAATCACAGGATCCTGCTCTTGCTTCTCCTTCACTCAGATCCTGTTTCTGGAGGAGCAGCAAGAGCCTGAATAAGTGCAGCTCCAACAACACTCGAAGCTTGACAACATCCAGGACAAAGCAGCCCACTAAATTCGCATTCCACCCCCCACCTTAAACACTCCCTATCCTCCTTGGGTGCACAGTGGCAGCAGTGTGTGCCATCTGCAAAATACACTGCAGCAAATCGAGAAGCTGCCTCTTACACTGACCTGTGATCGCTACCACCTAGAAGGACAAGGGCAGCAGGTGCACGTGAACACCACCTGCAAGTTCCTCTCCAAACTACCCATCATCCTGACTTGGAACTATGTAACAGTTCCTTCATTATTGCTAGATCAAAAACCTTGGACTAGAGTGTAGCACTTTGGGTGTACTGTCACTAGATGGACTGCAGCAGTTCAGGAAGATAACTCACTGCCACTGTTTCAAAGACAAATAGCAATGGGCAAGAAATGCTGGCCTTGCCAGTGACTCTTGCATCCCATGAAAATTTTAAAAAGAAATTAATTCAACTACTCAGGCTGCCCCAATTAGTTGGTTATTACATTAAGTCTTTGCAACATGCTGTAAAATGCAGCCTGATTATATTAGCCCAAATTTTGCAGTTATAATAAAGTCTGTGCTCACCATCATTATTCCGTGAAACTGAGGGTGTTGCATGTGCGCAGTTAAAAGTGGAAATCCTGAAGCTGCTATTAGTAATTCCCTGCACCTTACCGGGGTATGCTATTGAAACACCAGAAATGGCAATCTTTAGGTCTAAAAATCTAAAAGAACTTGCATTTATGTAGCTCTTTTCATGGCCACAGGATGTCTTGAAGTGCTTTACAGCCAAAAGTGCTATTTGCAGTGTAATCACCATTGTAATGTAGGAAACAATAATTGAACTGATGAGAACTTTTTACCCTGTAATATCACTCATAAAAATTCCCAAAAAGTTATGTATTAAAATGAGGAGTAACTGGATTTATAACAACATTACCATGTCATTACTACTGCTGAACAATATCTTTGGTTCTGAAAATTTGATTTGTGTAGAATGCTATTTTTTTCATGATGATAATTCTGTAGTTTGTATTTTAAGTCTAATATTTCAGCTACCTTAATTGCTCTCAGTAAAATTTATAGGAAAAAGTGGAGGATAATTTCATTTCATTTTCTGTCTGAGAATACTTCAATGCGATTGGGTACTTAACTTGCTTGATGACATCACTATTGCTAGATGCCTGGAAATCCCCTAGACTTGGCAACAGATTCAAATTAACATTGGAAAAGGTGAGATCCATACCATGGATATCACTAGATCTTTGTGGGCACCTTAAAGGTCAGTAGCGAATGCCATTGCTTCACTGTTCACTGCAAAATCCAGGTTATTATGTCAATCAATTAATCATCTAACTTCTGTGGAAGCAAACAAAAGTTTTTGATGTTGCTCAGCAGTGCTATTGCCTACTGCTGCAGCAAACAGCAAATTTGAGCCCATGAAAATGGGGTGGTACAAAAATTGGTGGAGTGGTAAATAGTAAGGAGGGATAGCCTTAGATTACAGGAGGACATAGACATTCTGATCAGTGGCAGATGGAATTTAATCTGGATAAGTGTGAGGTGATGCACTTGGGCAGGACAAACAAATCACAGGAATACACAATGAATGGTAGGACCCTGGAAATGGTAGGACCGAGGATCAAAGGGACCTTGGTGTGCATGTCCACCGGTTCCTTAAGGTAGCAGGACAAGTAGTAGATAAGATGGTTAAGAAGGCATATGGGATACTTGCCTTTATTAGTCGAGGCATAGACTATAAAGAGCAGGGAGGTTGTGCTGGAACTGTATAAAATGCTGGTCGGGCCACAGCTAGAGTATTGCATGCAGTTCTGGAATCTGCATTACAGGAAGGATGTGATTGCACTAGAAAGAGTGCAGAGGAGATTTACCAGGACATTGCCTGGGCTGGAGAGTTTTAGTTATGGGGAGAGAATGGATAGACTGGGGTTATTTTCCCTGGAGCAGAGGAGATTGAGAGGGGACATGATTGAGGTGTATAAAATTGAGGGACAAAGATAGAGCAGACGGGAAGGAACTTTTCCCCTTGGTGGAGGGATCAATAACCAGGGGCCATAGATTTAAGGCAAGGGGTGGGAGATTTAGAGTGTATGTGAGGAAGAATTTTTTCACCCAGAGGGTGGTGGGAATCTGGAACTCACTGCCTGATGTGCACTTGCAATGCCATGGCATACAAGGCTAAGGGCTTAGTGCTGGAAGAATAGTTAGGTACTTATTTGACCGGCGCAGACGCGATTGGGCCGAAGGACCTTTTTCTGTGCTGTAGTCCTTCTGACTCTAATGAAAATGCCTCCATTTCCACTTGTTTACCCTGGGATGATTGGTGCAATCCAGACAAAATTGGCTGCAAAAGCTGGACAGATGTGGAATTTTAAATGCTAGTAACACCCTTAACATTTGTGGCTTGTGATCGTTTATGTTGGTTCAAGATTCAATTCACCCAAATCATACCATTGCTCATAAAACTGCATCCTCAAACCCCATATAAAAATTCATATTGCACTGATTCAGGATAACTCTTCAATTGCACTAATTTTCTCCATACACTAGCAGGCACATTTGAACTAACCTTTATCTCAAAAAATTTAGTTTATGAAAGTTGATTAGCCTACTTCAATGAAACAAGTCATATTCAATCCTTTTATTTGAGTTATTCAGGCTGAAGCATTTGCAGTCATCTTCAGCGAGAAATATCAAGTGGATGACCCATCTCTGCCTCCCCATGATGTCCCAGTCTTAAGCCAATTAGATTCATTCCACATGATATCAAGAAACTGCTGAAGGCACTGGAATACTGCAAAGGCTATAGGCCTGGCAACATCCTAAGAAGTCTTGTGCTCCAGAACTAGCCACGCCCTTAGCCAAGCTGTTCCAGTACAGCTACAACACCGGCATCTACCTTACCTGGGCAATTTTCCATATTGTATGTCCTGTCTTCAGGAGCTCCTCAGGATATTATCCTAGGCCCAACCATCTTCAGCTGCTTCATCAATGAGCTTCCCTCCATCATGAGGTCAGAAGTGGGGATGCTTGCTGATTGCACAGTGCCATTCTCAACTCCTTCGAGTCCATGTCCAAATGCAGCAAGACCTAGACAACATTTAGGCTTGGACTGATGTGTGCCATGAATCTTGCTAATTAAGTGCCAAGCAATGACCATCTCCAAATATCTCCCCTTGAATTTCAATGGCGTTATCATCGCTGAATCACCCTTTATCAACAAGCCGAACTGGACCAGCCATATAAATACTTTGGTTGCAAGAGCAAACTAATGTAATCCCCCTGTTTAAGAAGGGAGTGAGGCAAAGGACGGGAAATTACAGGCCGATTAGCCTGACCTCGATTATTGGTAAGATTTTAGAGTCCATTATTAAGGATGAGATTTCAGAATACTTGAAGTGTATGGTAAAATCGGGCAAAGTTAGCATGGTTTCATCAAGGGAGGGTCATGCCTGACAAATCTGTTAGAATTCTTTGAGGAGGTAACAAGTGGGTTAGACAGAGGAGAGCCAATGGATGTTATCTACTTGGACTTCCAGAAGGCCTTTGACAAGGTGCCACACAGGAGGCTGCTCTAGTAAAATAAGAGCCGTGGTGTTAGAGGCAAGGTACTAGCATGGATAGAAGATTGGCTGTCCGGCAGGAGGCAGAGAGTGGGGATAAGGGGGTCCTTCTCAGGATGGCGGCCGGTGACTAGTGGAGTTCCGCTGGGGTCAGTGTTGGGACCACAACTTTTCACTTTGTACATTAATGGCCTAAATGAAGGAACTGAGGGCATCCTGGCTAAGTTTGCAGATCATACAAAGATAGGTGGAGGGACAGGTAGTATTGAGGAGGCTGGGAGGCTGCAGAAGGATTTGGACAGGTTAGGAGAATGGGCAAAGAAGTGGCAGATGGAATACAACGTGGGGAAGTGTGAGGTCATGCGCTTTGGTAGGAAGAATAGAGGCATAGACTATTTTTGAAATGGGGAGAGAATTCAGAAATATGGAGTGCAAAGTGACTTGGGAGTCCTAGTCCAGGATTCTCCTAAGGTTAACTTGCAGATAGTTAGGAAGGCAAATGCAATGTTGGCATTTATTTCGAAAGGACTAGAATATAAAAGCAGGGATGTGCTGCTGAGGCTTTATAAGGATCTGGTCAGACCACATTTAGAATATTGTGAGCAATTTTGGGCCCCGTATCTCAGGAAGGATGTGCTGGCCCTGGAGAGGGTCCAGAGGAGGTTCACGAGAATGATCCCAGGAATGAAAGGCTTAACATATGAGTAATGTTTGAGGACTCTGGGTCTATACTCAATGGAGTTTAGAAGGATGAGGGGGGATCTGATTGAAACTTACAGAATACTGAAAGGCCTGGATACAGTGGATGTGGGGAAGATGTTTCCATTAGTTGGAGAGACTAGGACCCGAGGGCACAGCCTCAGAGTAAAGGTAAGACCTTTTAGAACCGAGATGAGGAGAAACTCTTTAGCCAGAGAGTGGTGAATCTATGGAATTCATTGCCACAGAAGGCTGTGGAGGCCAGGTCATTGAGTGTATTTAAGAGCGAGATAGGTTCTTGATTGGTATGGGGATCAAAGGTTACGGGGAGAAGGCAGGAGAATGGGGTTGAGAAACTTATCAGCCATGATTGAATGGCGGAGCAGACTCGATGGGCCGAATGGCCTAATTTCTGCTCCTAGTATTATGGTCTAATTTGGAGGCTGTGAATTCTGCAGCCAGTAACTCACCACCTGACTCCCCAAAGCCTGTTTGCCACCTACAAGGTATAGGTCTGGGGTGTGATGGAATATTCTCCACTTGCCTGGATGAATGCAGCTCTGACAACACTCCTAAGCTCGACACCAGCCCAGACAAAGCAGCTTACTTTATCTACATCCCATCCACCATCTTAAACATTTACTCTCTCCACCGCCAACACACAGTGGCAGCAGTGTGTACCATATACAAGGTGCACTGCAGCAACTCACCAAACATCCTGCAACAGCAGCTTCCAAATATTGACTTCAATCACCTAGGAGGACATGGACAGCAGGTGCATGGGAACCATGCCCCACAGCATCCAGCCTTGGAACTATATCACTGTTCCTTTACCGTCGTTGAGTCAGAATCCTGGAACTCCCTTCCTAACAGTACTGTGGGAGTACCCACACCAGATCGACTGCTGCGGCTCAAGAAGGTGGCTCACCACCATCTTCAATGGCATTTGAAGATGGGCAACAAATATTGGCCTCGCAAGCAACATCCGCATCCCATAAAAGGATTTTTAAAAAAAACTCTAGTGGAGCTCTGAATTTATTAAAAATGCTTAGTTTTGTTGGTAACCCCAATTTTAGTGCTATCAATAAACCTGCACCAAGTTACTGCTTTTAAATACATTTTTTAATGAATAGAAGAGGAAATAAACTATGCATTCTATTGCACTCCCCTATTTCACTTGCATTTGCGCTAATGCATTCAAGCGGCAAGTTGCAAGTGTAACTTAATGCAATTTTGACCATCCGAAATGGAAATTTTACTATTTTTGACCTCATTTGTCCAGACCTTATGAAAACAACTGTGTTTGCACTGACTGATGGACGTGTAGGCCAAGGCAACAAACAGTTCACCAGCTAGTTTGTATCTCTTTGTTTATAAAGAAACCCTTAATGACTGCAATTCGTTTCAGCAAGAAGTGTAAGAGGTTAGTATTTGGCTCGCTCGTTGTCACTGTCTGTGTCTGCTTGCCCCAAGCCAGTGACATTTCTAGGTACCAGCATAGCAGTGTGTTCCCATAATTCCATACCTTCTTTGTAAGCTCCCCTAACCCTGGAATGGGGCACCATCCTTTTGAATACAGCAGCATTGTAATACAAATTGAATATTGCTGAAAAGAGAAATGTTGAAGAAGCTTTTAGAATTGCACCCATCGGACCAAATGCAAGAATGCCAAATTTCAAATGATCACAACAGTTTATACTACAGGAGAACAGGGTGCTGATTCATTGGCAAATTGTCTCTGGGGCATTGCTACAAAGAAAGCAACTGGGAGGTTTTCAAGCTCCTGGGTATTTCAAAAAAGGCGCCAGGCTTGAATGTATTTCATGTTTGCAGAGAATGGGTCCCTTCATATGAATTTTATGTCACTTCTTGCAAGCGTATATGAGCCAATCGTAATGTTTCTAGTTAAGCACCACAATAAAGCAGTGGTGTTTTAGTGTAGCTGTTCTATTCTGTAAAATGTTATTGAAGAACTTCTGGTAGGGAGTTGCATTTACCAGAAGAATCCTTTTTTGCTTGTGTTCAGGGTTGTACAATAACAGGTGAGAATGATTATAGATCAGTGGTGAATAAATACCTCAGTAAATACTTTTTTATTGCTGGCCTGTCCTTTTTTTCTTTTGTAATGTTAACACATCCACCTGGATTTTGTGGTCAGTGGCGAAGCAAGAATGCTCACCTCTGCACTCTGAACTGCCCACAAAAATCTACCAATCTCAAGCATAATTTTTCCCTTTAGCAGTTTAAATCTGGTCTCTGTCAAGGTGGTGTCTTGGTCAGCAAGCCAATACGTAGCCAACCACATTGAAATATATGCGCACACAGTGAATAGGAGGGTCAAAGTACTTAAAAATGAAGTATTTTTCAGGTAGCAAAATAAATGATTGGATTAAAATAGAAGCTAAAAATTAAGCAACTTTTAAAAATTATTTTTAAAATGATTAATCACCAGGGAGATATTTGACATTCCACAATGAAGATCACGTTTTCAGGACTAATGAGGGTGTGCAGCAGTTTATGAAGTTAGTGCACTATTAAAGAGTTATACCTCATCAACAAAATGCAACTTTTCAGAGGTTTTTACAGGAAGTTTAACGGCTTAAATGTGGAAGTTCTCATCAGTTCCATTGATTTTTTTTCCATGATTGCAGTCAGGAGGATGGGGGGTGCTCAACAGCACACCCTCTGGAGAAGTGTTGAATCACTGACAGTTTCTGTGTTTCGATGTTATTCTCCACATGCGGACTTCAGAAGCTGCTGTCAGTTTCAGTGGAGTAATGATGGTGAATGCTGAGTTTTACTGTCACGAGTGCCACAAAATCTGGGCCATCTTGTCTGTTTGGACCCTGTTATTCTAGTAATGGCTTTATTCCAACTGCTATTCCCTCCTTTGAAACCAACAGAAAGATGTCCGGTTAAAAAGAGCCATTAAAGGGAACCTATACTTATAAGCTTAGGATTTTCTATATTTGGATACATTTGTTTGCCTAATACTGCCAAATATTGAGATTTTAGTGCTGTAACTATAATTAGACATTCTTACCATTTTCCATTTGAGGTTAAACATTTGACAACAATGTGTGGATTGTATTTAGAAATGTGCTATTTACTTAGCATTTATGTTTTAAGAAACTTCTTTTAATTTTCCCAGTTAAGTAGCAAAAAATGTTAATTTTATAAAACCATCACTGGAAGTATTGGGTGATATGTTTGATCCAGAGATTTTCATCTTGTATAGCTTGGAGAAACAATCTCTTGTAATGAGCTTTACTTGTAGTAGACAAGTACAGTGCTCCTTGATTTGTTTTCGCAATGGAGATCCAATGCATTACAAGGTCACCTGCATATTTCATTCTATCGGGCTGCTTTGTTAGCTCGCAAGTTGGTTTTATGCCTTCATGTATTTCCACTTCGGTGTTCAAAATGGAGGTGTTTTGATGGGGAGAAAGAGTCGGTAACCAAAGAACATGTTGAAGATAATTTGCTAAAGAACTGTTGTGGGGGTGGCAGGGGATCCCTTCACTACTGAGTTGGGGGTTGGATTAGCTTCTCCTGATGCTCTTTTCACTTACTCTTATGCAGCAAGCTCTTAGGATCTGGAATACGCTGTCTGGAGGGGTGGTGCAGGCAAATTCAATAACTTTCAAGAAGAGAATTGATAAATAATTGAAGGGGAAAAAATAGCAGGGTTGTGTGTGTATAATTAACTAGACAGCTCTTTCAAAGACCAGGTACAACTACCTTAACTCCAGTTCTTGGCTGTCCCCTGTGCCTGTGTATGATTCCAGGATTTTGATTAACCGTGACCGTCTGACCATCAGTTGTCTTGTGCTTGTCTCTTTATAGCATCAGGAGTGGTGAACACTGAATCCATATTTGTGCTGAAGTTATCAATTACTAGTTTGTTTCCTTTTAATATTGTTGATCTCGGGAGGGGGGGGGGGTTAATTTGTGTGCCCTGCCCATACCAAAAAGTCATGATTTTGGCTGACACTTTTTTTTTTAAGCCTGACCATGTGTGTATTTCTGATAATTGGCAAAGTCTGAAAACTTCTTTACTCATGGAGCCTGTCCTCCATCTGCCATTACCTGCTAGATTTCAGACTGGAACTGTAATGTAATATTGGCTTCATCATTTTGCTCTATTGCAGTTTGGGGTCTTGGCCAGAAATCTCCTTTCTCCTATACCAAACTTCTGCACTGGCTTACTGTAATCTCCACCTATTCAACTGCTCTCTGTGGAGACTTTGTTTGTTTTATGCAGCATTGCCTTGACTCCAGTTCATGGCCTCCCCTTACAGGCTCAGTTTGTGCTCTTCCACTAGGGCTGTACTTAAGATTAGTTCAATTCTTAACAGGGCAGTCCCTGTTGACTCCCATCTTGCTCTGCATTCAACACCGTGCTATTGAATGGACGCTGCTGCTGCTTGCGTCCTGTGACCCCTGACTCTAATCTACGTTATCCTTCAGTACTTTAGCAACATCTAATATTCATCACTGTATCGGATTGGACCAACTCCTCAAGCTCCTGCTGTTTCTTGAACCAATGCACTCATCTGTATTGATCATGTGAATTTGGCCTTCAACTTCCCTGATCACTTTTTTGTTCTTTACAGCTCAGTCTCAGCACTTTTCTTTTCATGGCCCTTTGTTTTGCTGGTCCACCAGACCTATGGTGTGTGCTAGCAACACCTGAAACTGAACCACAGAGTCAACTTCTGATTGGGAGAATGAGTCAGTCAAATCATCCTTCTGCCATTTTGATACCACTGAACCTGCACCAGTGGCCCTCTGCACTCCATGCTCCCTCCCTCTTTCCAACCACCCCCCCCCCCTCCAAAACCAACCCCATCCAATGGATGATGAATCCACACTGCCTCCCAACTTGATGGCTAAACCTGAATTTTGATTCATGAATGTCAACTTCCATCCCATCACAGATCTTCAGTCTCTTCAGCTATTCATCTGCCTCGCTTTCTCTTATACTTGTACCTTTCCAGCTTTCTTAACCTCATTCCCACAAATAACCAACCAACTTGTCCCTGCTTACCTGCCCCATGCTAGCTGACATTGTAAGTGGTTTTCCATTTTTTTAGTTAGCCCTTTCAAAACACAGCCATTAGCTCCTCATCATGCCCTCCTGGCTAACCTCCCATCTCTACCCTCATAATCTTGAACTCATCCAAAATTCTGCTGACAGTGGCCTTACCAGCACTAAGTATAGGGGAGATGGGTAAAATGTATTCATTGACCTATACTGGCTCCTGGTCCAGCAACACTTCAATTAATTTTGAATTCTCATCCTTGTTTTCAATCCCTCCATTGCTTTGCTTCCTCCCAATCTCTAACCTTCTCTCCAATTTTACAACTTTCTGATATTTTAATTGATTCATCACTGGCCTTCAGCTGCCTGGGCCCATTTGTCATCTTGTTTTAGGGCATTCTTTCATGACTTAGCTATTTGATTTAAGCTTTTGGTCACCTGTTATAGAAGTGGTTCAATATCAAACGTTATTAACACTCCTGTGAAGCACTTTGATGTTTACTACACCTAATGGATGACTGTAACTTCCTTTTGTTGTCCAATTAAGGTCTGCCCACCCTAGGTTCCACTCATGGCTGCCTGTGCCGAAGAATCTCCAGACGTGCATTTTCTTCTTTTTAGCTTGAGTCCTGCATCAATCCATCGTTGGTCCTTCCCCTTTCTCTGTCATTTCCACCACCACCAGCATCTTCCCCTCTCCTCCCCTGTCAGCATTCCAAAGGGATCATTCCCTGGTCCACTCCTCAATCACCCTCAACATCTCATCCCCTTCTCACGCACCTTCCCACGCAATCACAGGTGGTGTAACACCTGCCCTTGTACCTCGTCACTCTCCAAGGCCCCAAACACTCCTCCGAGGTGAAGCAGTGATTTATTTGTACTTCTTTAACTTTAGTCTATTTGCTGCTCTCAGCATGGCCATCTCCACATTTGAGGAGACTAGACACAGATTAAGTGGCCACTTTGCTGAACACGTAAGCTCAGTCTTCAAGCATGACCCCAAGTTTCTGGACTCTCAACATTAACTGTGTTTATCTCTCCACAGATGCTGTCAGACTTGCTGAGTTTTTCCACATTTCCTGCATTTATTTGCACTGAGTTTCTGGTTGGTTGCCTTTTTAATTCAGCAGCTTGCTCTATCACTCACGTTTCTGTCCTTGGCCTGCTGCTGTGTTCCAGTGAAGCTCAACACAGCTTGAGGAAAAGCACCTCATCTTCCAGTTAAGCAATTTACAGCCTTTTAGACTGAACATTGAGTTCAACAAAGTCAGGCCATGAACTTTGTCCTCATTTTGATTCTCTTTTTTCTCTCTGACATGTGCTGGTTTGAACCTTTTTTTCATGGTTCTGCTTTTGGACAAAGCTGTTCATTATTTTGGTGTTTACACTGGCTTTGTTTCTTGAATGCAACTAATACCATTCCCTTTGCCTTTTGTTCCATGACATCTGTGTCTTTCAATCTCTCCCATCCTCTACCCTTTCCCAGCCCTTTCATTTTTTGTTCTTCCTCCCCACTCCCCGCTTTTCAACGGCATAAAACCCTTCACATTGTAAGCTCTTTCAACTCAGAAGAGTCATATTCTCATTATCTTGCTCTCTCTCTACAGATGCTGCCAGACCTGCTGAGTGTTTCCGGAACTTTCTAGTTTTTGGGCTCTTGTACATGGGCCTTTCATCCCATAAGGGATGAACAGATTTCACTCTATAATATATTTCGCCTTGTATGTTTTTTAAAATGGTGCCTTTGACCTGCTAAAACAGTTGTTGACTAAAACATTGCTATAGTTGGTAAGAATATAATTATCATTCTTCAGCCTGCAGATAAATCGGTTCCAGGCTTCTCACATCATTTAGTTACTGAAATTTTAATGGTCCTTGGATTTCCATAGTGATTTGTCTTAAAACTTTGCATTTCCAAGCAAAGAAATAAGACAGGTAGCTGTCATTAAGCCTTCTGTTAACTGGTAGAATTACCCTACTGCAACTTCCCAGGCAAACTTGTAACTGTATAAGACTTTTTGTGTGGCGGGATCAACTGACATTTACCACAGACTTCAGTTAGATTCTAAATGCTCAGTCAACACTGGCTACAATGTTTGAGATGTGCTGATGAACCTCCGTGTTGATTTTTTTAAATAGCATTCGTTATTAGTATTGGATTTTAATTTTTAAGGTCAAATTACTGGGCACTTTTTGTGCTTGGTAAACTCACTTTTTATTGAAAGCCCCCATATTTCATTTCACTCCTGGCTGTTTACAGAGGGCTATAAGTAAATTATTCATTCAACGGTGATTCAGACAGGCACTTACTGTCTAGCCAGGTTGAATGGTTTGGTTTCCAAAGGGATTTATGTGCATAGTTGCCATAGAAAATTAATGTGGTTAAACTGAAATATTTTGCTTCACTGAAGATGTCTCTAGTCACTGTACAATTTTGCACGTATACCTTCCTTTAAACCATAATTCAATGCGTTGTGAATATTTACTGATGAAACGTTAATGGCTTTATTTTAAAGTTGCTTTTACAAATGTGAACGAACACAGGGTCTATTTATAAAAAGAAAAATCTATTTCAAATTGTAGATAAATGCTAGGGTTTAGAAGCATACAGCATACACAAGGGCATTAATATTCTTTCTGAATAAGTAATTAGGCTGGCAGACTACACCGATGTTGTTTGGACAGTGCTTTATACAGCAGCTTTATAACTACTTTAGCTTTGTACTGTATATATCATCTAATTTGCAATTTTTTAAGTAGCTAAACGCCTATAACTAACAACAAGACCTCTTTTTGTGATCAGTATGCTTTATTAACATCCTATTCTGATTTCTTGTTTCTATACTCATTGTTTACTTTCGTCTGTATTGAATCATAAATGTCATAAATTGACCCAGTTGTCTGAAAGATCTAAATCCTTTTGATTCAGTTTGCTTAATTGTTCTACCCTTTTATTTCTGCAAACTTCACTTACTAGACATTAAAATAGCAGGAATCCTAGATTTTCACCCTTGATATCCTGCTTAGAACCTCCCAAGCCTTTGGAGTCCCTATTTGTGGCACCTTGTTTCCAAACAAGTTTCATTTTTAGTTAACTATTATTTTGTGCCTATGTAAAAGGTTCTCCTACATCTAAATTTAATCTTGCTAGTCTATCATTTCCACATTATTTCTTGAACTTTCTTTAATGGTCCCATTAGACACTTCCAAATCCTCTACAATCTCTCTTCCTATATCTACTAAACTTGCACCCATAACAGGAGGTGGGACCTCACCTAAGTGGAAATTGTCTGAAGCAGGCACTTGAGCCATTTCCTATGAGATGTTAACCCCGAAGCACTATTTACTCTTAGGTGGATGTTTGGACCCATGCCACTTTTTGAAGAGGAGGAGGAAGAGGAGAGGTTCTTGGGTCCAGGCCAATTGTTTTTTCTTTTCCCAAAACAGTACTAAAACAGACTCTAACAAGTCCTTTAAAGGCTGTTTGAACAAGACCCATGAATGGTACATACTTACTGAAATTTAATTGACTAGGATATTACATAGAGCATTGTATTGCCAGCAGCCCTGTATATGAGCCAAAGGCTCTAGTAATTGGTTGTGTTTTTCAACAATTTTCTTGAGGCCCATAGAAATGTTGGAAGCAGTTTCAAGCAGGTATTTTTTATCAACAAATTCATTGCATTCCATTATTAAAAATTCCTTGGTGCTTTTTTCTTAAAATGAAGTTGGTGAGAGATTGGATTTGTACAGCAACTTTACATCCCAAAATGCTTTACTTATAATGGATATAGAAGCATTTCTTGTGTGCATTTGTATAATATGATTAGCTTTTTATAATGTCAATATTCAGTAGCTGAAATGTTTCTTCAGTGCAGATACTTGTTGTTGCATCTATCTTTAATCAGCCTATGCTGTAGTAATTTTCCTTTCTTTTCTTTTAAGATAGCTGAAGATCAGGGAGAGATGAATGGATATCCTTCCTATGTTTTAACTGGCTTTGAGCTTCAACCAATACTCCATTTTGTATGGCAGTTAGATGGCTATTGGATCCTGGTGAATTCTGCCAAGTTATCTTGAAGGACTGAGCTTGAGCTGTGACAAGCAAGAGAGGACCGAGCAGAAGGAAGTCTTGACTTTTTTGGACTATTTATGGCTGTGATGTAGCCCATATTCTTGGGTGGACAGTGAATAGTATAATTTGGAATGTAACTATTTAAGTCACTGTTTCATTGTCTAAGACTTGTCTCAATTGAATAAAATTACTGCAAAAAAAAAATTCCAGGGTGAATAATGGATAAAGACTAGATCCTTTTTTATTTTGATTCAAATGATTTTTTAAAATTATATAGTGCAGTAGTTTTAATACAGTGAGTATAAGATGTCTTTAAATACTGCATATGCCCATTTGTCCCCATGATTGCAAGGCATATTGGGCGTTGTTTGCAATTTCATTGGCATTTAGCAGCATATCGTTATCAAAGTGCACTAGATGCAAGGCTTGCAAAATGCTAATTGTTACCTCTTCTCCAGTAGCACTCACTGGACATGTACCCAATGCACAAGTAATGTTGAAATAATGCGTTTAAAACTGTTCCATAGTGTAAGAAATCATAAAATTGTAATATTATAAATTTAGAGAGGTGAAGTTACATCCAAGTTGTTAGGAGGAGCCCATATTGAGCAACATTGAATGTTGGCCCTTTCATTTGCCATAAAACAATATCATGGTTGGCACTAACCTGCATCTCTAATTGCATCATCTTTCAGTGTAGCAACTAAAGTTGGTATTGATGGTGGCTTGCTTTAAGGAGTATGTTGTGCGCAATGATGTTGAAGTAACTGAGCAAACCATGATATTAAGTTCAGATGTACTATTAACAGCACTGGACACTGCATAACCAGATTATGTTGGGAGGATGGAAGTGAAGCCTAGGCTACTGTAAATCAGAACTGCTGTTATTGTTCCACCATTAAATTTTCACTCCTAGTGCTATTATGTGCATGAAATTTACCAAAAACTGAAGTGCTTCCACAGAAATAAACCAAAATTATTTAATGGAGAGGCAAGTTTAGTTCAAAGAAGATTGGGCCATATAAAGATTATTTGCATAATATCTAAATTGTTGAAAGGGTTAACAGCTTTGTGGAGTGCATTGCTTTTGTCTTTTGAATGGCAAGTGTCTCTAGTATGTGTTATAAATCTTGCACAATGAAGCTCACTATGATTGAGCCCGAGTCCTTTTAAAGAAGCAGTGAATTATCCCATTCCATTTTCTCTGAAAAAGCAACACCTGTACTGCCAGTGTACTGATGTCTTTGTACTCCATTTTATGCTTTAGAACTGCCCTTTTAGAGCACTTCCACAAAATGTCAGTTGGTAAAAGCAATATTGAGCCATATATACAAGGCACAATATTCTGTCCAGCTTTTGGGCAGGTGGACTTGGCAGCTATGGTGAGGAGGAGTGAAAGTTTGATCCTGCTGTAAAATACTTGTGCAGACATTAATCAAGGACCGAATTGGGCTGAGCTGAAATGCTGTCTTCAGATGAATAGCACATGTAAAGAAGGATACCTTGAGGTTCTGGAGGTTGCTGGTCTCCAGTGGAATTGCATCAAAGCATGAGTTGGTGCCCTCAGAAGGGGTGGGGAGAATCCAGGAAATGGGATGAAAAGAATGTTTAGAAGCAGTTTTTGATATGGAGCTAGTGGATCTGCTATTTTCTACCATGATTTCACTGAAGCTGGACATCATAATATTGCATAAAGGGACATTCTAGACAAAACGTCCGTCCATCTTAAGGCTTCCTCTATCCAATATGAGCACTTAGAAAAAGTGAGCAGGTAACCTCTCTAACTGGAATAATGGGATAATTCAAGTGTTTTGTCAATCTCAGTTCATGTATGTCTAGGAAACCAGAGACACTTGTCTGAAAGATGCTTCCAACATTTCCCTCTGTATTCCACCCATTTTTGTTGCAAAATAGGTATGCAAGGAAACCTAAATGATCAGTGTAATACATATGTATTCAAACTTGCTGATCTTCAGTGTACATCACTTGTTTTGTATAGTTTGTCAACCTGTTCCTGCAAAAAATCTTGTCCTTTTGCCTTTTCATAATTATTTGCTGTACCTTCTGAGAAGGAATGTTTAAGATCTCTTATTGTAGTATCAATTGCAACAAAAAGTGACTGACTTGTATCTTTACCCTATTTATAACACCAGCTTCAAAAAGTAGCTCTGCATGTTCATACTTCTGGTAAAATCACTTTTTATTGTGCAAAGTGGTTTAGCAGCAAAAACAGGGCTGTTGCTTTCTTGAGTGGATAACTCATCAGATCTCCCTTGTACTAATAGTGCAGCCTTGGGAGCTTTTTTGAAAAAAAATTAGGGAGCTTTTTTGGAAAAAAAATTAAAGCCTGCATGTACAATAGCTTTCATCCATCAATTTACCCAATTGTTTACAAGACTTGATGCAGATGATAGGTGCCTTCCTACTTATACAGGGACAATTTCAGCCACTGACTGCTACCAACTATATGTCTTTGTTTTCAGTGGTGTGGAGACAAAAGACTGGACTCCTATGTGCATCTGTGAAGCCATAAGACCCACTTTGTTGAAAACAAATTATAGATTTGTAGTACCAATCTGCTGTCATCTGGTTAATTTCATTTTCTTTTAAAAGAGTAGAACATTTGTAATGGAAACTAAATTCAGAGGTAAAGCTCTGTCTTGCTTTTTGAGTTTCATTTCCTTACAGTGGAACTCTTCAATGTGTGCTTAAAATATACTGTGACATCAAGATGGTCAAAGGCTACTGCAGGACTTGATTGTTTTTTTTTCCTATGTGGCTTTCAACGGTTATAGACACAATCTCAACTCCCCCATTTGGACAGCATGAGCAAACCAACTGGATTTGGGTAAGATGCAGGTATCAAAAGACTCCCTTGAATCATTAACAAGCTATGGCATGTAAGGGACAGCATAAAACCTCAACATCGATGACCCTGCACTGAAAATGTCAACCTAAATTGGATATGATTTCCTGGGTTGTAAACTGCAGTGAATGGTAATAGTTTATATACTGAACAGGAAAAATTTTTATTTTGTGATTGTATCAGTTAATTTTAAAATGTGCTCTGCTGTACTTGTAAATGCTAGTGAATTGTATTCGGTCTTTGTATGACTTGCTTTACAACAGATTGACATTATGTATTTACTAGTGCACTTCCACTGTACAAACTGCTGATATATTGGGAGTAGCAACAAGGTAAAAAGCTAATCGGCAATAAAGTCTATTGAAACACTTTGAATTTCATTCATTTTTTTACAATGCTGAAGTTGAATCTGAATTATTATAGCTGCAACAAGGCATGTCTGAAACAGCATGTCAATTTATGTGTAAAGTTCTTCCATCTTCTACCATTTCAGTGATTTAATTTAGGGGGGGTTGTGGAGGGGAAGAGAAGGAAACCTGGAAGATACCCAACAAAATATCTCTAATTTGAGATTTTTCAGTACAACATTGCACAATGAATTGGATAGTTAAGCCACGTTATGCTTAATCATTTTTCCAACTCTGTGCTATGCTTCCATCAAGAATTTTAGTTAATAGGAAATAATGGAAGTTTAATTTATAAGCTATTTGTTATATGCTCAAGAAGCTATGGTTTCATGGTGCTCCCCTTGCTTTTGTCTATAAGATCTTTATTCTGTCTCTTTTTAAATTAAATGTTCCCTTTTCAGCACTTGTCCCAAAACTGATTTCAAGTGCTGTAGTGTTCTAAGTAGTAGGTGTGCATTAAATGGAACAAGAAGCCAGAAATTTGAGGTCATCCTTGGCCAACAAGATGGGGCTGGAAGAAGTTCCTTTTGAAAGTTTTGCTTTTATTGTAAGTGCTGCACAAAATTAAATGAAGGGACAGAAAGGACATTGGCAAACTTTGCCATTTTTAACTGTTGGATAAAGATTGGGGTGGGGATGAAATGCAGGTGCATCTTTTGGCTGTTTGTCCATATGTATTTTCTGTATAGCCTGATCTTTCTTTGTAGCCTGGCATGATTTGTTAGTAGAGAATGGCTACGGTCAGTAATTGCAGGTAAGCATATCAGTAAATAAATGCCTTCTGTCCTTAATGTTCATTTTATATATTAAAATATGCAGGCATTGTTGAATACAATTGTGTGTTTGAATTAAAAAGACTTCGTAAATGGAGAAAATTTTGATGACGGACATTTCCAACTGTCCAGTTACAAAAACAAGTGCTGTACTCCAGTATTCTTGTATGTCCATTGAAATCATACTTGTTTGCTGTGTCACCAAATGGTCCGAGTATTGATGTCAGGAGGTGAAAATGCAATTTTTGAATGGAAAAAAGTTCACTTCAGCGTTCTTTCGTTACTAATGTTCGTTCAGTTTGTTTCAAAGCACCTATCATGTGGTTAGAAAGTTTTCATACCAGAGACGCAGTGCTATGATATCAAAGCCAAATACTATGAATGCTGGAAATACTCAGCAGCTCGGGCAGCATCCACGGAGAGAGAAACAGATATTTCAAGCTAGTGACCCATCGTCAACTCTGTTTTCCCCCCCACAGATGCTGACAGACCTGAGTATTTCCAGCATTCTCGCTTTTAAATGCCACCACGGTATTAGTGTCTCAGATGTGATCAGATTCTGGGACTGGTATTACCTACCCACCCAAAAAACAATCTGTTGCAACTGAGCATGCTTTGGATTGCTTCTGAATAAATCTAGTCACCTCTGTTGTAGATCTCAAATAAGTGATTTATCAGCATTTGGCAGGCTGAAGCTGTTTAGTACATTTTTTAAATCTTGAAGGAATAGATAATTTGCTTATATACAGCCTTCACATTGCTTGATGTTTGAAAGCACTAAATTATTAATTATGTGAATATTTTTATTTGATATGGAAGGGTAGCAAAATACTCTAAACTTCAGTACAAGTTATAAGGAACGTTAATTTATTGAGACCTGATGGAGGGTTTTTTTTGCTCACTCCCCATGTTTCAACGTTCAAACCAGGATACTAACCTTGGAGATGGCAAAACATGAGAATCATGAACAGACAAATAGGTTCAAAACCAAAGGAATGAGCCCTCCGCTGTCTAGTTAGCTTAGTGGGGTAAGTATTTTGGCAAGTAGCCATGCATTGTGTCAGCAGCCCAACCCAATACTGCTCTCATCTAAATTCCAGAAGTAGTTAATCTCCAAAAGCAGGCCAAAGAGACACTTTAAAAAACAGCTTTTTAAAAGAAAACATAATTCTGGCCTGGCGCACACATGCATTGAAATAAGAGGCAAAGACATGAGAGCATGGTTACACAACTGTAAATTCTTAAAGCAATCAGTTGTTTGGGGGGGGGGGGGCGTAGGATTTGAACATTTTTAAGTCTTAAAAGATCAAAACCTGAACTTGTATATCTCAAATTCCATAATCAATGCCAATCATGAAGAGAATGCATGAGATGGACCTGGAGAGTGGAACCTAACTGATTATAAGAAAAAGTTCAGTTGACCTTATTGACCTTGCACATAGTTACACAAGGGACTATATCACAACAAATGAATGTGGAATTGATTGAATTTTTTTTAAATATATAAACTAATTCTTAGGATGTGGCTATCACCTCGGCACCCATGTATTGCCCAACCCTAGTTGCACTTGAGAAGGTGGGTATAATCTGCAATGGCGACCAGTCTAGCTAGTTTTTCCAACCCTGTTCTTTGTTTCACTTTTTGTGAAATATGCCATCCAATAGCCGTTGCCAATAAGGTGACCTCAGATAAAATATTACACTAAAATTGATTCCGGTGATTATACCAACAATGAAAGATCCATAAAGGGCATTAAATTTGCTCCTCCTTGTATGTAAAATATTTGGCACTCAATTATTTCCAAATACAGCAAACCTAAACAGTTTTAGAAAATTGACTGCAAAACATACGACTACTAAGGGATGAAGGTAGCAAATCTATTGACTCAGACTATCAGTTGGTTGAAAAAGGTCAGTATAAGTGCTTAGATGAGGATCTGCTTTAATAACTTCAACCACAAACAATGCAGGGTTACAATATGCAGTGAGAACTTAACCATCATTCTGGCCCTAATGCTTTCAGTATATTTCAGTTTTAGTGACGTGGCATGCTGGAACATCCAGTGTAATGCTGTTGGAGTTGTATAAGAGCACACATCAAAAGATCTTGCATTGGTATAACTGTGTGAAATTTGCCTTTTATTAGATATGTGGCAGCTTTCTGCACTGTTTATCTTGGTGTGATAGAACTGATGACTCTCAAAAGTCAACAAAAAACACTTCAGCATTACAGGATGCAAATAAATCACACTGGTGATGCATCTGAACACATGCACTAAGTTCTCCATAGGAAAGTTAGTGGATATAATTACATGATCCACACGTGCACACTATTACATAAATAGTGTGGATCCTGCACTGGCAAGTACAATAGAATGATTCATAATTTCTTGTGACCATGTTAATGGTTGCATTCATTGATTTATATTTATGCAGTGATTTGTTTAATTGAGTGGTATGTTACTTCTGCTCATTAAAACCGAAGGTGGCCTATTCGAATCCAGAATAGGGGCCATGATAAAATTGGAGCTAGACAATTTGGGAGTGAACTTAGCACTTTTTCCACCCAAAAACATAGTGAAGATATGGAATTCTTTCCGCTCAAAAGGCTGTGGATGGTGGGACAGTTAAAATTCTTAATCAAGTTATAGATTTTTGTTGGATAAGGGTATGCAGGGCTATGTATTAAAGGCAGGCAAATAGGGTCTAGTTATAGGTCAATCATTATCCAACCGAATGGCAGAACAGGCTGGAGGAGCTGAATAGCCTACTGTTTTTATGACTCCATCAGAATTTATATGCTTTATGGCTTGACTTTATTAATCTTGTTAGCTGTCATCATAGCTTTGGTCCATGCAGCTATCTGAGAACATTGGAAGAAGTATTACTGGAACCTTCTCAATCAGGAGTCAACAGTGTCAGACAAGACCATCAAAGCAATCCCTCAGCTGCTTTAACGGTCATATTTGGTATGCTTCCAGCACTTGCTGAGATACAAAAGTCTAGCCAACAGATGAATAATAAGACATGTGGTCCAGGCAACATTACTGCAATGATCTATAAAGTTGGTGGTCATGAACTCTTGCTCAAATTCTCAAAACTTCTTATAAAAATCTGGGAAGAGGAGGTATTCCCTCCTAACTTCCACAATGCCACCATTGTCTCACTTATCAAGAATGGTGATAAATCAATTTGTGGGAACTATGGAGGCATATCTCTTCTGTCCACCATGGGGAAGATTCTCACACAAATCCTCCTGAACTGCCGCCTACCTGTCAGTGAAGTCATGCTTCCAGAGACCTAATGGGATTTCTGCCATCCAGGGGAACCAGAGATATGATCTTTGTCACTTGACAAATCCAAGAAAAGTGCCTGGAATAACACAGAGGTTGACACAGTATTTATTTATCTGTCAAAGACTTTTAACTCTATTAACTGTGAAACCCTTTGAAAAGTTCTTCAGAGACTTGGATGCCCAGCAAAATTTGTTACTACCCTATCCTGCATGACAGTATGACAGCAGTCATTCTTTGCTATGGATTGGAGACTCAGCCTTTTCATGTCCAGTATGGTGTAAAGCAAGGCTGTGTGATTGCGCAAATCTCTTCACTATTTACCTCAGAAGTTGCTGAATACTTTCCATATCTCGGTAGCTACCTTTCTCATAAGATCACCGTCAAAGTGCAGATCAAGCACAGAATTGGCTGTGCCAGTGCAGCCTTCCAGAAATTGTACAATCAGGTCCTTGACAACAGAGCTCTCCATAAGAGGTCAAAGGCTTTACCTTTAGTCTACAAGCCTGTTGTAGTCACCAGCCTTTGATATGACAGTGAGACTTGGGTCAACTACCAAAGACACCTCTGGTCACTATAGAATTTCCACCAGCAGTGTCTCCACAGGATACTTTTAAGTCAAATGGGCAGGCAGGCAAACAAGCTCCAGCATCCTTACTAAAGACAATTCCTCCAGCATCACAATCATGATCATGCGATATCAGCTCTGCTGGTCTGGACACTGCATGTGCATGCCAAATAATGTGCTTCTGGAGCAGATCCTCGTCATAACTGAAGGGTAGCACCTGATCTCAAGTAGGACAAAGAAAACGTTTTAAGGACACTGAAGGCCTCATTGAAAAGGGGGAACATTGACAATGTTGCTTGGGAGCATCTTGCTGTTAACTGTGCTATGTGGTGGTGCCTAATCCAACAAACCGCAATACAGTTACAGAAAAGCAACAAAAGTGAAAGGAGAGCAAATTATGGCATTAAAACCCTCTCTTCCTCACAGGAACTCTTGTCCTTTCTGCCCAAAGACCTGTGGCCCCAGGATTGGCCTGCTGAGTCACCAGAGGACCCACAAAACATGAAGGCTGGCAGACAATATCTTTGCTTTGAGGGACTGATGACGATGGTCTGTGGCATATTGCTTGGCCCTGAGCTCAGTTTTTCCTCCCACAGCAGGTCCTATCAAGATTACTTTCTTGCACCTTCGCAATATTGCCCACCTTGGACTGTACTTCTCAATGACACATGCTACCAAACAAAATCCAATCTCATTATCTTGGGTTATTTTTATGAGGTTAAAGGTACATTATAAATGTAAACTGTTATTGCCATTCCATGGCTTGACTTTTCTAATATTTTTCTAACTGGGTTTCCCACCTCAATCCTTCATAAGTTTACACTTCATTCAAAATGCCTCACATGCATAATCTCATATTCCAATTACACTATCCTCTAAGCACTACCAGTCCCCAGTCTTTCAGCAAGTTCACTTCAATATTCATGTCTTCACATTCTAATCCCTCTCTTCTTTCCCCCCCTCAAGCCTTTGCCATTTGTCACCATAGGATCTCCAACATTTTGCCCACTCCACTACTACCAACATTTCTTGTTACTCTGCTCCAACTCTGGCTGGTTGTTCAGCTACAGTGTTCCTGTCCTCTGCAACTGTGCTTAGAATCATAGGCCTGAATTTTTCCATTGTCAGTCAAGCACGATCGGAGGGCCTGGGAGCAGACCGGAAATGGGCAAGTGGCCGTAATTGGCCCCTGATTACGATTTCAAGTTGGCTGGCCAATTAGCGGCCAGCCAGGCATGAAACCCATGCTGAAATGCTCAGCATTGCCAAGGTGGGGGCGGGAAGAAGGTGGGCACCAACGTAACCAAGGGTGCAGGCGAGCGCTTCAAGAGAGCCCCCTGAAGGCAGACAGCTGCCCAAGGGAGCTGCTGACCTCCACAGAATAAAGAAAACAACAAAAATGCTGCAAAATATGTCCATGAAGCACAATCAAGCACCTGAAAACAAACCTCATTAAAAAAAACCAGTCCCCAGATATCTCTCCTTATTTTATTTCCCTACGCAGATTTCATCCCGCCCTGGCTCGAGGTTTGAGCAAAAACACGAATGCCGCCTGGGAGAATGGCCCGTCCACCAACAATAAGTGAAATCACTGTTGATTGCATCCTTAATGGACCTAATTGCCCACTTAATTGTCGGCGGAAGCACTTCTGACTGCCGCGCATGCCCGCTAAGGGAGATATCGCGTGAGTGTGTGATGATGTCGGGACGCTCGCCCAATGTCATCTCGAGCTATTTCATGTTCGTTTGGGTCGGGTGCGCGCCCACCCACGGGCTGTAACATTCTGGTCAGAGAATGACATAATACAGAATGAGGCCATCTGGCCCATCACATCTGTGCCAGCCAAAGCTATCTAATTAATCCCACACCCCTGCTCCTTCCCCATAGCCCTTTGCCTTTCAAGTATTTATCCAATTTTATTTTGAATGATACCAATGAATCTGTTTCCACCACCCTTTCAGGTATTACATTCCTGACCACAACTCACTGTGTAAACAAAATTTCTTCATATTACTCATGTTATTCTTTTGCCAATCACCTTAAAACTTTGATTTCTGGTTATTAATCCTTCTGTCAATGGAAACAGTCTCTTCTTATTTATTCCAGCAGAAACAATCAGGATCTTGAACACCTCCATCACCTCTTAACCTTCCCTGCTCTAAGGAGAACAACCCCAGTTTATCCAGATAACTTAAGCCCCTCATCTCTAGTACCATTCTAGTAAAGCTCTTCTGCACTCTCTCCAAGGCCAAAACATCCTTTCTAAAGTGTGGTGCTCAGAATTGAACACAATACTCCAGCTGAGGCCTAAAACACTATTTTATAAAAGGGTAACATAACTTCCTCACTTTTGTACTCGGTGCCTCTACTTATAAAGCTCAGGATTCCACGTGCAGCTTGTCCAGCCATCTTCAAAGATTTGTGTATATACATCCCAGGTTTTTCTGTTCCTGCACACCCTCTAAAATTGTTTCATTTGGTTCATATTGCCTCTCCTCATTTTTCCTACCAAAATGTATCTGCATTAAACTTAATCTGCCAATTTCATGAATCTCATGTCCATTACTATCTCTTCATTGTTTATTCCTTTTCTGAATTTTGTATCATCTGCAAATTTGAAATAATGCCCTCCAAACCCAAGTCCAGATCATTAAAATATGTCAAAGAGTCCTAATATCAATCCCTGGAAAACAGCACTCGAGTCTGAAAAACGACCCTTTCTGAGAACCAAGTAGATCAACCATTCTCTTATTCAATGGCAGAGCAGACATGAGAGGCCATTTGACTGACTCTTGCTCCTATTCTTATGTTCTCATATACACCAAACTCTCTGCTTTCTATCCCATAGCCAACTTTATATCTAGATTGCCAGTGTCCCTTTGATCCCACAGACTTTAATTTTACTAAGGGGTCTATTGTGTGGTACTTTGTCAAATACCTTTTGAAAGTCCACATATAAAGATCACCTCTCTCCATAACTTCAAAAGAGCTCAATTAAGTAAAAAAAATGTTGCCTTTAATTTATTAACCCATGCTTTTCCAAAATCAGTTAGTTTAGTTCTAGAGTGTTTTCTCAAAAAATATCCTTAGCATCAAAATTAGGCTGAATAGTCTGTAATTGCTGACTGAACCTCTCTCCCTTTTTTAAACAGGGGTGTAACATTTGCAATCCTCCATTCCTCTGACACCATACTAAGGAGGTTTGAAATTCCTCTGTAATTTTCACCCTAACTTCCATCAGTAATCTATGATGTATTGCCCGCCCCCCAGCATCAAGGGACACCCACACTGGAAAACAACCTCCTGTCCTCGCAATTGATTCCCCCCCACTTAACCCCACCACCTTGCCAGGGCCTGTCTTATTGGCCCTGGTGATCCCCGAACCCACCTACCTGCACTCTGGACTTCCTCAATGGCTGTTGCTCCTGGGACTGCTGCAGTCCCAGCAGTGGCCACCACTTACAGTGGCCACTCCTGGGACTGACAAGCTACTGGCCCTCTAATTGGCTGGCAGCTTTTGGAGGCAGGACATTGTGCTTTAAAGGGATGAAGGCCAAGCCTTAGGGGCAATTAAATGCCTAAACAACATAAAATATGGACGTGGCTCCGGGGCCAGCAGAGGAAGGCTTGTCCCCGACCTTCCTGTGGGTGGGCGGATCCCTGTAAAAATCCCAGCCAAAGTTAAAGTTTCAGGTCAATGCTCTTTCATCAAAATTGGAAAATATAGGATAATAACAGGTTTTAGACAAGTTCATTAGCAAGGAACGGGGTGGGTTGGGTGGAAGAAGGAAAGAACAAAAGGGAATGTCTATGATAGGAAGGAAGACAAGAGAGATTAAATTACAGAAATATAGGTGATTTTATCTCTTAGGTTCGGAAACCTAGAATTACAATTGACACAATCTCACACTAAATTCTACACCTTTATTGAGAATTTTATACAAAACAGTAAAATTAAATCATACAGTTAGCCCTCAGGTGATCACTGAGGTCAATTTCAGATGACTATAGGTCGCTTAGGCTTATGTGGTAAGTAACGTTTGCGCCATGCAAGTGCCAAGCAATGACCATCTCCAACAAGAGAGAATCTAACCATTGCCCCTTGACATTCAATGATATTACCAGCACTGAATCCCCCACTGTCAACTTCCTGGGGATTACCATTGACCAAAAACTGAACCGGACTAGCCATATAAATACTTGTGGCTACAAGAGCAGTTTAGAGGCTAGGAATCCTGCGACAAGTAAGTCACCTCCTGATCCCCCAAAGCCTGTCCACCCTCTACAAGGCACAAGTCAGGAGTGTGATGGAATACTCTCCACTTGCCTGGATGAGTGCAGCTCCCACAACACTCAAGAAGCTTGACACCATCCAGGACAAAGCAGCCTACTTGATTGGCACCACATCCACAAATATCACTCCCTCCACCACCAACACACAGTAGTAGCAGTGTGTACCATCTAACAATATGCACTGCAGGAATTCACCAAGGCTCTTTAGACAGCATCTTCCAAACCCATGACCACGACCATCTATAAGGTCAAGGGCAGCAGATAGATGGGAACACCACCACCTGGAAGTTCCCCTCCAGGTCACTCACCATCCTGACTTGGAAATATATCGCCGTTCTTTCACTGTCACAGGGTCAAAATCCTGGAACCCCCTTCCTAACAGCCCTGTGCATGTACCTACACCACATGGACTGCAGCGGTTCAAGAAGGCAGCTCACCACCACCTTCTCAAGGGCGTCTAGGGATGGGCAATAAATGCTGGCCCAGCCAGCGAAGCCCATATCCTGTGAATGAATAAAAAGAAGCTTTGCCCAAGATCTTCCCACTTGGTTCACTGGGACTCTTCCTGTCCATACATATCTTCTGTCATCAAGTTCATGAAAGAGCTCATGCACAATCCTCTTCTGGATGCAGATTGATTGGTTGGGTACATGATTGGCTGTTGGTTGGTTTGTGTATTCCCAAATTGTCTTCCAATGGCTTAGCCATATAAGGACTTCTACTTGTCCCCGCTGTGATTATCTGTCTGATTTCAATCAGCCATCATTGATTTCAACCATTTGCTGCGATTAACTGTTCCATTCAATTAAAATTGTCCTATTCAATTCAGCAGCATCACTGCATTAACAAGTATCACATCCATCCAGCTCTTGCATGACAAATACTTCTCTGAACTTGTAGCCAGTCTGTTAATCCTTTCCTTACAAAGCAAGGCAAAAATAGGTCATAATGGGACAGGTAAAGAAATTAAAGATGGCTTCAAAGGAGATGTAAATGTGATTAGCAACATCGTTACCAATAGCTGCTATCTGAAAAAATGGGAGCAGAGGTTATATCTGAAATGTTTTAACTCTGTGTTGAGTACAGAGCGTTGTGAAGTGCTTTGTTTCACTCTTCACAGATGCTGCTTGATCAGCTGAGTATTTCCAATGTTTTCTGAGTCTATTCTCATTCTCTCTTTGCCTCTTTTATTTCCTTTTTAAAATCTCTTCTGTACCTTCTAAATTAAGCTTGATACTCTACTGTATTATTCAGTTCCTTTTCTTCCTGTATTGATAATCCTCCTTTATACATTTGGCCCTTCACTGTAGCCCCTTTCTAGTTTCCTTTTTATCTACCTATGAGGAATGCTAGGGAAATTAAAGTTGTCCAGCATTTAACTTTAATAAGTTACCAATCAATAAATTGATAAAATATCTCAGAGCTAAACGCAGCAACTTCAGAGGTCTGATTATTTTGTTTCCAACCAAACATTCTTTTTTCCCTAAGATGCTGGTGATTATTTACCAACCGAAGTTTTGAGAAAAAATATTTGACAGATCATTCTGTAACTCAGGATCTGTGGTGCAGAAGGGTTAACCATTGTCAAACTTGGAATCTTCCTCAAGATCTGCATTGTTGATTTTTTTCTGACCAAAACTGTTGCCGTAGCTCTGACATTTAAAGACTCAATGTTAAATCAGTGAACTGCAGTCTTGTATTGTCTGTACTGTTTGCTTTGAGAAGCTGTACTTAATAGACAAGGACTGAAAAATATATCTATGGCTACTAATTTTCTTCTCCATTCAGGTTTACGTTACACTGTTATGCTACTTCATGATCTGTTGACCTGTACTGAGCAATTGTTTTTATGTTTTTTTCCACTGTTATTATTTTTCATTCGTGCATTTCTTTCATCCTGGGATGTTCTTGCCTTTAAGTGTGCAAAGGCAAGATATAAGTAATGAAGATGAAAGCAAAATGCTGCAGATGTTAGAAAGCTGAAATAAAACAGAAAATGCTGGGAAAACTCGCAGGTCTGGCAGCACCTGTGGAGAGAGAAACAGAGTTAACATTTCGACTCTTCTTCAGAACTAAAGAGAAGTAGAAATGTGATGGATTTTATACTGTTTAAGAGGAGGTGGAGCGAGTGGAGCTGAATAGGAGGTCAGGGATAGGTGGGAGCTAAGGAGAGATTGACAAAGATATCATGGACACAAGACAAAAGGGAGTGTCAATGGCAGTGGTAAAGACTAAAGAAGATGCTGATAGTGGCATAAAGGTAAGAAAGCAGAATATGTTTATAGCAGAACGAGGGTCAGTGCTCTCTGAAAGCACAACATAGAAACGAGTGGCAGGTGGCCCTGTGAACGAATAAATAAAAATACCATAAATAAAAAATATTTTAAAATTGGATTTAAAAAGGGGTAAAGATGGAGGAGAGAGTTCATAGTCTGAAGTTGTTGAACTCAATGTTCAGTCCGGAAGGCTGTAAACTGCCTAATTGGAAGAAATTTGAGGTTGATTTAGTTGGGAAACAGGAGACTTCACTGTAACAAACTGACAATTTTAAACTATTACCTGAAAGGAATCTAGGCAAGTGTATTAATACGATTGATTCAAGCAAAAGCAATATGAAGGGAAGTTTTACAGAATCTTTTCAATCAAAAGGCAATTGAGATGTCGACTAAGTTACCGGGGGAAGGCTAGTAACATAGGATTGAATCAAGGGGCAATGGGACAGTTTCCCAGAAAGAGAAGGAACAGAAGGACTGACATTTTAAAAAGAGATAAGTTTGTTGGCTTCAAAAGCCTTTCCTGTTTATACCCTTTGTGGACTATGATTCATTACTTACTTTCCTTCAAGTATGTAGAATTCCCTGGTAGGTGACAGCCTGCACTTGATGCTACTCTTGATCTGGCTATAGTAAGGTACACCCTAATTTCACTGGCTCACTGATTTTCTCTTCTTCAGTGGGTTCCAAAGATCTTTGCCTTTGCCTGACAGCTAAATACAGAGTTTTTCAGGCCCCAGTTAATTATTAAAATGGCACCGTCATGCATGTGTATTTTAACAACTCACCACTCCTTGCTCCTTTTACTTGTTTTTTTGGCATAGCTGTGTGTGTGTTGGAAGCAGTGAAAGTTCAGGGGTTAAGCTTGTTTTGTTTTGGGCTCTGGGGGAAATAGTTGGGTGTAGGAGTGCTAAAGAGAGCCCTTGTCCTTGCAGTAATATTGAGCTGTCCTTCCCAGTCAGTGAGTGGGTTACTGTACTAGGAGAGAGCAGATAACAAGAAGGGTGTGACAAGTAGGTCTCCATGAGCTCTTTAGTAATTTTTCAGTTCCACCTGGATGCTGAACATATAGGCCCAGATTTTGCAGTTGTAATGATGGTGAAAATGTCAGCATTCACTGTCATTACTGCTGTAAATTGATGACAACTTGTGGCATTTGCACACGTGCAGTTAAGTGCAAAGTCCAGAATTTGCTCCAGTGTCAGTGCTGTTTTCAAATCCTCTCATGGCCTCACTCCTCCCTATCTCTGTAATCTTCATCAACACTCCAAGGCGTCAGCATGGTTCTAACTCTGGCCTCTTGAGCACCCCCAATATTAATTGTTCTATCAGTTGTGGCAATGTAGTCTGCTGCCAGGCTCCAGGTTCTGGAATTCCCTTCCTAAACCTCTCTGCCTCAGTACTTCTCTTCCCTCTTCTAAGATGCTTCTTAAAACCTACCTCTTTGATAAAGCTTTTGGTTATCTGCTTTAGTATCTCCTTATGTGGCTTAGTGCCAAATGTTGCTCTATAACACTCTTGTGCAGTTCCTTATGACGTTTCATTATGTTAACGGTGCTATATAAATGCAAGTCTTTTTTTTTTGTGATTCCTTTCTGCTCCACAAGGTGCACTGTTAAAGTCACCACAGATGGAAATCTTTAGAAAATACTTGAATTGACACAAATTTCCACTTTTTAAGCTCTAATCTCACTGGCAAAAACACAAAAAAATTAATAATAGATAAATGAGATGTAACCAGGTTTTTAACAGCGTACTAAGTCATAATTACTGCTGAACCATCTCTCGGCCTCCATGAGCTAAGTTTATATTTGCTTAATGTCAAATTTCTTTCTCTCTTTCTCTTTCCATCTCTATCTCTTAATTCTCTCTCTTTCTTGCCTCTCTCCCCATGCCTCTCTCCCTCCCCTGTATCTCCACTTCCAAAAAATAGTTTTATTGTTGTACATTATCTTTAACCTGCATATGCACATGAGAAATGTGTAGAAAGAAAATTAAATCTTGTGTTTATTATTTATTTTGTTCTTCAGGCAATGTTAACTGTTTTGGACACAAATGGAAGAACCATTACACAACCTTTTTTGGGTGACAGCCATGAGTACTGGGTGCCATTTTGGCTCAGTGCTACTTCTGTGACCTGGTTCCCAGAGAATTGAAGTTTCAATGTCATAGAGCAGTGCCAAGTTACTTGAAAAGTTGAGTACAGTAATAGAGCAAATTGCTGTGAAAATGGCTCCATATTTGTTAGCTCTGGAGTAGACTGGGACATCCTGAAGACATTAAATTTAAAGCACTATATAAATTAAAGTTCTTTCGTTACTTCAAAAGCGACATAAGATTTTGGGTTGGGATAATAAATAGGTGAATAACAAAGTGCTGTCTGTATTTGGTGGTCACAGTTTTCGCATGGTATCCATATCTTTAAAAGCCTGACTGTATCAGGGAGATCAGCCTTCAGGTTGCATTAGTCCAAGTTCAAGTGATGTTTAGAATGATGCATTATGCCATTTCCATATTGGACTGGGAAGGGCATAAAAGTATGTGGTATTGTTGCAAACAAACTGACTCATTTAATTTCCAAGATTAGGATAAAAAAGATTATTATGCCAAAGTAAAAGTGGATCATGTTTTGGAGTGCATAACAAAATGGTACAGGAAATTGATTTAACTCATAGAATGGTTGCATTTACAATTTTGTTAAAATGTCCTGGCTCCTGTTTAGTAAAGAAAAGAATGGGTTGGTTATGGTCTTTGCTAAAAATAGGGAGATTCCTCAATTATGTTTTCCTGTGACTTTAGATAGAAGAAAATAATTTGCATTTGTATAGCATTTTTCACTGCCTCAGGACACCCCAAAGAACTTTACAGCCAATGAAGACAGGATCAATGTGGTTTAAAAATTGGTTTCAGACAGCAATATCCCTGAGCACAATTCAGTGGCGGCAAAATTGGATCTACGAGCCCTCATCTTTAGGGGCTACAAAGCCCTTTACGGTTCCAAAAATGGCATCCATGACATGTGTGCACACCTTCAACAAGAAATGCGCTAGTTGTTGTATTAGTAAAGGCTTCAGTGTTGGTGCCTAACATTGGCCATCGGAAAGCAGAACAGGGAGTTTGTGACATCAAATTGAAGCCAGCACTACCATTGCTCTCTCTTAAACTCAAAGAACTGAATATGACATCAAGCAGCATGAAGGACGTCCCACTAACACTATTTAAAGAGATCATCAACTACTTTTGGTGAATTGCTGATTGATTTTTCCTGGCTGTTGCAGCAATTCTGAGTTTTGGGTGCTTTTATAGTTAGTTAAGTTTGCAATCGTCTACAAGGATTGGTGTGGCAGGTGTTCAAGTAATAATTGAACTGACTTAAAGGGCTTATGCACACACCAGTTGCTCCCAGAAATGAGTAGCAAATAGACATTTGTCTTGGCATTGAGCATAACTGGGTGAATGAGCTGAGAGGTCTCACAGAGAAGAACAAGCTGCTATAAGTGGGGAGAGGAGGAGGGGCAAAAGGTCATATGCACAGACAGTGCTTAGGTATCTTGTAACTGAAATTTATCAATGACTAACGCTTGAAATATCAGCGCTTTACTAAGGAGGTTGCCACTGAAATTTGCTGCCTGCTGTAGCCACAACTCCAGCCTCAGAGCTTGTTAAAGATGTATTGCCAGTGGCTGTCGAGGCAACTGTGGCTTTGAAATTGTGTGTGTCTGGTGCCCTCCAAACTGCTGATGGAGATATAAGCAAAGGCTTTCCGTTTGTAGTGCCGTGCTGCATAAGGGAGGTCACTGAGACTCTCAATGAAAAGAGAGGCTACTTCATTTAATTTCCTTATGCCAGAGAAGCAGGCAGAGCAAGCACCAGAGTTTGCAAGGATTGCAGTCTTCCCCATGGTGCAGGGTACCACTGGGTAAATGCATACATTGTTTTGCATGTTCCTCATGTCAACTCTGTTCTGCCATGTGCCTGAACCAAAAGAGATTCCATTCTCTCACTGTGAAACTGGCCTGTGAATTCAGAGAACAAATCAAGCAAGTTAATCCTCAATATCATGGCAACAGTCACAATGCATTCATTCTGTGGCAATCCTTTGGGAAGAATTTTCCTCCTGTCGGGGGGGAAGTGTAGGAGCGGGTGTGTGCAGGCCTGCCTCTGATTGATGCTTCCAATCGGAGGTGCGCTGCCATTTTACATGGGTGGGCCAATTAAGGCCCACCCAGTGTGACGTCCGCACAAAAGCACTATGCGCTCCCTGTGCAGGCGGGGTTGGGGGGGGTGGGGGGGGGGGGGGAAGATTCCCTAAGCTGAGAGTGCGCTCTTTCGTGCATGTGCATGGGAGAGTGCACTCATCTCCCTGAGGCTAAGTGCTGCCTCAGGGAGATCGGCGCCAAATTCAAAAATGGTCAATGGACAAAAATTAAATTTCCCTGGCATGTCCCCTCATATGATACTGTCACATGAGTTGGGACATGTCCATCACTTTTATTCAAAGTTTTATTAAATTTTTAAAAATCCTCATGAAACCTTATCCTGCCCCTGGATGAGGTTTCTTGCTTTTTTTGAAACCCGCCTGGGCTCCTGGCCTGCTCTCCAACCTTAAGGTTGGACAGGCAGGTCCATTAATTACTTCAATTAGTTTTTAAATGGCCTCAATAGGCCGTTGACAGGTCGGCGGGAGCACAGCTGATTCGGCTGCACCCCCGCCGACCTGAAAATTGAAATGACGCGGGGTGATGTCGGGAGTTCCACCCGATGTCAGCCCGTGCCATTTTATGCGTCAGCAAGTAGGCCCCGCCCCCCCGCTTGCCGACCTCAATATCCTGGCCTTTGAGTCAGCTGTATTACAGCCACCACAGCAAACCAAAGGGTAGTTACTGGCAACATGGCTTATGATTCCATTCTGCAACACACACACACACATCTGCAAAGCAGATCTATAATGAGAGTCATGCTGCCACAGGACATCTGATAGAGCAGACAATTGGTGTGCTGAAGAAACAGTTCTGCTGCCTGGATCACTCTGGGGGAGCCCTGGAATACTCAGTTCAGTAAACGTCAAGATTCGTGGTGGTCTGCTACATGTTGCACAACTTTAATATCATGAGGGAACAGATCTTGCCATCATATATTAGGCAAGAAGCTGAGGAACAGGGGCGTGAGGAAAAGAAGGAATAGGGGGAAGCTGAAGAAGAAGGAAGGCTGCAACCTCTGTAGCCTCTTCCTGCCCAGACTGTACATGAAGAACTAACCCAATACTATTAACATCAACGCCAAGCCCCCATTCGCGAACAGTCCCATGATCCTTACCATCCTCCTGTTACTGACCATCACAGTGGTTATTTGTCCACAATGCAAAAATAAAATAAATGGTGTTTCTTCAACTTCATTGTCTTCTTGCTCTTTCAGAACTGTCTGGTCAGGCTGCAGTGCTTGAGTATCTGAATTGGAAAAAGGTCAAGAGTAGGCTTGTGATGAGGAGAATGGAGGTGGAGATGAAGGCTTACATCATCTTCAGTTGTAAATCAGAAGAGATTGAGGGATGAAGGAAAGTGGGAAGTGAGCATGAGGATTAGATATGAGGATACCGTCATCTTTAATGGCTTCAGTCCTGTCACTGGCCATGGCTCTCCCATAATGGCTTGCATCGTCTACTCCATGGGAGTCAGCATATGCAAATGCATATCTCCTCCCAGTTCCTGCTGCCTCTCCTAAAGAAAGATGGATGTGTGTCAGTAAGCGATGTGCACCTGATTGAGTGCTGTGTCTGTCATGGTTGAATAGTGGCCAATATGTGCAAACTATGAGATGTAGATTTGAGGCTTGCAGCAGCGCTGTGTGTCAGAATGCAATAGAGCTTATGAATGTCAGCATTAATACATGACTGATAGATGAATGATGGGTGTATGGTGCATTCAGCTGTGTCTGAGGCTAGTGGTGCAGCTGGTGGGTTATGGCATTTGAAGATGTATTCAGTGACCTTGACCATTCCTGGGGCTATACTCCTGGTATTGACCTCTTCGGCTATCCTTTCCTATACCTAGAAGGCTATACCTTCTCAGCAAGCGCATGAAGGGCCTCCTGTCCTCCTAAGGATACAGGTCATTTCTCTCCCTTGCACCTCTTCCAACAAGATCTTCAGAGCAGATTTCAAATACCTATCTATCTGCACCCTCCCTGGCCAGTCATTGTTGCTTATTGCACAGCACAATTCCCAGAATGATGTCAGCACCTATTCCAGCTCAGTGTATTTCCCCTTTAAGATGTGCAAGCCAACTTTAAATAGTGCTGGGCACTTACGGTATTGAGCCCCCTGCTGCAGCAGTGTGGGGACCACTCGCTGCACACAGAGATCATTATATTGAGCAGGCAACACCAAGTTGGCATGCTGGCTTCCTTCTACTGAATGCACATGGTTTAATTGCGCACCACAATCCAGTGTCCATTTTTGGGGGCTAACAAATTTAACCCCCAGTGATTCTGTGGCAAGATGACCAGTTTAAGAAACTATTTGCATAAATAAGATCGTGGAAATGGAAGATTTTTATTGTGGGTGGATTTCTCTTGTTTATCTAACGCCTTGTTCAGAAACTGAATCAAAGATGCCTAGAACTGTCTAAGTCAAGCAGGGCAATAGCCTAATAGTTGAATTCACAAACTTTGACTGAAACATTAAAGAGAAATATTTTAGGGAAACAGTAATTCTCTGACCATACTTTTCCTCACAAGGTAAACAGCTTTCTGTTCACACGTTGTGACTTCAAAGGCAAGGCAGCAACTTTAAGGGTTTCCCATAGCATTGAAACTCATTGAAATTCATCTCTGATTACTATTGTTTGGTTTATCTGTATGGTTTGAAAATTCAAGTATCATTCATACACAATTTTGCATCATTAAGGTCTATGAAAAATTTCATCCAAGAATGTCTTAAAAGAAATCTGGTAAATGGATGTCTACGGTGAATGCAGAATTATTGTATGACATATTTGTTTTTCACCCTCTGTTAAATTTAGTTTTAAATTTAACATGAAGTCTGAACATGTAATTGTTTCGAGTCCATGTGACTCTTCTTCAGGGTCATACAGGCTCAAAACGTTAACTCTGTTTTTCTCTCCACAGATGCAGTTAGACCTGCTGAGTTTTTCCAGCATTTTCTGTTTTTGTTTCAGATTTCCAGCATCCATAGAATTTTGCTTCTCTCTGAACATGTGATGCTTAAATGAACAAGCCTAAGGACAAAAGTCAGTTAGCTGACGGGTTTTCTTTTTCATCATACCAGTTTTTGCTGAGCGCTTGAAGTCAGGGGTATTAAAATTGGGACTCCCCCATTAGTAAACTATGAGAACTGAAATAATCTGGATCAAGGATAGAAAAGACCCAAAATTAAAATTCTTCAAAATAATTGCACATTGTAAGCAAACTATTCATTTTCAAGTTACAAACTGCTTAGGTAATTAATGAAACAGTAAAGCTATTTAAGAGGATAATCCTTTGTATGTATACCAGAGTTTATATTTTAAAATGGGATTTATGTGTACACTCTTCTGCTCACTAAAGTATATTTTATGTACTTGTTATGGAAGATGATTAATTATTTATTCTGCTTCATCAGGGACACCATTTTATAACACTGTCCTTGAAGTTTGAACAATGTCTTACAGTGATAGCAGCTGGCTTGCAGCACCTTTCCTCGGCCATTCTTTGTGCTTTCAGTTATAAGCAGTACAGCAGTGTTGCACTACCAGTAGTCACAGTCATTGCTGGTTAACATTGAAGGCTCATGTCTACTGACCTGTGCAGCTTTCTCCAATAACTCAGGAAGATTGGTCCCCCGAGTGCCCATGAGCAGCAGTTTACAATTCTATTGCGCTTTTCACTTTTGAGGAAGAATAAAGAACAGTCCTGGCCAGGGAGTTGGGGAGTGGCTCAATGCAAAGGATTTTTTTTAGGAGGCAAACTGCTTATGGAAAGCCTTCAAGGATAGCAGCATAGGCATGTAAAGAGGGGAGGAGGAAATGAGGAGGAAGTTGGTGTTGGCAGAGCATAGGGTTTGCGTGAGGATGTTCACCTGGACCTCGTTAATAGGAAGAGACCATGAATTGATTTGAAGGCAAGGATGATAGCTAATGAAGTTTAGCAAATGTGGGATTGACGGAGTGTGGAACTTTGTGCAGAGTAACACAAGTGTTTGGTGCTCTGTAGCTGGGAGTTTGTATAGGAGAGAACCTGGCACACTGGAGGCAACTGTTGGAGACGTTGAATTTCAAAGCAATAATGTTATGGATTAAGTATGGTTTTGACAGCAATGGAGCAGAATTAAAGAATGGAGTGATTCAGAGATGAAAGATTTGGATGTAAGGAAGGAAACTAGATGCGTAGTTGAATAATATGCCGAAGCTCCATAAACATTGAAAAGAATATGTTGATATGGTCACACTTGTTAATGTGGTATACACTTGTTCTGGCCTAGACATTCTAATTTTAGCCAACTAATGAGGCAGGATAAACTTAGTAACAACTCTTTTAAGCTAAGTACCCCTCCCCTAACCCAGTGACTTTGTGAGACTTTTAATGGGGCCAGCACTAATGTGTGTGTATGTGTATATCTTTATATGGAAAATATAGTTTTAAAGGAGAGTTGCGAAAAGTTTAGAATTTCAGTATCAGTATCTCATTTGCCCTATATGAATTTTGTCCATCTATATCAATGATTACAAAGCATAAATGCTATTAATACATATCTGAATCAAATATGAAATGGTATTTGGTTAACAGAAGGGAAAATCCTATGTTGAAGTTTTTGTGAAATGTGACTTTTGTCTTATCCCAGCTACCCGTAGAGATCATTTATGCCAGAACGGTCTGAATTGAATGTGTGGTTTCCTCGCAGTTCATGGTTTAACTCCAGCTCGGTGTGTCTGGAGATACCTGATTTACCTGGTCAATATTTGCATGTTTGTTTTGCAACAGAAATTAGAAGCTTTGCATTGGGTGACTCATTATCAGAGGGTGAGAAATCTAGCCTAAGTATTCTAAACAGTCTTCCTGTTGGCCTTTCATCTTCTATCCTCCACTCTCAACAAACTCCAGCTTATCTCACCCTCCACCTGTTCAACTCACTCAAAAACCTGTCAAAAGCCCCAAGAGGAGGCCATCTACTTGTTCCTTACCAGCTTGTGCCTTCCCCCCACCACAAATGCCTGTTCTTCACTTTAAAAAAAATTCTTACAAATGATCATGATTTTCCCCAACCCAATTAAATAATTCCCTTCCAAAAACTTTCAGACCAAATAACCTACTGTATTCCCACAAACCACATTGCTTCACCTCTAGTAACAAATACCATACTAGATGCTTGCAGAAGACTATATGCTCTCATCAACAGTGCACAATACCATGGGAGAATTGTCTGCATATTATTAAATCGTGAGTCCAATGCTCACAACTTGTTTTTCACAAATTATTTCTGGTGTGATGATTCTGTCACCTGGTTAATGCTTCCAGGTGTAACACCTAATTGCTTTAAAACTACAAAGTGTGTATAAATTGCTAAATGTACCCCCCTCAGGCTTCCAAAAACTAGGTGGTTATCCACCAAGCTCGTGTCTCGTGGTTTGCTTCCATAGTTGACACAGCAGGTTAAGTTTTTTGATCAATGTCAACTTCAGTGAGCCCCATTTCCTTTAGGTAAGTTTTAAAGATATTTGACATTTGATTACCTAGGTTTTATTTCCTCCTGCTGCCAGCTGTGCATTGTTTAAAGTGATTCATTTTAAATTTATTTACCTGCTGGTGCTTCCTCTACCCGGGGACTCTCCATCCTCATGAGCCATCTCAACACAGACTTCTGGTTGCACCCTTTCACTAGTCCTCACTAGTTACCCACCCTCTACCTGGCCAATCTATGTCACTGGCTGCTTACAAACCAATGTTCATCCATACTGTGTGTGGCCCCTCCCCCCTCCCTCTTGGGCCTACGCTGTCTGACCTTCCTCATCCCTAGTGTAGGGTAGTTAAAGGGCCTTCAGGCTCATGTTCTCAGTCTTCAGGTAAACAGTACTTACATTCTATTTAAAGCTAAACAAATTGCTGGTTTTCTGATTTAATGCTGCCTGCCCAAGTGTCCGATCGTTTATGAAGTGTGAATTTTTCCTGGACATGCTGTATAAATGTGCATTTAACCTGATCATCTGTTATCCTGTAGAAGGTGAGAGATGCTGTATCGTAGCAACTTACTGGTTATCCCTTGCCTGGTAAATGAGTGACAGCAAAATTTTTCTTTCTGCTAGAGAAATTAATTTGGTGCATTTGCTGAGAGGCTAAGAACATTCAAAATTATTCTTTGTGCTATTGGGCCATAATTTCCAATCTCCATTTTGGGGGTGCCCCAAAGATGCACTGGGGAACCCCTCCTGGAGGTTCCCAGGAAAGGTTTGCACAGCAATTGCCTGCGAAGTGCAAACTTCCAATGGACAATTGCCCTGCACTAGGAACCATCTGAATATTGTGATTTAAATCACAAACTTCGGATGGTCCTGATTGGGTTACATCAATAGTTACCCAGAAAAACGTTAGAAGAATTAAAACCAATTCTGGCTTCTGGGTAACTATTGCACAATCCCACACCAACCCCCAAGGGACTGCCCACACTCCTGACAATTCCCCCCATCCCATGTGTCTCCCACACTAGGTAGAAATTTTGTTGTGGAAGTGGAAAACTCAGCATATTTCAGGACTCTGAAAACATTGCATACTCTATTGTCCAGCTGGTTACAAGTACACAAGCACAAGGAATAGGAGCAGGAGTAGGCCATTCTGCCCCTCAAGCCTGCTCCATTGTTCAATAAGCTCATGGCTGATCTGGCCTTAACTCCACTTTCCTGCCTACCTTCACCCCATAACGCTTAACTCCCTTGTAAATCCACTGGTTCCATTGTTACCGATCCGGTTGTAGGCAGAGAATTACCTGCAATGGCTTTTCCTCCTGTTCCTGTGCCATTACCTATGCTATCCCAATAAGGATCTAGCCTGGACCTCCTCCTATTTCTCATCTACATGTTTCCCCTCAGTGACATCATCTGAAAACACAAACCAAGTTGTATTCACCTATCACCCATAAGTACTGATCCGCAACATTATGAGATATTTGTTCCTCTCCAATTCTAGCTTCTGGTGTCCCTGATTTTAATTGGTCGACTATTCGTGCAAGTGCCTTTTGAGCTGCCTTAATCCTAAGCTTTGGAATTCCCCCCCTAAACCTCTCTACCTCACTTTCCTCCTTAAGATGTCCCTAAAATTTTTGTCTCTTTGACAAAACTTTTGGTGATCTGCCTAATACCCCGTTACTCAGCTCAGTGCCAAATTTTGTTTGATAACACTCTTGCAAAGATCCTTTGGATGCTTATTACAATAAAGGCACTAAATAAATGCATATTGTTGTTGATTTATGACATAAACTGTAAACCCTTTCTGTTGGTCTTGAATACACCACCATCTATCATTGTAGTGAATCTAAAAGCACGGTGAGTGCACCTACCTTCCCTCCCTCAAATTATGGGCAGGATCTTTAGGTTGGCATGCAGATACGATCGGTGGGCTGGGAGTGGCTGGGGAACGGACCGTGGCCCACGATCGGCCCCTGACTGCGATTTCACACTGGCTGGCCAATTAACGGCCAGCCACTGTGAAACGCACGCTGAAACACTCAGCGCTGCTGGGGTGGGAGGAGGGCAGGAGCTGACATAAACATGGGTGCAGGGGAGCGCGGAATGAAATCTCCCTGAAGGCAGAGAGCTGCCTCACGGAGCTGAGGAATTTAAAAACAATAAATGAAGATTTTAAAATCCGGAAAAAAATGCCCACATATCAGAATCAGTCAACTGAACATATACATGATGAAAATTCTGTCCATGTATTTGTATTTTTTAATGTAAGAACGGAAACCTCATCCCGCCCTTGGATGAGGTTCCATCAAAAATGCAAAGTCCACCTGGCAGATTCATCCATCCGCCGACCATAAGGTTGGACAGACCACGAAAACTTGGGGACAATTGGAACTTTAGTGGGCTTAATTTCCCTCTTAATTGTCAGCGGGCGCGCTTCCAACTTTTGCACGCACTTACCGACCGAAATATCGCGTGACCACGGGATGACATCAGGACGTTTGCCCGACATTATCAAGCACTACTTTACAGTCAAGCAGGTCGGGCACGCGTCCACACACTGACCTAAAAATTCTGCCCCATATGTGTAAACATAGGCCCAGTGAGGATGAGGAATGGAAGAGCCAAGATTCTGTACTGAAGAGCACAGTGTTTTAAAATCTTGTTCATCAATGCTGCTGTACTCAAGTTCCAAGTCAGGTAGCTCAGAAATTTGTATGCTGAACACATTGTTCACACCGTTGTTACTAGATGAGCTGTTTATGCATCATAAACGTGGTATGTAAAATGCACAGCCGGATATTGAGTTTATCCACCTGACACAGGCTTAAAAACAAAAAAACTGCGGATGCTGGAAATCCAAAACAAAAACAGAATTACCTGGAAAAACTCAGCAGGTCTGGCAGCATCGGCGGAGAAGAAAAGAGTTGACGTTTCGAGTCCTCATGACCCTTCGACAGAACTTGCGTGGAGGCTTGGTGTCTAATGTACTTGATGTGGTCTTTGTAGTGGTTACATGGACTGCAAAAGACTGTATCACCCTGGCTGATTTGGATTGAAGATAAAACATTCCTGAGGTGTTGCATGAAGAGGTTTGATAAGCTTACAAGGAAAAATTGTGCTTCTTCAGTGCAAACACTTGATACATTTTTCATTAGCAGCAACAACCAAAGCGAGGAGTTTACTAATCTCCAAAGGTTTTTGGAAGCCCTCTGTTCTCCAGGTTCAAATTCTAAAAAATTGAAATCAAGCTAAACATTCCCCAGGTACAGTGCTTAATTTGTGTACATTCCAGACATATTGTAACATTATCAGCCACTGTCAAAATGGTCAGCTGAAAGCATTCATACCCACTTAAAACCGCGATTAGTGTGACTCATACATACTAGCTAAATGTGTGAGAAATACACTGGAAAGTTAAAACTGAAAGTCAAATGGTGACACATCATTGCGACTCACCAGCATTTGTCAGTCATGGTGATCCTGCTTCCCCCACAAAACACATGGAGCTTTGAAACTTCTCATAAAATATTGCTCTCACATGCAGCTTGAGTTTCCTAGGTGAAGCAGCAGTCTCCATATTTGAAAAAATATTATTATGAAACACTTTTCATATTAATTATACTCTGCAAAATTACCTGTGGTACGTTGTTTGATGTGCTGATGTTATAATGAAAGTGATTGAAAGAGCTTTCAGTTTGCACCTTATACACTTGGGACCTCACAAAGGTCTTCACATATAATGAATTATTTTTTTTCAAGTACAGCCACTGATGATATGTAGGTAACTGTTGTCTAACATGGATTGTTGTTAAATACTAGCCTGGTCATAGAGATCAACAGAGAGTTAATGTTGGGTTCACTTGCAAAAAATGATCCAGTCCAACTAATTTTTATGTTTATGCACTTCAGATAAGTAACACAGCTGGATGAGCCACATAAATGCCATGGCTACTAGAACAGGCCACATGCTGGGTATTTTGTACAAGTGACTCACCTACTGACTCTCTCAAGCCTCTTCACCACCTAATACCCTGTGCTTGCCTGGATGAGTTTTTAAAAAATTCATTCATGGGATGTGGGCGTCGCTGGCTAGGCCAGCATTTATTGCCCATCCCTAGTCACTCTTGTGAAGGTGGTGGTGAGCTGCCTTCTTGAACCGCTGCAGTCCATGTGGTGTAGGTACACTCACAGTGCTGTTAGGAAGGGAATTCCAGGATTTTGACCCTGCGATAGTGAAGGAACGGTGATATATTTCCTAGTTAGGATGGTGAATTACTTGGGGGGGGAACCTCCAGTTGGTGGTATTCCTATCTATCTGCTACCCTTGTCCTTCTAGAGGTAGTGGTTGTGGGTTTGGAAGGTGCTGTTGAAGGAGCCTTGGTGAATTCCTGCAGTGCATCTTGTAGGTGGTACACACTGCTGCTACTGGGCTCAGTGGTAGAGGGAGTGAATGTTTGTTGATGTGGTGCCAATCAAGTGGGCTGCTTTGTCCTGGATGGTGTCAAGCTTCTTGAATGTTGTGGGAGCTACACTCATCCAGGCAAGTGGAGAGCATTCCATCACATTCCTTACTTGTGCATTGTAGATGGTGGACGTCAGGAGGCAAGTTACTCGTTGCACAATTCCTAGCCTCTGACCTGTTCTTGTAGCCACAGCATTTATATGGCTAGTCCAGTTCAGGTTCTAGTCAATGGTAGCCCCCCACCCCCACCCCCAACCCAGAGACGTTGATAGTGGGGGATTCAGTGCTGGTAATGCTATTGAACATTAAGGTGCGATGGTTGGATTCTCTCTTGTTGGAGATGGTCATTGCCTGACACTTGTGTGGTGCAAATGTTACTTGCCACTTGCCAGCCGAAGCCTTGATATTGTTCAGATCTTGCTGCATTTGGACATGGACTGCTTCAGTGTCTGAGGAGTCGTGAATAATGCTGAACATTGTGCAATCATCAGCCAGCATCCCCACTTCTGGCCTTATGATGGAAGAAAGGTCATTGATGAAGCAGCTGAAGAGGGTTGGGACGAGGACACTACCCTGAGGAACTCCTGCAGTGATACCCTGGTGCTGAGATGACTGACCTCCAACAACCACAACCACCTTCCTTTGTGCTAGGTATGACTCTGACCAGCAGAGAGTTTCCCCCCCAATTCCCACTGGCTCCAGTTTTGCTAGGGCTCATTGATGCCATACTCAATCAGATTCTGCCTTGATGTCAAGGGCAGTCACTCTCACCTCACCTTGGGAATTCAGTTCTTTTATCCATGTTTGAACCTAGGCTGTAATGAGGTCAGGAGCTGAGTGGCCCTGGCAGAACCCAAACTGGGCTTCAGTGAGCAGGTTATTGCTAAGCAACTGCTGCTTGATAGCACTGTTGATGACTTGATGACCATTTCCATTACTTTATTGATGATCAAGATTGGACTGATGGGGTGATAAGTGGACGTGTTGGATTTGTTCTGCTTTTTGTGTACAGGACATATCTGGGCAATTTTCCACATAGGCAGGTAGATGTTATACTGGAACAGCTTGGCTAGAGGCGTGGCAAGTTCTAAAGCGCAAGTGTTCAGTACTACTGCTGGAATATTGTCAGACCCCTTAGTCTTCGCAGTATCCAGTCCCTTCAGTCATTTCTTGATATCACATGGAGTGAATCGAATTGACTGAAGACTGGCATTTGTAATGCTGGGGACCTCCAGAGGAGGCTGGGATGGATCATCCACTTGGCACTTCTGGCTGAAGATTGTTGCAAATGCTTCAGCCTTATCTTTTGTACTGCTGTGCTGGGCTCCCACATCATTGAGGATGGGGATATTTGTGAAGCTTCCTCCTCCAGTGAGTTATTTAATTGTCCACCACCATTCATGACTGGATGTGGCAGGACTGCAGAGCTTAAGTCTGATTGCTTAGCTCTGTATATCACTTGCTGCTTATGCTGTTTGGCACGCAAGTAGTCTTGTGTTATAGCTTCACCAGGCTGACACCTCATTTTTAGGTATGCCTGGTGCTGCTCCTGTACTCTTCATTGAACCAGGGTTGATCCCCTGGCTTGATGGTAATGGTAGATATGCCTGGCCAAGAGGTTAAAGATTGTGTTTGAGTACAATTTTGCTGCTGCTGATGGCCCACAGCATCTCATTGGTGCCCAGTCTTGAGTTGCTAGATTTGTTCGAAATCTATCCGATTTAGCATAGTGGTAGTGCCGCACAACATGATGGAGGGTATCCTCAATGTGAAGGTGGGACTTTGCCTCCACAATGACTGTGTGGTGGTCACTCCTACCGATGCATGGACAGATGCATTTGCAGCAGGCTGGTTATCGAGGATGAGGTCAAATATGTTTTTCTCTCCTGTTGGTTCCCTCACCACCTGCCACAGACCCTGTCTAACAGCTATGTCATTTAGGACTCGGCCAGCAGTGATACCACCCGGAGTACATTCAGTGCCCTTGCCACCCTCAGTGCTTCCTCCAAGTGGAGTTCAAGATGGAGGAGCACTGATCCAGCCAAGGGAGGGCAATATATGGTAATCAGCAGGAGGTATCCTTGCCCATGTTTGACTGATGCCATGAGACTTCATGGGGTCTGGAGCTGATGTTGAGGACTCCCAGGACAACTCCCTCCCAACTGTGTACCACTGTGCCACCATCTCTGCTGGTGGGACAGAACATATGAAGAGATGGTGATGGTGGAGTCTGGGACATTATCTGCAAGGTATGATTCTGTGAGGATGACTATGTCAGGCTGTTGCTTGACTAGTCTGTGAGATAGCTCTCCCAATTTTGGCATTAGCCCCCAGATGTTCATAAGGAGGGCTTTGCAGGGTCGACAGGGCTGTGATTGTCATTGTCATTTCTGGTGCCTAGGTTGATGCTGGATGTCCGCCTAGTTTCATTTCTTTTTGGTGACTTTGTAGTGGTTTGTTACAACTGAGTAGCTTGCTAGGCCATTTCTGAGGGTATTTAAGAGTCAACCACAATTGACAAATGGTTTCATGGTCATCATTTGACTTTTAACTCCAGATTTTTTATTGAATTCAAATTCCACCATCTGCTGTGGTGGGATTCGAACCCAGGGCCCCTAGGATATTACCCTTGAACTCTGGATTATTAGTCCAGCGACAATACAACTACACCATCACCTCCCCTGCAGATGTAACAAGATGTAACTCAACAGCATCCAGGACAAAGCAATCCACTTGATCACCTACTAGCCTAAACATGCATCCCATCCACCAGCAGCATATTATGACTGCACTGTGTACTATCTCAAGGATGCATTACAGTAAGTCCCAAACCCAATACCTCCACCATCTGAAGGACAAGAGCAGCAGGTGCATGGATCACAATGACCTCCAAGTTATGTACCATCCTGACTTGGACCCAAATTGCCACTCCTTCATTGTGTCGGTAAAATAAAATAATTTTCATAATGTTATTGGAATTTATTGTAAGCTAGGAATTGTTTAGTGTGTGTGTGTGTGTGTGTGTGTGTGTGTGTGTGTGTGTGTGTGTGTGTGTGTGTGTCTTGATTTAACTAAAGACAGCTGGTCTGAAGGCTTTGATGTATCAGGAAGAGTTTGAAATGAGAGGAAGTTTGAAACGCTAATGAGGTAAACATGTCTGAAGTTTTAGAGTGTGAGGTGTAAAGGGAACATTTGCATTTTTAGATAAACTAGAGTAATTTGAATTTCAAAACAGGTGGTGAAATGTTACACTTCGCCTGAAGAAGCCAAAACTTACTGATAAAATTGGTACTATGAAAGATTAGAGTAGAGTTGAAAAGACATATTGGGACAATGGGATTTACGTTAAAAAGGGAGAAACTTGTATAAAGGAGATGAGGTTGTGCATAGGAAAGAAGGCATTCTAAGATAGGGAAGTCTTGTTACACCTGTACAGGGTGTTGGTGAGGCCGCACCTGGATTACTGTGTACAGTTTTGGTCCCCGTATTTAAGAAAGGATATACTGGCATTGGAGGCAGTTCAAAAGAGATTCACTAGGCTGATTCTTGGGATGAAGGGGCTGATTTATCAAGAACAGCTAAACAGGTTAGGCCTTTATTCATTAGAGTTTAGAAGAATGAGGGGTGATCTTATTGAAATGCACAAGACTTTGAGGGGCTTGACAGGTTGAGAAGATGTTTCCATTAGTGGGGGAATCCCAAACTAGGGTACATAATTACAGAATAAGGGGACACTCATTTAAAACTGAGATGTGAAGGAATTTCTTCTCTCAGAGGGTATTGAATGTCTGGAATTGTCTATCCCAGAGAGTTGTGGAGGCTATATCACTGAAAGCACTTAAAGAGGAAGTAGATGGATGTTTGAAATATCGGGTAGTTGAGGGTTATGAGGAGCTGGCACGAAAGAGGAGTTGAGGCCTGGGGCAGATCAGCCATGATCTTATTGAATGGCGGGGCAGGCTTGAGGGACCGAATGGCCTATTCCTGCTCCTAATTTTTATGTTCTTATGTGCTAAGTTCTAATAAGTATGAAAAGCCTCCAGCCTCTAAGCTGAAGTTACTGTCTACAAGAACTGAAGTGAAGAAAACTCATTTTGAATTTGACTTTTCAGGGTATGCTGTTAATTTGCCTGGGTCTTTTAAAATCTATGTGTTTTACTGTTGCCTTAACAGAGGTGTAACTGGGAGTTAGATTAACCAGGGGAGCCAGGAGTTATCATATTAATAATTTGTAAACCTATGTATGTGCTTAAAATAATTTTTTTATTAATAAAAGTTTAATTTAGTTTTGTGAGAAACCTATAAGACTTGGTAGTCTCATTACTACTGAATTCAAAGCCCTCATCTCAAAATAAATACAAATTGTAAAATAGTTGTGGGAGTTGTTTCAAGTTTCCCTCTGGGATTTGAACACTTCAGCATTTACCATCCACTGTGCCATAACATATTGTCAAGGCTTGGAACCCCCTGTTGAACAGCATTGCTGGAGTACTTTCATCAAACAAACTACAGCAGTTCAAGAAGATTCACTATCTCCTTCTCAAGGATGCCATACGTTTTAATGGATTGTTATCCATCCTAATACACTACTCTGTGAACAGGTTTACTCACAGCAACCTTGATGGCTTGGGTCCAAGTTGCATATCCATGAGTAGACATGCTGGGTGGTCCAGGAGGCCGGTGGGTGAGAGAGGGGCTATACGAAGGGATGGAAAGGCTCAGGGTGGAGAGGCCGTAACCTCCCCAGCTCAACCCAATGAAGTCCAGCACAGAAAGGGTCAAAAACAGCTTTCTCACCCAGAACCCAGTTGAGGCCCTTAAGTGGCCACTTATTCCACCAGCGTTGGAAGGCGACCATACCACATGGTTAAGCTGCCAGGTAAATGCTGGTGGACGTGTCTGCGGTCTGGAGGGGGGATTCCCTCCATCTTGGGTGTCTTGTGTCCAATGGAGGGATCTGTTGGTGGAAAAAGAAGGGAACCACTGTAATAAAACACCTTCCTTTTACACTTAATCTCCTCCCCCCTCTCTCTGGGGCCTCCCTGACTGACCCCGGTCAAATTGCCCCATTTACTTGTGTTCCGGAGCTCCATTTATGATCGTCCTCCTTGGGTCTACTGCAGTATCAGCAGTAGTCACTGCCCCTGGTGGAACTGCAAGCTGCTGGCTTCCGATTGCCTGGCAGCTCTTGGATTTGGGGAATTCCCACTGCAGGACCCAAAAATACGGACTGCAGCCAACAGATTGTCTGAATGGGATAATCCTGTCAGTGCTCCTAGAAATGGCTGCAGTGAGGTTGCCAGCAGCTCTCCAGCTGATGAAAGACCCAGAGGACTGCATCTTCCAGCTGGCGAGCGGGGACGGGGCCCACTCGTCGACGCGTAAAATGACATGGGCTGATGTTAGCGGTGTGTCCCAACATCATCCCGCGTCATTTAAATTGTCAGCTCTGTCCAAACTGTCAAAGGCCTATTAAGGCCATTAAAAAATTAATTGAACTGACTAATGGACCTGCCCATCCAACCTTAAGGTTGGCGGGCAGGCGAAGAGCCCAGGCGGCCTTCAGAAAAAACATGAGACCTCATCCACAGGCAGGTTGAGGTTTCATGAGGGTATTAAAATTTGTATGAAATGCCTAAATAAAAAAAATTGACATGTCCCAACTCATGTGACAGTGGGACATGTCAATAATTTTTTAAATCATCTTTATTCAGTGTTTGACACCTGAGCCGATGTCCCTGAGGCAGCACTTTGCCTCAGGGAGATCTGTGCGCTCTCCCGTGCACATGTGCAAAAGAGCGCACTCCTGACTCAGGGAACCCCCACTGCCCGCATAGGGAGTGCACAGCACTTCCGGGCGCACTTCACGCTGAGCGGGCCTTAATTGGCCCCCCCGCGTAAAATGGCAGCCCGTCCCCGACTGGGGGCGCCAATTGGGAACCCACCCACTTGCAGCCACTCCCGCACAACCTCCCTGATGGGGGGAAGATCCTGCCCACTGTTGCGACCATTAAGTTCCACCTGCTATGTCTTAGTCATTCTGGAACAATTGGTGGGAGCAGAATTTGTAGCTGGGAAGTGTCTTATTCAAAATAGGTAAGATGCAGAAAAGGGTGGGTTTAAGTTAGGGTGCTATACACCTGTCGTTGAACATTCCAATAACGTACAGTAACTTTGAGCTTTGAACCAAATGTGCACAGGTACCAAATTAGAAAAATGGGAAAAATTACTTCAAATAGCTGTCAGAGGCCTAAAAAAGCCTGACCAAATGCAGCCCTAAACAGTAGCCTTATGACAGATGAAGACAAGAACTTAGACTGAAAGCGCATTGAGACATGGCAGTGTTATAACTTAAGCTGGACAGACACCCAGCATTCCTTCACTTTTATTGTTAGGGTTAAGCAGCAAAGTGCACTTTATAGCAATTGTGGTTTTAGGACATTCTGAAGGGAATTCATTAGATTCCTTTCTAGAAGTATGAGGACATCTACAGACAATGTTGATATTTTGGCACTCTGCCTCTCAAAGTGAAATATTTCCTCTTGAAAGAGTATGTTAAATATTTTAAATATGGAAATGTAGTCACTTTAAGCACTTCAATATAACTTGATGGGGTCCAGTAAATCTAATCCAAGATACAAACAGTACACTATCATAACTATCCTTGTGACTGAGCCCAGAGGCATGTCGGAGATTACATGAGTTGATGGTATCTTGATTTTAATTCTTTCAGATCAAGGACTTTTAAGTAGCTTCACAAGGGATAAAGGTGAATCGTTGAAAACTGTGGAGCTGTGTTCTCATAAAGGATCCTACACAAACATTCATCTCTTATTTTTAACTTTTCAATGCTACTGTGCATTTCAGACATTTGAAGCTAAACGTTATTGTTGCTGATGGCAGGCAAATGCATAAAGCATTTATATGGCATCTTTGTGTCCTCTATGTAACAGCATGGTTACTGCACTTAAAATAAATAGGTTAATCCCTTCCTTTAAAATAGCCATAAGAGGCAAGTCTATTGAATGTGTTACACACATGCATCTGCTATTATTACTAACAGTAATTTCTGACCTATATTGCTCTCTGCCAAACTAATTATCATGCTGGAAATAAAAAGCACACTCTATCCTGCAATCATGTAAAACTGTATAAAAGATACGGTTTGCACAAACAGGGTCTTGAATTTTGTCCTCTAATGTACTTGTCTGACAGTCCCCAGTGTGGGGTTAGCAACCTATTATACTCTTATTGAATTTTAATGCATTAAATCACATTTCCCATGAATATTGACTGCTCTCATAAAAACATTGCCAGCTTTCTCCTTGGTAACAAAGCGATCTCTACCATGAGTGTGTAAACAAACCTGAGAAGTGCTTTCAAAATTACAGAACATAACTGGCCACTGGAACTCAGGCCCCAGATTGCTCATCTGTGCTTTCTTTGTAAATTAAGTAGATCGCCGTTCTAATTCACTTCTCTCTTTTTCCAAACCTTGGTAATTCTGCAAATTGTGGTTGCAAGAATGCTCAAATAAAGACAACCAATATATTCACAGCAGAAACAACCTCCTTATCACAGGAAAAATGATTCAGCAACTGGTCTGAAAGCAAATAAACTTTGATGTAAAACATGTCAAACTTGCTTCAGAACATTAATTTGAGGAGTATTTGCTTCTTTAGCAGCATTTGGCAGCTTATTAGTCCTATCTCATTTTGGAAGCATTTACTAAATTGAACACAAGCACCTCTCAGAAACCGTCAGCTTAAATGAAAAAAAGTTTTTAGTTCTTCTGTGTGTGAGTAAAGTTGAGAGAAATTAATGCCTATTGTCTCTAACAGCCTTAGGTCCCGCTGTCCAATTTGATTAACTTATATCGACAGCCTCCAATCCCATGTAACAAAAACAGGTTTTGTAAAACGTTGACAAGTTGAGCTATGTGCTAAAATGCTGGCAGATGACATTTATTGAAAGCATAAATAATTTCCTCTAATTAAGACACAGGACATAGTCTGTTCCCAGCATGTTTGACTTCTATCTGTGAGGTTCAGACAGGGCCTTGTTTTAATGTCTCATCTGAAGGTAGCACCTCCAACGGTACAACACATCCACCGGACTGTACTGGATTTTTAGTCTGAAGTCTCTGGAGTAGGGGTTGAACCTACAACCTTTTGACTCACAGTTGGAAGTGCTACAGCTGAACTATGGCTGACACTGACAACTTTCAAAACACTGAAAACCCTTAATCAAATGTCTAAAGTTACTTATTGTTGCCAGTCTCTTGATTTATAAGTGAGCTAGCTGGGTAATCTTTAGGGCAGGATTTTGAGCCCCCACGGGTCTTGGAATGGAGGCAGCAGCCGCTAAGAATAGCCCCATTGGCGGGTGTGCTGGTTCCTTGGTTCCAAACCACTTATGGGCTATTTTTGCAAAGCAGAATTGGGGGGCAGCTGGGCTAAGCACCTGCATGCCAGGGTAGCCAATGCGGCTCATTAGGAGCCTTTTGAGGCCAATTAAAGAAAGCTGACTGGGATCTTCCAGTAGACATCTAGGTTCCCACAAGTGTTGAGGGCCAATTTAGATACCTCTCAGTAGTAGGCTGGGGCTAAGTGCTGCAGGCAGCTCTAGAGGTCCTCGCTGCCTTCCTATGTGCAGGAGCAATCATAGGTTGAACAGCAAGGGGGTTCCAATTCCCAAACAACCCCGTCCCCACACCCTCATGGCAGTGGCCTGGCTGTAAGATCCATTTTTTAATTTAAGATTTATAGAAATTGGAGATTTTTCCATTTTGAAGCACCCTCTCCCTTACTTACCCTCTATCACAGCGTGGTGCTCCTGTCAAGCTGGAAGGCCCGTGATTGGCCCTCCACTTTCAATGTCTGCCTACCATTGTTAATTTGACAACAAAGGCAATTAAGGAGGTGGCCCCGTGGAATATCAATGGGTGAATATTTCACCTCCAGGATGGAATTGGAACTGGATGCAGTCCCAAACTCTGTTTCCTGCCACCGGAGGGAGAATTCTGCCCTTAATGTTTGTGCCTGTTATCTGAACAGTCTCTACTAATTTATCAACTTGATAACTGTTAAAACAAACCTCATCCTTGATCGTCACCATATGGTATATGGCTTCTTATCAATAGAGTGTTTTTTTCCCATTCAGAAAGACACTATTGATATCAATACATATAAAAATACACAGAGAAGTGCACTTCTAATAGTTTAGAAATACCTTAGACATATGTCCGTCAAGGAGAGCAATGTTGGCCCAAACTTTGCACTCAGCTGCAAAGGAACAGCATTTGTCATTCATCATGCTTAAGGCTGCCCACAGACTTTTCATGGGCTTTTGAGTGACAACTTATGGTTACTTGAGATCCTTTCAAAACAGTTCCTCTACAGGGCACCTGTGACATGCGTGAGCAATAACATGTATCTTAAACCAATTAGATTGAAGAACCCTCACTGAGAAATGCAAAGCCTGAGCTAGGAAGTATGAATTAGAATGTTTAATTCAAAGCAAAATCATGTACAGAAATAAAAGTAAAATGAGGGAAAGAAAGATATGATTAAGAGACAAAGATAAAAAAGGCAAAGAAAAAGTGAAATACATTTTAAAAAATCTCCAACAATAATTAAATTCTGAAGAATGAGACTCCATATTTGTAAAATTAAGTTTTCAGGGCCAGAGAGGTGGATTGATAGTAATCAAGACTAATCATGTCATTAAAAATTCACTTACATATGAATGCACGAGCCCTAACCTTCTCTGGTGTCTTTATTGGTGAACTTGTGGGTAAGTGCCACAACTTCCCTTCATTCATTTATTTTAATGTCCAATCTATTAGCATGGTAAGCTTGTGAGGGAGCAGGGCAAATCAGTTAAGAACTTCCTGATTTCCATGTTTTACTGTGCATATGCAGATGCCAAAGGTTGCTGTCCAATTTACTCTATAATAACAATGAGCGCTGGTAGCCTCATTGTTTGTCCTGTCGCAAAAGCCATTATGCTTATGAGGCTTCATCAACGTTCCCCACCACCAATAACAACTTTTTTTTAGCACCTTTAACAGAATAAAGCATAAAGCGATACTAGGACAGATGATCAAAAGCATGACCAAAGAGGTAGGTTTTAAGATTAGGGTTGCTGGACATGTTCCAGGAGATGTCAATGGAAGTGATGAAATTGAAAGCTGGCAATGTGGCGCAAGTGGGTTCGAAGGGAACACAAGAGTGGAAAGCAAACCAACTTTAATTAGGCAAATGTGACGAATTTGCAGTGAGTATAAATAATAGTTAAAGTTCAGAGGAAATAAAAGCTTTACTCACTCTTAAGGGGTTCGATGCAAGATCAGATATCATGGTTTCAAACAGTGATATTAAAATCTGCTAAAACTGAGGAGAATTTTTTTTTTTGCTGTCACCATCTCTGAATTTTTAATGAAATGAAGTGATCCCCACTCATGCCCGTTGTACTCAGACTAACACTCGCTGCTCGCACCCAATCCCTCAATGAAATTCAAACTCCACCAATCCCATTGCAGCCGCCCCAAAATCTCAGTCAATTAGAGTCCTCCTGGCTTTTTAATTCAGTTTAAGGTTAGAATTTGATTGGGCGGCACTGCGGCCTGGCAATGCCTTATGATGGGAGTTGTAGTTTCCTCCCCTTCTTAGTGGTTGTTGATGACCAAAAGCCAATGTAGATTAGAAAGCAAGGGCATGGTAAATGGAACTTGGTGTGGGTTAGGACGCTGGCAGCAAAGTTTTGTATGACCTCAAGTTTACAGAGGGTAGAACGTGTAAGACTGGTCAGAAATTGGTTGGAATAGTCAAGCCTGGGGATAACAAAGGCATGGATGAGGGTTTCAGCAGCAGATGAGCTGAGACAGGGGTGAAGATGGGTGATGTTACTGAGGTCGAAATAGGCTGCCTTAGTGATGGTGCAGATATATGTTCTGAAGCTCATCTCAAAGTCAAATATGACACCCTTAAGTTTCAATCATGAACATATTAGAAGCAATAAACCATACATATAGTCCATCATCAGAATGTCACAGGAGGGTTGCAGCAGTTTTCAAAGATCTAAAAGTTCTACTGGTTTCTTTTTGTACTTGTATAATGACAAAATTCATCTGCTTCTGGCTTGATAAGTTGTTAAGACAATAAAGTTGTTTCTAGTTTTGTGTGTCCTGACTGGTGAACTTGATAGAGCCCTTGACCATTATAGTGAAGATCACATCAGCTTTTGTAACAAACAGTAAGTTGCCGGTTCCCTTCCTTCAGATTTACTGGTTTACAGGCTGTAATTGTTTTGTGATGAAATATTCTCATTTGGCCGGTTTAAGAACAATCAAACATTCATGACTTGTAAACGTATATATGTTCCATTCAATGGAGTACGCACAATATGGTACATTATAATGCTACTTTTCAATCCACCTATTGAAGCTCTTGTACATTTGCATGGCTCATGACTCAATGTGGTCATTCCTTTCTCAGGTTGGAAATGATTGGGTGAGCTGAGGCAAAAGGCACACTGGGTTTGGGCAGTAGGTGATCTGTCTGATGGTGAAGGGAACAGGGAATGCTGACCCTGGATTCCTTTCAATTGTGTATGGGCAAAAGAGAGAGGGAGTCAGAAAGTAGGGATGAGGGAGATTTAATGCAATACATTTGCAGATAGCAACTTAAACTAATTTTATGCTTTAAAATCTATCAATGCATTTTTACACTGGGGTCTTGCTCTAACACAGTCTGCTAGAGTGCAGAACTCAGTATATACTCGGTATAGCTCAGTTTGTTTTGAACCTCAAAATACGCCCACAAGCCTACCCACACTACAAACACTTTAAAAAGGAAAATTAAAAGCAGCCTTTTCATTAATTTGTTCATTTACACAGCATCTGCTTTATTTTAGAGCACAAGGACTGGAACCTGTAGGGATCTACTTCCAATACTGACCCTCTACAGGCAGGATTAAGTATGAGTGCTTGGCGCCAACTACACGGTCTCACCTATAACGTGTCATATAGCTATGGACCCAGTGGACCACATTATGGCAGGGTCCCAGTGTATTTAAAACCCAACTATAATCCCATAAATGAAACAATAATGCATGTCATGATATGTAGACTGTTCGGGGCAATGACATTTTGAATGATATATACAGTCTTGTTTTGGTAATATTGTCAACCAGTCACCCTTGCCCAAGACATGAGGTGAAAATGGAGGCTGTCTGAACATGCCCACAAATTTTGTTTTCTCTCCACCCAAGCATCCAAGTAAGGCAAATGATGTTTTCCCCTTTGCTGGAGCAATTTCCGCACACAATCTTATCCACCGACTGAAGAGAAGCTTTCCTCTTTGTGCATTGTTTGGCACTCCAAACAATGAACATTTCAGGAGTCAAGCAACCTGACCACTACAATTTCATTTTGCTTTCTTTCAGGAGTACTCGCAGGGTGAGGGAGTTTTGATAGTGCTGTCTTTAAAAATTTAATGATGAAAAATGTATACTGACACTTCACTGTATTAGGAGGCACATTCATTCAGTTTTCCACATAACCATGCATATGTGATATTATAATAACAGGCAGGATGGGAACACAAATAATTTCTTCCAACATTTATTACCTCCCGTTGAGTCTTGATGTAAAATTAATGAGAAATAAACTAATATTAGAAGAACTTTATTAGATTTTACCTTTAAAAATACATTTTTATTTCCTCAAGGGTGCTGTTTAAAATTGTATTTTTGACTTTAAACGTACGCTGTCATGACCTAGTTGCTTTTAAATCTATTTTGTAAGCAAATGGATAGAATGTTAAAATGTTCTAATGTTTAGGTTTAACACTTCCTCGAAGACACATTTGGGTGCTTCATGTTTTCTCTTGTGCCTTGTACAAGGTTGAACTTACTGACCTGAATTTTTGCTCTCGTGTTGGGAGCACGTTGTCAGGGAAAGTCTCTGCTCCACAAACCCAACTCCTCAAAAACTGTCCCAGATGTTTGGATTTTGGTTCCAGGGGGTGTGTGGGGGTCTAATGTGAGCCAGAGCCACCGACCCTGGAGGTGGTGTAGAGCTGGAGGCAGGCCCAGTGTGGGTTGGGGGACTCAGTCGTCAATAAAAAGTTGGCTGGAAAGGAGAATTGTGAAGCAGGAAGTCGATGATGTTGCTGCTGTGGCTTGGAGGAGACGTCATTGAGCAGTCAAGTGAGTGCAAACTGCAATAATTGCCCAACTGGTTACTGAAAATGGAACAGGTGGTCCATCATGGGCTTCTCATAGGAAAAATATAGTCATTGATGCTGCCAATTCAAATTGTATTAAGGAAGTGCAGTCAACCACTTAAAGCATACAGGAGAGTCACAAGATATAGCCATAGAGATGGCAGCATCTTGGCACAATTAGCTGCTAACGATATTCTGTAATAACAGAGGTTACTGTTATGCCTCAGTGGGTGTCTGATCCATTATATTTGCCCATCCACCTGCCCTCTTGACACCCATCTTTCAGGGTGTGGCCATTCAACTGACCCTTGGCCAGGACCCTCACAGTTGCACACTGCCATAGCACAATAGTGTGACACAGAGAGAGTAAGCCATGAGGGTAGTTAGAGGTTGGGAACACGGCATGTAATCTGGGAGTGACAGCAATAAAACCCAGACTACCTTGCATTTGTACAGCCCTATTCCACCCAACTCCCACCCCCCACTGCCCCACCAACAGTGCCCATTGATGAGATAGAGAACATGGTTAGTGCATGTTAGCACACAAATGTGTATGAGACCTTTTGAAGCTGAATGCCTTACAAACCTTGTTGTTTTAAATTTTTGATGCCAGAATGTCTCACTGAGGAGAGAGTGGAGAAGGAATGGAACGTTCTGCGCCCTGTTTCAGTGACCAGTGATCTCCAGATACTGGTGGGAGAAATTCAGAGATGGAAAGAGATACTGTACCCAGTTAGGCTACATAACCCACCCAAAACCACAAAGAGGGCATGCTAAAATATTGCAGCTGCTGTGAGTGCAACAGGTGACCATAGAAGGTGATAGATACAGTGTCGGAAGAGGTTACACAATCTGCTGTGTTCTGGCAAGGTGAGTTGTTCGGCACCAATACACAGAGGTTCAAGTGATGGTTCACATTTGACTGCTACACCTAAGGAAGGAGGCCTAGCACATAGACTTGCTATAGCATGGGGGCTTGTATGTCCAAGCTGCTCCTCTAGGTGCACACAGTAGAGATGTGAATGAATCCTGTGATGCACTGACATATTCAAGAGATTGCTCCTTGATGTCACTATATATCGGGCTACCATTACTTTATGCTGCATTTGCAGGCTCCAGAAAGCCAGAGAGATGGCCTGGACTGGGTGTGCAGTTGTGAAGCTATGTAGATTAGGAACATTGTGGACACAGCCATGGAGGTAGCCAAGGTGCTTGTCCGGCTGGCTGTCGGTGATGGTGAATTGCCCATAGCAGGTGACAAAGGTGGTGGTAAAGGCACTTTGGAACATGGTATTAATGGTGGAGGTGATGCTGTTAATTTACTGAGCGCAAGAGAACTTTGGCATGAGGGAGTGCAAGGATGCAGTTGCATAAGGGCACTGTGAGCATGGTAAAAGGCAATGGCGTAAGTCAAAGCGTGCTTTCACAATGTGAAGGGCAATACCTAAATAACTCCTTTGTGTGTCTCGCACGTCCCAGTGCCAGGTAACCATAGAAGATGATGGATACAGTGTAGGATTTGTAGTTGCCAGTTGCATACCCTCATCCCTCAGTCACCGGAAGGAGGAAGGAATGTGCAAGGAAGCAGCATCACATCTAATTAATCCACACTCTGCCAACACAGATACCAGCATATCGAAGGGATGTATCGCACGTGTAGTCAGTGACACAGGGTGAAGGGCACCATACCGGAGTGCAGGAGGAGATGTCTGAGTTAGGGATGCCTGTGCACTTGGAGGAGATTAGAAAGTCACAATGATGCTCCACTGGGCAGGGACATGAAGACTCAGGGGTCACCTTTTCAGATAAGCAGATGCTGGTGGAGTTCCCCGAGCTCGCACACTGAGTGGAGGAGCCCATCCCCATGCTGAGCCCCTCTTTGCCATGGGGGCTTGAGTGCATGAGCTCCAACAATGAGAAATTGGTCAATCTCACGGAGAAACACATGCAGCAGCCCTCGGGGTGGATGCAAGTGCAGTGAAACTGCCTGCAAAGGTGCAAGGCTCACTCAGTAGCCTGGGTCAGTCTGCTCAGATTATGAACGCTGACGTCCATGGAATACATGAGGAGCTGAGTACCCTTAACCAGCGGTAGCTGGATTGGACAACTGCTGTGCCCCATCAGCCAGGCCCTTGACTTCACCTGAAGGCCAGCCTAGGGCTGTGAGGCTAGTGAGGAGGGTGAAGGAGCTGAGGGCACCTCAGCATCTTCATCATCTTCCACCTCCCCAGCCCCTCTGCCAGAACTCACGCCGGCTCCACAAGGCACCAATGGCAATGGCTGCCCCTGCAGAAATGCAGAGGTCGCAGTCTGAAGTAGCTCCCCAATGAAGCCGGCCATCACGGTCTTGAATGTCATATAGAATGAGAAGTGATCAGCCTGCCTCCACCTCTTCTGGGGCACTTCTTTAAAAATTCATTCACGGGATGTGGGCTTCACTGGCTAGGCCAGCATTTATTTCCCACCCCTAATTGCCCTTGAGAATTTGGTGGTGAGCTGCCTTCTTGAACCACTGCAGTTCATGTGGTATAGGTACACCCACAGTGCTGTTAGGGAGGGAGTTCCAGGATTTTGACCCAGCGACAGTGAAGGAATGGTGATATATTTCCAAGCCAGGATAGCGAGTGGCTTGGAGGACAGCTTCCAGGTGGTGGTGGGATTGGAAGACTGGATGGGGACAGAGGGACAGGCAGGGGTGGAGGGTCCTGGATCGGTGTTGGTGTGGATGAATTGTTGGAGCTTGCATTCCTTAGCACTTGAGAGAAAGAGAAAAAGTTTTTTGTTGAGGCGTCGGATGAGGCAAAGAATAAAATGAAACTGGGGGTACGCGCAGCTTTGAAAAAGGGTACGGCGGTGCTGCTGGAGGGAGAGGTCGAGTGTGTTCATATGGCGGAACATGGCACTGAGTGTGGATCTCAGAATGTGACGGGAACAGCAGTCCGAGAAACGTTGTATGTCCCGGAGATACCTGTAATCCTGGGTGGGTTTGAAACATGAGGGATGGAATTTCAGTTGAAATCCACATGGGGTAAGTCGGGGACGGAGACAGTCACTGATTAAGGAAATATGGCTGTGATCCTCATGATCCTTCAACAGAACTGTTATTTTGCTTTTATTCCAGGTGGTGGTGTTCCCATTTATCTGCTGCCCTTGTCCTTCTAGATGTTGGTGATCTAGGAGAGTGCGAGAGGAGGACCCTGGGCCAGGCAGTCAGCAGCACCTAGAGGAAAGTGTGAGAGGAGAACCCTGGGACAGGCAGTCAGCCTGGATCTAATCTATCTAGAGGATCTAGCACCTAGTCCAAACTCAAGCAGGAGTAAGGGTAAAATAAAAGCAAGGGTCCATATTCTATTTAGTTAAAATATGTCTGGGGAGCTCAGTCCCATGATTCGCACATCCTGCGCTAGGTGGGAAATCCTAGACACTCCTGGCGGTCTGGATGACCATGTGTGCAGGGGATGCCTCTGACTGGAGCAAAGCGAGCTCTGGGTTTTAGAGCTTGAGCAGCGGCTGGGGGCACTACGGTGCATTCACAAGGCTGAGAGGTTCATGCATAGCATGTTTCAGGACATGGTCACCCCGCAGCTTAAGTAAGTGCAAGCAGAGAGGGAATGGGTGACCACCAGACAGAAGAAGGGGGCCAGGCAGGTAGTGAGGGAATCCCCCCAGTGCATCTCGCTTGCAAACCATTTATCGGCCTTGGAAAATGGTGAGAGTGACAGTTCCTCTGTGGAGGCCAAACAGAGTCAAGGCCATGGCACTGTGGGTGGTGTTCAGGGCGGGCGGAAGAAGTGTGGAAGGGCAATAGTGGTAAGGGATTCGTCCATGAGGGGAGTAGACAGGTGCTTCTGCGGCCATAGACGTGACCCCAGGATGGTATGTTGCCTCCCGGGTGGCAGGGCTGCAGGGCATTCTGAAGGGGCAGGGTGAGCAGGCAGAGGTCGTGGCCTATTTTGGAACCAATGACATAGGAAGAAAGAGAAATGAGGTCCCGCAAGCAGACTTCAGAGAGTTAGGTATGAAATTGAAAAGCCGAATTTCAAAGGTAGTAATCTTCAGATTACTCCCGGTGCCACGCAGTAGTGAATATAGGAACAGAAGGATAGAGCAGATGAATATGTGGCTGGAGTGATAGTGCAGGAGGGAAGGCCTTAGATTCCTGGGGCATTGGGACCATTTCTGGGGGAGGTGGGACCTGTACAAGTTGGATGGGTTACTTCTGAACAGGAACAGGACCAACATCCTCGCGGGGAGGTTTCTAATGTTGTTGGGGTGGATTTAAACTAAATTGGCAGGGGGATGGGATCCTAAAAAGTATTTCAGTAAGGAGAAGCTGAGATGGAATTAGAAGGTAAAACACTAGTTAATGAGTCTGGAAGGCAGAGGAAACATAGGCTAGATAAGAAAGAAGTGAGTTTAACAAGGCTAAATGGAACATATTTTATTGCAAGGATTCTGAGGAATAAGACAGATGAGCTGAGGGCACAGATAAGCACATGGGAGTATAATATGATAGCTATGACTGAGACTCGGTTAAAAGAAGGGCAGGATTGGCAGCTCAACATTCCTGGTTATAGGGTTTTCAGATGAGATAGGGGGATAGAAGAGGAGGGGGTGTTGCAATATTGTTCAAGGAATCAATTATAGCAGTGAGGAGGGATGATATCTTGGAAGGATCATCAAGTGAAGCCATATGGGTGGAAGTAAAAAACATAAAAGGGGCAAAACACGCTGTTAGGTGTGTACCATAGGCCCCCAAACAGTCAGGGAGAGATAGAGGATCAAATATGTAATCAAATTTCAGAGAAGTGTAGGCATAATAAGGCATCAATAGTAGGGGATTTTAACTACCCAAATATTAACTGGGACAGTTTTAGTGTGCAAGATAGGGAGGTAGCAAAATTCTTAAGTTGCATCCAGGAGAACTTTTTTAGCCAGCACATAGAATGCCCAACAAGGGAGGGGGCAGTTCTGGACCTAATATTTGGAAATGAGCCCAGGCAGCTGGAAAGCATATCTGTAGTGACCGTAATTCAGTTAGATTTAGGATAGTTATGGAAAAGGATAAGGTTGGGCCGGGAATAAAAGTTCTAAATTGGGGGAAAGGCTAATTTTATTAAGATGTGATGCGATTTGGCCCAAGTGAGCTGGGAGCAGCTACTTGCAGACAAAACTGTGTCAGAGCAGTGGAAGGCATGCAAGGAGGAAATAGTGACAGTGCAGGGCAAAAATGTTCCCACAAAGACAAAGCGGGGGGACCAAGTCCAGAGAACCCTGGATGTCAAGGGACATAAAGGTTCGGATTAAGACGAAAAGAGAAGCATATGGTAAATACGGCAGATCCATCAGAGGAGTATAAAAAGTGCAGGGGGGAACTTAAAAAGGAAATTAGGAAAACTAAGGGAGCGCATGAGAAAGCATTGGTGGGTAGAATAAAGGAAAACCCAAAGGGTTTTTTTAAATATATAAAGAGCAAGAGAATAACTAGGGAAAGAGGGCCAGTTAGGAACCATAGAAGTTGTCTGCGTGGACCCAGAAGACATGGGTACAGTCCTCAATGAATACTTTGCATCAGTCTTCACAATAGAAAAGGATGCACAGGTATAGACATCAGGGTGGAGGACTGTGAAATATTAGAGGAAATTAACATAGAGAGAAAGGAGGTACGAGCAGGTTTATTGGTCATAAAAGTGGATAAACCCGCAGGACCGGATGAGATGTATCCCACTGTTGAGGGAGGCAAGGTAGGAGATATCAGCACTCTTGGCAGTAATTTTCAAATCCTCTCTGGCCACAGGTGAGGTGCCAGAGGACTGGAGGACTGCTAACGTTGCCCCATTATTAAAAAAGGGAGGCAGGGATAGATCAGGAAATTACAGGCCAGTCAGTCTAAACTCGGTGGAGGGGACGTTACTAGAAAGAATTCTGAGGGATAGAATATATCTGCACTTGGAGGGACACAGATTAATCAGGGATAGTCACATGGATTTGTTAAGGGAAGGTCGTGTTTGACAAATTTGATTGAATTTTTTGAGGAGGTAACCAGGCGTGTTGGTGAGGGTAATGCATTTGATGTGGCCTACATGGACTTTAGCAAGGCTTTTGATAAGGTCCCTCATGGCAGACTGGTTAAGAAAGTAAGAGCCCATGGAAACCAAGGCAAAGTGGCACATTGGATCTAAAATTGGCTGAGAGGCAGGAAGCAGGGGGTGATGGTAGAGGGATGTTTCTGTGACTGGAAGTCTGTTTCCAGTGGGGTTCCGTAAGGTGCTGGAGCCCTGGCTGTTTGTGGTGTATTTATAAATGATTTGGACTTAAATGTAGGGGGTATGATCAAGAAGTTCGAGGATGACACGAAAATTGGTAGGGTGGTAAATAGTGAGGAGGATAGCCGTAAACTGCAGGAGGATATCACTAGACTGGTTCAGGTGGGCAGAGCAGTAGCAAATGGAAGTCAACCTGGAAAAGTGTGAGGTAATGCATTTGGGGAGTGCCAACAAGGCAAGGGATTACACTATGAATGGTAGGATCTTGACAATTACGGAAGATCAGTGGGACCTTGGTGTGCGTATCCAATGATCCCTGAAGGTAGCAGGTCAGGTAAATAAGCTGGTTAGATGGCATATGGGATACTTGCCTTTATTAGCTGTGGCGTACAATACAAGAGCATGGATGTTATGCTGGAATTATATAAAATGTTGGTTAGGCCACAGCTGGAGTACTGTGTGCAGTTTTGGTCGCCACATTATAGGAAGGATGTGATTGCACTGGAGAGGGTGCAGAAGAGATTTACCAGGATGCTGCCTGGGCTGAAGGGTCTGAGCTATTAGGAAAGATTGGATAGGCTGGGGTTGTTTTCCTTGGAGCAACGAAGGTTGAGAGGGGACCTGATAGAGGGACAGAGATTGGATAGATAGGAAAGCACTTTTTCCATTAGTAGAGGGTCAATAACCAGGTATATAGGCATCAATAGATTTAAGGTAAGAGGTAGAATGCTAAGACGGGAGTTGAGGAAATATTTTTTCACCCAGAGGATGGTGGGAGTCTGGAACTCACTGCCTGAAAGGATGGTTGAGTCAGAAACTTTCGTAACCTTTAAGAAGTATTTAGATATTCACATGCATTGCCATAGCCTCCAGGGCTGTGGGCCAAGCGCTAGAAGATGGGATTAGTGTAGTCAGATCTTTGTTGACTAGCGTGGACACGATGGGCCGAATGGCCTCCTTCTGTGCAGTAGACGTCTCTGAATCTATAATCATGGGTTTGGGAGGTGCTGTCTGAGGCTTGGTGAGTTCCTGCAGTGCATCTTTTAGATGATAAACAACTGCCATTGTGTGTTGGTTGTGGTGGGAGTAGATGTTTGTGGTTGGGGTGCCAATCAAGCAGGCTGCTTTGCCCTGGATGGTGTCAAGGTTCTTGAATGTTGCTGGAGCTGCACTCATCCAGGTAAGTGGAGAATGTTCCATCATGCTCCTGACTTGTGCTTGTAGATGGTGGACAGGCTTTGAGGAGTCAGGAGGTGAGTTAGTCGCCACAGGATTCCTAGTCTCTGACCTACTCTTGTAGCCACAGTATTTATATGGATAGTCCATTTCAGTTTCTGGTCAATGGTAACCCCCAGGATGTTGATAGTCGGGGATTCAGCGAAAGTTATGCCTTTGAATGTCAAGGGGTGAAGGTCAGATTCTCTCTTGTTGGAGAAGGTCATTGTCTAGCACCTGTGTGGTGACAATGTTACTTCTCACTTGTCAACCCAAGCCTGGATATTGTCCAGGTCTTGCAGCATTAGGACATGGACTGCTTCAGTATCTGAGGAGACTGATCTCTGGGATGGCGGGACAGACATATGAGGAGAGATTGAGTCGGTTAGGATTATATTCACAGGGGTTCAGAAGAATGATGGGGGATCTCATAGAAACCTATAAAATTCTAACAGGACTAGACAGGGTAGATGCAGTAAGGGTGTTCCCTGGTGGGGGAGTCCAGAACCAGAGGTCACAGTATGAGGATATGGGGTAGACCATTTATGACTGAGATAAGGAGAAATTTCTTCAGCCAGAGAGCGGTGAGCCTGTGGAATTCGCTACAACAGAAAGTAGTTGAGGCCAAAACATTGTATGTTTTCAAGAAGGAGTTAGATATAGCTCTTGGGGAAAAAGGGATCAAAGGATAAAAGCAAAATACTGTGGATGCTGGAAATCTGAAACAAAAACAAAAATAGCTGGAAAAACTCAACAGGTCCGATAGCATCTGCAGAGAGGAACACAGTTAACGTTTCAAGTCCGTATGAGAAAGCGGGAGCAGGCTATTAAGTTGGATGATCAGCCATGATCATAGTGAATGGCGGATCAGGCTCGATAGGCCGAATGGCCTACTCCTGCTCCTAGTTTCTATAAGTTTCTATGGGCAGAATTTTCTGCCTGCCGGGTGGGTGGGCCCGACCCAATCTGCGGCGGGCGGGGAGCTAATCCCCACCGGAGAAGTGGGCCCCACCACCATTTTACGTAGGCAGGCCAATTAAGGCCCACCCAGCGTGACATCCACCAGGAAGCGCTATGCATTTCCTGTGCGGGTGGGGGTGATTCCCCAAAAGCGAGAGTGCGCTCTTTCACGCATACGCACGAAAGAGCGCACATCTCCCTAAGGCTAAGTGCTGCCTCAGGGAGATCACTGACACTTTTAAAAATGTTAAAAATAGAAAAAAGAAAATCCTTAACATGTGCCCCTCATGTGAAAATGTCACATGAGATGGGACATGTTCATAAATTACACTAAAACTTTATTAAACTTTTTAAATCCCTACATGAAACCTCATCCCACCGGTGGATGAGGTTTCATGTTTTTCCTATTGCCCGCTGGGGCTCCTGGTCTGCCCGCCAACCTTAAGGTTGGATGGGCAGGTCCTTTAATTGTTTTAATGATCCTGTCAATGGCCTCAATTGGGCACAGCTGATTTGGCTGTGCCACGCCTACTTGAAAATTTAAACGGACTGGGATGATGTCGGGGGTTCCGCCTGTCATCATCCCGTGTCATTTTACACGTCGGCAAGCGGGCCCCGCCCATTTCTCGCCGATGGCAAAATTCTGCCCCATGGTTCTGTGAGTCGCGAATGGTGCTGAAAATTATGCAATCGCCAGCAAATATCCCCACTTCTGACCTTATGATGGAAAGGAGGTCACTAATGAAGCAGCTGAAGATGGTTGGGCCAAGGACACTACCCTGAGGAATTACTGCAGTGATGCCCTGGATCTGAGATGATTGACCTCCAACCACCACAGTCTTCCTTTATGCTAGGTATGACTCCAACCAGTGGAGAGTTTTCCCCCTGATTCCTGTTGACATACTAGAACTCCTTGATGCCACACTTGGGCAAATGCTGCCCTAATGTCAAGGGCAGTCACTCTCACCTCACCTCTTGAGTTCAGCTCTTTTGCCCATGTTTGCACCAAGGCTGTAATAAGGTCAGGAACTGAGTGGCCCTGCACATCAGTGAGCAGGCCATTGCTAAGCAAGTGCTGCTTGATAGCACTGTTGATGACCCCTTCCATCACTTTATTGATGATTGAGAGAAGACTGTTGGGGTGGTAATTGGCCGGTTCTGGATTTGTCCTGTTTTTTATGTACAGGACATACCTGGGCAATTTTCCACATTGCTGGGTATATAACAGTGTTGTAGCTGTACTGGAACAGCTTGGCTAGGGGTACGGCAAGTTCTGGAGCACAAGTCTTCAGTACTATTGCCAGAATATTGTCAGGGCCCATAGCATTTGCAGTATCCAGTGCCTTCAGCTGTTTCTTTATATCACATGGAGTGAATCCAATTGGATGAAGACTACTATCTCTGATATTGGGGACCTCTGGCGGAGGCCAAGATGGATCATTCACACAACACTTCTGGCTGAAGATTGTTCCAAATGATTCAGACTTATCTTTTGCAGTGATGCTCTGGGATCCCCCATCATTGAGGATGGGGATATATGTGGAACCTCCTCCTCCAGTGAGTTGCTTAATTGTCCACTACCATTCCCAATTGGATGTGTCAGAACTGCAGAGCTTAGATCTGATCCGTTGTTTTTGGAATTGCTTAGCTCTGTCTATCACTTGCTGCTTATGCTGTTTGGCACGCAATTAGTCCTGAGTTGGAGCTACACCAGGTTGACACCTCATTTTTATATATGCCTTGTGTTGCTCCTGGCATGCCCTCTTGCACTCTTCATTGAACCAGGGTTGATCCCCTGGCTTGATGGTAATGGTAGTGGGGGGGATATGCTGGGTCATGAGGTTACAGATTGTGTTTGAGTACAGTTCTGCTGCTGCTGATGGCTTACAGCACCTCATGGATGCCCACTTTTGAGTCGCTAGATCTGTTCGAAATCTACCCCATTTAGCACCGGTATTAGTGCCACACAATACGATGAGAGGGTATCCTCAATGTGAACACTTCATAGGAGTGTTCATGAATACAGCACACTGTCTCGCCTCGATCACCAATGGGTTCACTGTGATAACACTAACACTTTGTATATATCACTACGAAGCACTTTGTAAATTTATATCAATGTAATCAAATATTTCTCAGTCTGTTTTTATGCACTAAAAACCTCAATGGGAATGTTTACAGTTTGAAGGCCCTTCTTACCAGTGACACTGAAGACTGCATGCTGAGGTCTATCTTGCATTGACATTATCAGGAGCAAAGGTGTGACCATATGTCTCTGGCATTGAAAGACATCTTCCCTCTCCAGCCCTTCAAATAATGCAGTAGTACGTCAAAGGTTGAGGATTGAGATGATCCTTGCATCATTCATTGTCCATCCATGTTTGACTTTATGGGAGGCTCAGTGATCAGACTCAATGATCAGTTGGAGTTCATCAGGTGCATTTCAAGCATGAAAGTTGGGTGCAAAGCAATCATCCGCATGTGAGTGTTACGCAGTCAATAAAGTGGATGTTTTGCAGGTCAAGATGCCATTAATACTTCAGGGAAGGATGCGCATGTGCTCTTCCCACTATATTGGAAGCCCTTGTCCTCCAGGTTGTAATGGCTGTGGTTTGTAAGAGAGGTGAGGTTTCCTAAAATGTGCAAAGGCCACTTGGCCTTTTCGCCTGCCCGCCAACCGTCACATGAGGGGACATGATTTATAATTCTTTATTCCTTTTTTGAAAACTCTTCATCTGCTGAGCGGCTCTGTGCCTCAGGGAGATTCTCAGGCATGCGCTCGTCCCGCTCGCCCTCCACACCCACCCACACGGGCAGCACTGAGCACTGCCGCTTGCGTTTCATGCTGGGCAGGCCTTAATTGGCCCACCAGCGTGAAATTGTTTTCTAGCCTTGATCGCGGACGGCGGGCGGCTTCCTGACTGCCCCCAGCCCCCACCGAGCCCGCCCGACTAGGGCTAAATTCTGCCACAAATCTCTAGGCTGGAGCTTTAACCCACAACCTTCTGAGTTAGAGGTATGTGTGTTACCACTGAGCCAAAAGAACATAAGATATAGGAGCAGGAGTAGGCCATTTGGCCCCTTGAGCCTGCTCTGCCATTCAATAAGATGGCCGATCTGATTGTGGCCTTAAGTCCACTGTCCTGCCTGCCCCTATAATGCTTGACTCCCTTGTAGATCAAAGCTCTGTCTATCTCAGATGTGAATAGAGAATTCCAAAGCTGAATGACTCTCAGAGAGGAAATTCCTCCACATCTCCCAGTTCCAGTAGACCCCCAGTTCTAGATTCCCCTACAAATGGAAACATTCTCTAGAAATTTACCCTGTCAAACCCCTCCAAATCTTATATGCTTCAAAAAGATCACCTCTCATTCTTCTAAATTGCAATGAGTATAGGCCCAACTAGCTCAACCTTTCCTCATAAGACAATCCCTTCATCCCAGGAGTCAGTCTGGTGAACCTTCTCTGAACTGCCTCAATTGAAAGTACAATCCTCCTTAAATAAGGAGACCAAAATTGTATGCAGTACTCCATGTGTGGTCTTACCAATGCCCTGTACAGCTGTAGCAAAGCTTCCCTGTTTTTATACTCCACCCTCCTTGCAATAAAGGCTAACATTGATTTTGCCTTCCTAATGACTTGCCTCAGTAAAAGTTATATGCCTTTTATTTTAATTTGATTCTATCTTTAACTTACTTAGGTAGCCATGAATGGTGCATTCTCCTGATAGAGTCCTTCTTTCTCAGTAGAAAACATCTTTGTTGAGAGTTTGATACATTTCTCCATTGAGTAGCGTCAAATATTGTAGGTGATCAGCAGTATAGCCAGCAATTTGTTCTTGTAACGTGCTGGTATATAAGAAAATGATTGTCAGCACAGAGTATTTTGGCTGTGAGTTACTGGGTGGGATTTTATGGTCCTGGCAGCGGCGGGCCTCATTCTGGGCAGGTCAGGAAAATTTGGAGAGTCCCATCCTGGAAAATCCTGCCCACAGTGTGCAATGTGGCTAAGAGTTAAAAAAAAACCTTAAAGAGTAATAACAATGAAAAGGCCTTTGTGTGTCAGCAAAAAGATTTCTTTTGTTTTGGAGAGTGTTAAAATTCAGCTCAGGTTCATGGTTATACAATATGGCATTGATTGTTTAAAATAGTAAATTGTTTCTTGCGCTGAATATATAATTTATTAAAGCTCAAATTCCCAGTTCATTACTGCAAATAGACCATCACTACATTGAAGAGACATGGAAAAGTAGGTGATGATGTTGGAATGCCATTTAAAACCATTTTATGCTGTCTATAACATACGATAAATTTCAACTGAACAGGCGGTCTAAGGACAATATTATCAAAACTATTGATCAGTGGAGAATTAGACAACGGAGATGAGCAGATGCAGATGGCAAGTTCTATTTGCACTTTTACGGAATGAAATGATATATTCATGCATTCAGGGAGTGCTTGAACAAGATAATAACGCTCCTTCAAAGTCGCGACAGTCAAAAAATTGAAGCTTTTTTCCAGTAACCTTTTAAGAATATAACTTTGAAATCATTTCATTTTTTCCCATTAGAACAAAATAATCGCATCTTGAAAGGCACCAGTTATCATTGCAGTAATTTAACTTACAGTATATCCTCTGTATTTGTGCTGCTGAAGGAGATGGTAGCTATTAAATCCTTCTTTAATGGCAGAGCCTGTGTTAGGTTTTTACAAGAAACTATGCTCATACATATATATATATAAAACACATATGCATGTACAAAACTTGCGTATAAAGTTATATGTTCAGGTATATGTATTTTGTTTATAATTCAAATATGTTACCACCAAATTATACACAAATGCACTACAAGAATAAATTGCTGGCCATACTGCTGATCACCTACAATATTTGATTTTGCTTAAAATAGTTAATTTTATTGATGACGTTTTGCCTTTGGATATTTAAAGTGCCTGGGTTCTGTTGAGGAAAGTATGGGTCGTTTTTACTAAACAGTAATACACAGCATGATTTGTGTCCTTAAGTGGAGAATTATTAAACTCCACCTTTAAGATGGTGTCCCTTTAAGACTGTAACAGAGTGATTTCTTCAGGTCGATTTTCTTACTCAAAGCACCTGAGGAATTTTCTGTTTCTTGATGTGAAAGAAATTAAAAGAGAGAGAAGATCTGTAATGCCTGGGGGTTGGATTTTCGATGAGGAGGCAGAATTGGAGGTGAAACATGTTCTGGCCCAGTTCCTATCTGTGAATGGTTGTAAAAAGAGTTCCGTACCAGCTCCGAAGGAGAGTCATACTGGACTCAAAACATTGGCCAGGATTTTCCCCTTGGTGATTTGGGGCAGGGCCTGCTCGCTGAGGGGAAAATGGCGCGGGATGGCGTCGGGAGGAACCCCTGACGTCTTCCTGGTCCCTTTAAATATTCATGAAGGCGGGCGGACAGCTGATTTCACTGTCCGCTCGCCGACCTATCAGTGGCCAATTAAAGCTAATTAACCTATTAAACACCCTGCCCGGCCAACCTTAAGGCTGGCGGGCAGGCCAGGAGTCCCAGCGGGCTGCAGATTATTCATGAAACTTCGTCCACTGGTGGGATGAAGTTTCACATCCGTTTTTAAAAAAATTTAATAAATTTTATGTGTTTATTATTAACATGTCCCATCTGGTGGGATATGTTAATAATTTTAATATTTATCTATTTTTAGAGTTTACTTACCTCTCACGAATTTCCCTGAGACAGGACTTTGCCTCGTTTCGAAAGAGCGCACTTTGACAGTTGTGGATTCCCTCCAACCCCCCCCACACAGGAAGCGCCTAGCTCGCCCACTCAAAATGGCAGCGGGCCCCGTTTCGGCGGCGGGGGTCGGTTGTCTGCCCGCCACCTAGCCGGTGGGGCCCGCCCGCCAGCCAAGGGCTAAATCCTGCCCATTAACTCTGTTTCGTTCTCCACAGATGCTGCTGAGACCTGCTGAAATTTTCCAGCATTTTCTGTTTTTATTAAAAAAAAAGAAAGAACCTGCATCCTCAAATCACCCAGGTAAGATGGACAGCTGGAAAATGTTAGTGTTATTAAAATGTAATTACTGTATAATAGATTCTCATCAAAACTTCCATTATTTAAATCACGTGAAACTTTATCAGCACTGCTGATCCTGTTCCCAACAGGCTGGAGCTGTTCTGCTTTACACTGCTCTAATGGGCTGCCCACCCCTCCTGCCAGGCGAGCTCTTGATGGGCTCTTTATGCGCCTAATTAACAACCTAGGTGACTTCACTTTCCCGCCCTGCTGACCTGATTTGGCACACAAAGATCCGGCTCAGGTCCCCACTTTTTTTATGCTGCTTAGGGATTTCCAGTGTTTTCTGGGGTAAGGGTGTTACAAAATGGTTAAACCTGCAATAGGCACAAGCAAAATGCAGGTGGGGCAATGAAGTGGGGGTGAATGCTTCTTTCTCATTTCTTTTCCCTTATGCTAAATGGGCACCAATTCCAGGCGCTCCGAAAAGTAGTGGGCCAAAGGTGCTTGAAGGATTGAGCCAACTACAACTTGCATTTATATAGCACCTTTAATATGTAAAAAATGTTCCTAGGCACTTCACAAAGGCACGATCAAACAGAAATGGACTGAACTAAAGAAGATATAAGGAAGAGTGATTAAGTAATTGGTGAAAATCATGAGGATGGTCTTAAAGAAGGAGAAGGAGGAGGTAAGGGAGGAAATCCTAGTCTTTGGGGCCTTGTGACTGAAGATATCCACCAATGATGGGATAAAGGTAGAAATAAGATGGACTAAAGGCCAGAGGCAGAGGAAGGAAAAGTTTGGGATGGGTGGGAAATTTGAGGGTAACTGAGAGGAAGTTTGAGCAATTTGAAAGATTGGTCTGTGTGTGGACATTGTGATCAGGTGCAGCTCAGTGAATCAGCATGGTATGTAATTGAAAAATGGCACTGAAGGCATACTTGGGGACAATGGGGGGATTCAATCCTAACAATGAGAACTGATGTAATTACGAACAAAGGTTTTATATTTGGTTAAAAGTGAATAAAATAGGAGAGGAGGATAAAGTAAATGTCTTCTTCACCATGATGGGTAGGGATGTCCCTTGTTAACTGGCCACCAAGCCATTCTGATCATATTTGATTCAAAGAAGGGAGTACAATCCCTAGCAGCAGCATGTCTTCAGAGACGGGTGTTGCTTTTGATGGCCCATCAGTACGATATTAAATATTGTAAGTCAGCCAAACATGCAAATGCAAACGTTCTTTTTGAGATTTCCCATGAAGACTGATTCATTTGTAGCCACTGAGTTACCTGTGAATTACTTTACATATACAAGATGAGACGCCAGGTATCTGCCAGAGAAGTTAGTGAAAAGCTTGCAAGAATGCGCTACTCAGTTAAGTACTCAATTATGTCATGAATGGCTGGCCTAAAGAGTGTGATGATAAGAAATTGCAGGGGTATTTCACACATAAAAATGAACCGAGTGTTGATCAAGGCTGTCTCCTGTGGGGTTTCGGAGTCATTATTCCGCCAAGGTTTAGAGAAAGCTTGTTGGAGGAAATTCATTAAGAGCACACAGGGATGGTCTGTATGAAAGCAGTAGCAAGATACTATTTTTGGTATCCAAAGGCAGATAGAAATATTGAAGAATTGGCGAAAAGTTGTGTGTGTGTCTCAGAATGAGAAATAATCTGACCAAGGTTCCTTTCAATCCATGGTCAAACATAAGAAAATAGTGGGACGAGTACATGTTGATTTCTTTGAAGTGTAAGAGTGCCTTGTTTTGTTGATAGCTAAAGCAATTGAATAAATGTTGAGTCTATTCCCAATATCACAAGTGCCAAAGCTATTGAGGTTTTGAGAAGTTGGTTTGCAATTTATGGGTTGCCAGAAGTGTTGATGTCAGATAATGGTCCTCAGTTTACACCAGAAGAGTTTGAAATATTTCGAAGTAAGAATGGAGTCAAACACATTCTAATACTGACATATCACCCATCAAAAAGAAGTGTAACAGATTGGGAAGAGGTCTTTGCAGAAGTACTTGCTAGGTGAAAAGCTAGGCAGTAATTTCTATGTTTCTCTTGACACAGGTGAAACAATTTTTTACTCTCTTACAGAATAAAGCCACAGTTGCTCACCTTATGAATTAGTGTTTAAACAAGCTCCTAGGACAAGGTTTAGTTTCCTTAAGCCCGATATCTGTAGCAAAGTAAGAGAAAGGCAAGACAAAGACGCATGAAGATGAGTCATGATACACCAGGTAGGAAACTTAAGGAGTTCTGTGTTGGTTGGAAGGTCATGGTGAAAAACCACCGAGGTGATAACGAGAGGTAGGTGACTGGAGTTGTTGTAAAGAGGCTAGGTGCATTCACATATTCACGTAATGAAGATTCATGAGAGACTCTGTCAGTGTCATGTAGATCATATAAAATGAAAGCAGAAATCTGACAAATGGAGAGCATGATACATCTCCTATAGTTCAAATTCCATCTGCTGTCCAAAGTGAAAGTCACGAAGAAACTGAAAGTTTGCTAGTATCATAGGATTGATTCACTGGTAGAGCAAAGTGAGCCAGGGTCTCTTATTAGTACAAATCAATCAATGTCACAATCCCAGCCATTAAGTGGAATTGGTAGTCAATGTCAAAGTTCACACAATCAGAGATGTTGAGAGAGTAGAGTCAAGCTCATGGAATGGAAAGATATACACAGACAGAAAGATAAAGAAGCCAAGGAGGTTAATTGAAAGTATATGGGAAAGAAGAGGAAATAAGTTGTTCATTTCATTACTTCTTGTCAAATATTGATATTTTTGTTAAACACATACTGGTGTTAAAGAAAAACAATTTTTATATGTAAATTCCTCTGGAAGTATTGTTCATATATATTTTGGTTGTGATTACAATAAAAGCAAATAAGTAACACAACCTGTTATATTTTCAAGTATTGTTGATCTAGTTTAGTCATATTGTATTCTGGGAAATTATGTACATGTACCATTTTACATATTATGTATAAGTATTTTTAAGTATTGAGGGAGTATAGCATATTACTGCTGCCTCTCTGTCGGGGAGGGAAAATAAAGTTGTTCAATAAGGGCAGCCTGCAGTTTTGCATGTCTTACTCAGTGCAATAGACAATAGTGATGGGTGCATGGGATCTAGTGTGGGACGGAAGATTGGCAGCAAAGTTTTGATGAGCTGAAGTTTACAGAAAATGGAATTTATGAAGAATGGGATGTTGGCCAGGAGACCATTGGTATAGCCGAGTTTGAAGGTGACAAAAAAAGGGTTTTGACAGTAGATTGGTTGAGGGAAGGATGGAGATCAACAATGCTGATCAGCTCACTGATCATGTTCACACGTGGAGAGTGGTCTCTTTGCACACACCTGAGAATTTCTCACAACCACTCAACTTACTCCAACATGTGCTGGTGCTTCCAAGAGTGCAATAAAGAAACCTGAAACAAACACAAACAATACATTTGCTGCAAAACTGAGTGTATCCAGACTATTACACTTTTCAATTGACAATACCAAAAATAAGCACTATTCCCTGTACTGATCTGACACTACAGCTCCATGGAATGGCAATTCCCATGGTCATTTTGCAAGATGACAAGGGGCCAGGGAGGAAAAAAATCCAGCTCCCACTTCCCATCATTGGCTAACAATTCCTGCTGGAAAGAAGTGAATACGGATGATTTTTATATGGTGATCCAAGTCAATTCTAAATGATTGAGAACTGGAGCAAATGTTGCCAGAGTAATGTGGTAATAGCACTTCATCTTCCACAGTCAGCTCATTATCATAATTACATATAGCTTCAGGCACAGATTTGGATGGGTGCAGGGCGACAACTTAATGTTGGAAACAGAGAACTGTGTAGATAAAACTTAAAGGGATTTGGACAATTAAAGGAAGATGAGGCACATGGAGGAATGGGAAGATGCAAAAGCAACGCCAACCCTTATTTCATGCCCAACCACCAAGTGCATGACACAATGTGAATGGAGTGCTTCTGAAGGATCATCTGGCATTATTGTTAGTCAGGCATGCATGTGTCTTATTTATGCCGACAGGTCAGGTGCCACTGCCTCCCTTGGGAATTGGAGCTTTCACATGCATCAATCTTCTGTCAAAGTGAGACATATGCACTTCTGGTTGCTGATCTGGGTGTAATGCAAACCAGCAGCTTGGCACATGATACCTCTGGAACACTGTGACCTTCCTGGTATCCCTACATTGGTACTCGTTTCTGCAAACAGCACTGAAATAGATGGGAATTCATTTTGGGAAATCAATTGATTGTAATAATGGTCCTGGTTGTGAGGGATGGGGGCTAAATTTTGAAACAGCTGCCATAGGAAAGAAAGGAAAACAATGCAGACAGCGTCTTAAAATCATTAATTCACACTGTAATATTAGGGAAATTAAATGAACATCAAAATAATGTCACTGTGTCCCAATTTTAATAGTCCAGTCCTGTGCAGAGTAAAAAATCAGCAGAAATCTGGGTTAACAGATCTCCATGGGTGTAAGAGGGATCAAACTGATGTGAGCATTGGAAAAGGATAAGGTTAGCTGTGATTCCGCAATGGTTGAAGTGATATTAGTTGACAATATTAATTGATTAAGTTATTTGATATTCACCGCTCTCACATGCAGGGCTATCTGTAGACTCATAGTGCATGTCAGCATCTTCAAACAGAGAGGAAACCTGAGGAGAGGGAGGTTTCAAATCAATGAAATGTGATTATTCTTCGGTCTAAGAAATGTTACAGTTTAGCAGAAGTAAATCTTGTACAGTGTTACAAATGTGGTGTTTACAAAGTCACTACATTTATGACACAGAATTTTACTTCTTTTGACATCTACAAGACAGCATAATTGCAGTTTACAAGAGGGATCAACACACAGTGTAAAACTAGTTATTGTCCACTGCATGATCTGTGGCATTGCTGACCATTATTATTAATTTCAATAAACTGAAAGTCATGACACAAACTAACATTAAACCAGGTCCAGACTGAAGGATGATACTACTCTGACTGCAAACATTAAAACCAGTGAAAAGAAATTGGACAGCCTTTATCCTTTTCAAAATGGACTCAAATCGACAATACAAAGCTGTTCAAAAATTCAGCCCCTATACTGACAGGTCTGCTCAAAGAAACCACTACCATAGTTGGAGGCTGCTTTGAAAAATGGATATGTTACACTGGTGCATGTTCTATCCAGTATATAGAACTGTACAAGGAAATTATAGTACTGTCTATAAGACTGAAAGTGTGTGCACTATATGTATCATTTGTTAGATATCCTGATTACATTTAAATTCTTGCTTCATTGGATTTTCCAGTTTGTTGGTAAATTAATTGCTCAAATATAGTAAGAAAAATTTGCTGGTTGACTTTGAGTCATTTTACCAAAATAAAGGCTGAGTGCTCAAGCATGCAGCTTCCATGCTCTGAAAGATCAATTAAAACCTAACAGCTGCTCACCGTTAACATGTTTAACCACGATAGACAGATGGACAACAATTCCCACTGCTGGAATTAATTATTCCATATTGATTAGCAGTTGTTTGAAGTCTTTTGACGCCTTACTGTTTGTGTTTCAATAGGGTGTGTGTTGGTTTGTTTTTTAGTTTCCCTGTAAGTTGCTAATTATGTTTCAGGCATATCTATTTCGTGGAAGCAATTTGGCATTTTCATTTCAAGTCATTAAATATTCCTTTGGGAAAGCAAAGTGTGATGTTTTGTGAGATACGCAGAGCATTGTTCGAAGCTTCTGCAGCTTCTTGTCATTTTAGAGCAGCTCATTAAACAGAAACACATGATGAAACAATGCAATAAATTATTTTTAAACTGATTTGTACCAACCAAGTGGGAACAATAATTTATGCAATGAAAGGTTATTTCTCAACCCATTTTAAAATGGTTTTGTGTGCCAATGACGTGTTTAGTGTTTTTGGGGATGTAAAAGCTCTGGTCATTATGTTTAGTGATGTGATAAACACATTCTTTTCAAACAAATTGACACTGCACCTCCATACAGTGACCAGAGAAATGCTGTCTATTTAGTGACATTTCTTATGTTCTTGTGACATATAGCAATAACTATAACACTAATGCAATATAGATTGCCTATGTTTCTTTACTGATGTAGAAAATACCTTTCCCATGTTTCTGCAATGGCACATTTAGATTGCTGAGAGTTGGTGCAAGACTTCAATGTCCCAAGCTGCCCTTTTTTACTAATTGAGGTTTCTAATTCTTTCCCAATTTTTCCTTTTCACTGTATGGGGGCAATGACTGATGCTATAATACAGTTCCATGGACCTTGACTATCCTTCAGAATCTCACCTGAGTCACCAATTTCCATTTGTGGATCTCAACAATGAATTCAGGCAGGCTTTTCGCATATGGGAAAAGTCCTGGTAAAAGTTGACCCAATCCTCACTTAATGTCCATAAACATACACTTTCCAGTGCTAACCAGGAGCAGAAACTCTCCTTTTTCCCCAATTCTTTGACTTATAGTAACCCCTCCCCCATTCTAGCTAACTCAGCAGGGATGGAAGGATCAATTGTGAAAGATTCCTTGTCCGTTTGGTTTGATCTTGCATGCTATACAGCGGATTTGCCAAATGAATTGTCAAGCGATCTAATTGCTAATAGTTCAATTTTCATTCATTTCTTTCAGTCTGTGCACATAAACACCCATGAGCTGTGCATCCATGAAGATTGTTTAATAGCACTAACAAGAGTTATTTTGGCCCCAGCTACACTCCCTATGTCACCTTAAATGAAACAAATGATCAGAGTTGGTATTAATACTGTCCCAGCAAGCTCATCCATTATACTTGCATCAAGGCTTTCTGTTTATGGTAACAAAAAATACATATAGAACACAAAAACAGTGGTGGATATGGGGTTTCATTCCGAGATGCCTTATTATTTCATGATGACTTTGTATATCATCGTGCTCTACTTAAGCCCTATGCCATCCACAGACATTTGCCAGGTTTCTCTAAACTGCTTATAGCTTGATATATTTAGCAAGCAGCCTGCAAAAGGAGACATCAGGGAAAGGAAACTTAAACTGTACAGTGGGCCTAGTGACCTCAAAATTTTATAATTGTGGATTTGTGTGTTGAGAAAAATTACAAAGAACTCTAGACAGAGTAAAACTTCAACAATAGCAATCTACAGAATGTCTTAAAGTATCGGTGTGAAGAAGAAAACATTGCATGCCAAAGAAGTAGTACAGAAAGTAAAACTATTAAGTCAAAATAAAGGTTAATGTTGATCCTTCTAGTGTGAAATAATAAAGCATTTGTCAAGACAACCTTACATTTCTTTCACCTATTTTTCCAGTAGCAAAGATTTTACCAATTTCCTTGCACCCCATCCCAACCCCACCCTCCTTTTCCCAAACTCTACTGAAGACATTGATCTCTTCACTGGGTTACAGTTCCGTGGGTGTGAATGTCCTTGGTTAGCATGCCCAAATGGCTGTTATTTATGTGTACAAACTATTCCACTGTTCAATCCACCACAACTGAGCCCAAACCCGTCCTCACCTGACAGTTGCACACACAAGATTCCCGAAGACGTCACCATACAGTGACCAGGAGTTGGAACTTTGGCCCAGTTTCCTCATTCTAATCCAGGATATTGAGACAGGGATTACAGTACTGTAGAACTCCAGCTGTGGTCATTTTAAGGCATGAGTCAGGGATTGAATCTTGGGCTCTTCCTTGCCTAGATAGACTCACTGAACCATCCATTGAGAGAGAGTAAAGATTTTTCTTAACAGATGTTGAGTATAACAATACGTAAAATATCCAGAGCGTTATTCTATTTTTAAAGGTTGTTGGGAATCCTTGAAATGAGCAAAGAGAGAATGAGAGTTCGCTCACTCATGATATTATTCATATAACCAAGATATTATATCTTGTTTGCATTAAATGTTCTTGAAAACTGCAAATCTTTATTGATTCTTGGTTAACAGTACCTAAAACCATCCAGTGTTGGTTTTGATAGCAACAATCGTGTAAACAAAACAAATAATGTTATATCAGCAAAAAATAAATTATTTAGGTACAAAATGTTACAGGTTCAATTTTCATGCAAGTTATTCTACTTGGGTATAGTGTCACTAATTATTCCTATAAGCAGACCTTGTCATCTCATGGTCCAGAGTGTCTTTATCTGCCCAATATGTAGACAAATCACAAACAGAGATGGCTTGCCAATTTACTGAAAGTATTACATGATATCATGAAATGCTCCTCATCTTCTGTAGACAGTTTGAAAATACACTTCATCTGACTAAGAGCAAAGGCCATAAAGCATAAAGCTGTCTAACATTGGACAGGATTCAGTGCAAGACAATATATATAATAAATTTTACTAACCTCCCCAATATATCAAATTAATGAAAATGCTTTCACCTAAGCTAGCTAAGCTACAAGAAAACAAATGTTCACTTCTTATGTGTTGAATCTCTGTCTCGCTCCACAGCTGGCTGCAGACTATGGATTGATAAATGAAGTACAGGTAGCCCAATATAGAAAACCCTGACAGCAATGTCCATCAAAATGATTGCAAAGAATTATTGGTCTTGTCCTGTGTCTTCACCCGAGACACAGTTGTCAATCAAGAATCAGTATCTCCAGGCCCCAGGAAATCAATCATTTAGGACATTTTGGAAGTGAGTGACATGACCCGTTTCACCGGACTGTGCCAAATGCTTTGAATAACCTGCTAGACAGGCCTTCTTTCATATGCAGTGGCCACAATCAAGCCCTGCATACCAAGAACTTCCAGAGATATGCATGTCTCTGCCTTGCTCTTAAATGAGAATATTTGTCACACAGTAACTCAAACCCCTCCAGCCCACAGAAGACAACTGGCAATAACTGATCTTAACCTTTTATGTATAAAAGAATACTCCATCAATATCTTGATAATTTGAATAATATCACGAGTGAACTAAGTCACACCCTCATTCTTTCTTTGCACAATGCAAGGAAGCCCAACAACCTTTAAATATAGAATCATTCTCTAAGGTTTTTTTGTCCAATAGCCCTAGCAAATTAGATTTCACTTCCTGTACCAAACCACTGTCGCTACTCTCCCTGTCTGAAAAGTTTATTAAAGTTACGTAAATCTGTAGACTTGACATTGTTGTGCTCACTAAACTTAAGCAAAAGAAATTGAGCAAAAAATGTTAAGGGATAGCAGCAGTTGATGATTTATTCATGTTTTATAATGTCCAGAACATTCCTACCACCCTGTTAAAGGAATTTAAAAGATCTAACAAGGAGTGGTAAAGAGAGCCAGTTCAGCTAGAAAAAGACCTTGTTAAATGTCATTAATGAATTCATGCATCATGCAACACCCTGCAGCTGCACAATCAAATCAAAAAGTGAGTCTTTTACACCAGATGGAGTCTGAACTTAATAGCCAGCAGTTCCTGACTCTGTGTTTCCTTCTCCACAACTTTATCATCCATTTATTTCAATGCGAGGAAAAGCAAGGATTGAGGTGCACAGAAGTGGAAAATTTCCTCTCATGGGTTTAACAAATGGGAAGATGTCAAATTATGAACACAGTAGTCACTCAACAAAATTGTGCCTCACGGAATTAGAGGGGCGGCATCAATTTGGATAAAACATTGGCTTAAGGACAGAAAACTATGAGTCGTAGTAAATGATTAGTTTTCAGACTTGAGAATGGTAGCCAATCGTGTTTCTCAGGGGTCATCACCAGGTAGGGTTGCCAACTCCGGCTGGTCATGTTCTGGGAGACGTCCGGGAGAGTGATGTCACAGAAAGCCGATGGCATGGCACGAGCAGGTTCTAAGGGGACACAAGAGAAGAAAACAAACCAACTTTAATTAGGCAAATGGAATGAGTTTGCAGTGAGGGTGAATTATGATTGAAATTTAAAGGAAATAAAAGGTTTAAGCACTCTTAAGGGGCTTGATGCAAGATCAAATGCCATTTCAAACAGGGACATTAAAAGCTGCTAAAACTGAGGAGAAAATAATTTTTTTCTTTTGCTGTATCTCTGTTTTTAATTAAATGAAGTGATTCGAAACCCTGCCCATTGCACTTGGACTACGCTCACTGCTTGTGCCCGATCCCTCAATGAAATTCAAACCCCACCAATCCCATTGCAGCCAATTAAAACACTAGCCAATCAAAGTCCTCCTGAAACAAAAACAAAAACAAAAATAGCTGGAAAAACTCAGCAGGTCTGACAGCATCTGTGGAGATGAATTCAGAGTTAACGTTTTGGGTCCGTATGACTCTTCATCAGAACTAAAGAAAAATAGAAATGAGGTGAAATATAAGCTGTTTGAGGGGGGTGGGACAGGTGGAGCTGGATAAAGAGCCAGTGATAGGTGGAGGCAAAGAAGAGATTGCCAAAGATGTCATAGACAAAAGGACAAAGGGCTGTTGACGGTGGTGATATTAGCTAAAGGATGTGCTAATGGTGACATTAAGGGTAGAAAGCAGGACGAGCAAGTGACAGATGGCCCTAGTGGGGGTGGGGTAGGTGGAAGGGTTTGAAATAGACTAAAAGGTGGAGATAAAACAATGGATGGAAATAATTTTAAAAATAATAATAGAAATAGGTGGGAAAAGAAAAATATATTTTAAAAATATATAAATTATTAGAAAAAAGGGGGATCGGAAAGGGGTGGGGATGGAGGAGAGAGTTCATGATCTGAAATTGTTGAACTCAATGTTAAGTCTGGAAGGTGTAAAGTGCCTAATCGGAGGATGAGATGCTGTTCCTCCAGTTTGCGTTGAGCTTCACTGGAACATTGCAGCAGGCCAAGGATGAACATGTGGGCATGAGAGCAGGATGAGGTATTGAAATGGCAAGCGACAGGAAGATCTGGGTCATGCTTGCGAACAGACCGAAGGTGTTCTGCAAAGCGGTCACCCAGTCTGCGTTTAGCCTCTCCAATGTAGCGGAAACTGCATTGAGAGCAACGAATGCACTAAATTGAGGGAAGTGCAAGTGAGATGCTGCTTCACTTGAAAGGAGTGTTTGGGCCCTTGGACAGTGAGGAGGGGGGAAGGAAAGGGGCAGGTGTTGTATCTTCTGCGGTTGCATGGAAGGTGCTGTGGGAGGGGGTTGAGGTGTAGGGGGTGATGGAGGAGTGGATTAGGGTGTCCCAGAGGGAATGGTCCCCATGGAATGCCAACGGAGGGGGTGGGGGGTGAAGGGAAGATGTGTTTGGTGGTGGCATCAAAATCCTCCTGACTCTTTTTTCAGTTTAAGGTTTGAATTTGATTGGGCAGTGCTGCGCTGGATGTGATGTCACCGTGTGGCAATGCCTGATGATAGGAGTTACAGTTTCTTCTCCTTCTTGGTGGTTGCTGGTGATGAATTATGGGACTGATTTGTTTGAAATATCATTTTAAAATCTCCCGGATTGCTTTCTTTAGCCACCAGGACATTGATGCCCATTCTGGGAATGTTGGCAACCCTAGTGTGAGGCATGCTGCATTTTTTGACATATTTAAGTGACTTGGATAATGGATATTAACACAGAGTGAAATTTCTAAATTTGCTGATGATACCAAACTTGTAAGAGTGTCAAACAACGAAGATGATTCCAATCGACTACAAAAGGACATTGGCCAGGATATTTTGGATGGCAAGGCTTCCCATCTTGCCATCTGAAGAGTTGGCAGGGAACGCATCCCCGATGACACGGCCTACCCTGCAGCCATTTCACACTCGAATGACTGTCAATTGGCTGCAGGTGGCACTTCCGACCCTCATTCGGGAGGAAGTCCCACCTTCGAGAGCTGCTGACCAACCTGATTGGCTGGCAGCCCTCTAGTTCCTACAGCGACAGGAGCTGCAGTGGACAGAAGAGGAGCTTCATGAAGACAACGGAACCCAAGTCCCAGGATTGGGTGGAAAGGTTAGTTTTTGGGTTTTCGGGGTGGGAGGGTAGGGAAGGCCTGGGGTTGGGGGGGTGGGGGGGGCAGTGGGTGGGTAGTGGGGGATTGTGGTGTTGGGGAGAGGCCGCGGGGAGGGAGGTCCAGCAGCCAACGGGCCTTAAAGTGGCGGGGGGGATACCCAAAGTTAAAGAAGGGGGTTTCTGATGAAGGTGTCCCCCCTTCCCACCCAAGGCCTGATCATTTTGAGCTTCTCCACACCCTAAAAATTGAGGCTGGGTGGGAGACGGTCAATAATTGGCCACTTAAAGGCCTCAACTGGTGGAAGGTTGGACGGCCCCTCCGAGGCCTCACCCACCCCAGTGTAAAATCGCTGAGAGGTCAGGGTGGGCTCTACCCAGCGGGAAGCACAGTCACCCTATTTCACACTCCCCCCTTGCCTAAAAACCCACCGGCGGGGGAGTGTGAGATTCAGGCCATAGAATAGAAGAATGGGCAGAGAAATGGGAGATGGAATTTAATACAGAGAAGTGTAAGGTGATGCACTTTGGCAGAAGGGATAGGGAGAAGCAATATAGACTTAATGGCGCAGTTATAAAGCGTGTGCAGGGAGCTCACTGCTGACAAGGGTGACGGAACAGAAACGATCAATGATGTCAAAAGGAAATTGGATGGACACTTGAAGGAAATAAACATGCAAGACTATGGGGATAAAGCAGGGGAGTGGGACTGACTGGTTTGCTCTACAAAGAGCCAGGATGGACTCAGATGGGCTGAATGGCTACCTTCTATGACATAAATGACTCTATGGCTCTAGTGATAAAAGAAGTGTAAGGAGATTTTCTGCCTGAAATACAGAGACCATGAGCAGGTATATCACAGTGAGCAGGAGGAGCAGGTATCTCTGGAGCAGCAGGGGCGATAGAAGGCACATGACATAGTAGCTATGGCCCCAGGCACTGTGTGCTCTGTGTGTGAAGTTTCAGATTCATCACTGACTTTGTGCGGTTTGTCCATAAGACTTGTCTGGAAGTCTGCAAATCAGCTTTATTAGAAAAGCTCATCAACAGTCCTTACTTTTTATGGCTTAGAATGTTCCAGGATCCCGGATGACTTACCTCGGCTGTTAGCCCCTTGTTTTGTCTTTTGGACATTTGATGCTTCATTTTCTGTTCAATTAAATCAAACAGACTGTAAGAAATGTAGGGCCAAATCGTTCGGTCTCCGGATTGTTGGAGACTTGATGTACGACCGAAGATGCGCGATTGGACCCTATGGAAGTCCTGAGGCATGGAGCTCCGTGGGAAATGCCTGGAAGTTTCAACTTTCTGATGGGTAATACCCCTGCTCCCTGGGATCCTCTACAACTGTCTCTTATTCTGAGTTAAACATGGAGGCAGGGGACAGTTCCGAAGTACTAATCTGGATAGTTGCCCAGGAAAAGTTAGACAGATTAAAACCTAGCCTAACACCTGGGCAATGACAGAACAGACCCCACTCCCCAATCACTCACACTGACACCCTGACTAGCCCCCTGACTATCCCCAACCTCACCTCCTGACCTGACCAGGCCCGACTACCCCCACAACCACGATACCTCTCCAATTATCCCCTGACCATGCTCCAGTCCCAACCTGAATGCCCGTCCAAACCATGCTAACCCCACAACTGCCCAACTACCCCACAGAACACCCTGACCACCTCCAAATCAACCCCAGTGCCCACCCAACCACCCAATTACCCCTGACCCCCAACAAACTCCCAAACCTGACCTGACTAACCTCCTCTGACCCAACTAGCCCCCAACCTGACATGACTACCCTGCCCTTCCACCTGACTACGCCCGACCTGACACGACTACCCCTCCTGAACACCCAACTACCCCCGATCTGACATGACTGCTCCTCCCGAACACCCAACTACACCCTGACCTGACATGACTGCCCATCCTGACCGCCCAACTATGCCCCGAGCCATCCACTCACTTACCTACCTACCTCACTCAGCTACCTAGCCTTCCCACTTATCCACCTCCCACCTCCTAACTCACCCAACTAATCATCTCATCCACCTTAAGAATTGACATTTAAACTTACCATATGGCAGCTGGTGCTGTAAAAAGGGGGTGTATCCTGTCTTCTGCACTCCGCATTTCTGGAACAGCCTGGTTTGGAAGGCCCTGGAAGAAATGCGGAGCAGAGTCCATCCGGGGATATTTTCGAGCAGAGCTGCTCCAATGATGATTATCATTCCTGGGAAGATCCTGGCCATTATTTTGAAAGAAGGTCAACCACTACTTTCCCAAGAGCTACTAGAGATTGGCAATGCCAACAATGTCCACATCCCCACAAATATATATTTGACAGTGTCCTTAAGCCCTCTGAAGCATTCTTTTAATGAGAGCCATATTTCTTTTGATTTCCTTTACTGTTGTAAAATGTTTTACTTAGATTTGTTCCATCTATTAAATTTTATTGTAAACAAGGATTAAAATAGAATTATCCAAATGGATTTAATCTAGGAAAATATGTGGCTCCTGTGGGTCATTGCCCTGTGTTACACTGTACTGCTTTGAATGTTCTCCCAAATTGCCATAGAAGTGCAGTATTTTATTTACATGGCCCTCATTCCTGAATGACATACAATAAAATCCCACAGTAGAAATAATACGGCCAAGTGATTTTGCAATTACTTTAACCTCATTCTTGAATGTGGAAAGCAAATGCCAGAGTCAAGGTTGCTGTGTGGCACAGTGCCTCAATGTCCCAACATACTGCAGAACAGCAGGGTCAACTTGCCACATGCTGAGTTTCCAATATGCAGGGGCTGTCAAAGGTTGTGGAGAAATTCATGGCCCTTAACATTTGGTTGTTTGGAGTAAGGGAGATTATTTAATGAAGAGTAATTTCTTAGGGAGGCAATTGCGTTTGGACAAGAATAGATAATACATATCCAGGATGAAGGCCACAAAAGACACTTTCTCTTGCATAACGTTTTCAGCACTTGAAAACTGCTCTATCTTTTTGTTGGTTCTGTTAACTACCTAATACTTCTATACTCTAAAACAATGGAAATTCAGAGATTTAAGTGCTTTTTATGAAATAATATATAAAACGCACACTGACGTCAAAGATTGATCTTTGCTGCAAAATATATATAAAACATGTCTCCCCAACACAGATAAAATTACATACCTAATAGCTATAATGAAGGAGATAATTTATAGCTGAGGTGGAGCAGCAGTTAGCGCTGCTGCCTCACAGCTTCAGGGATGCGGGTTTTAGTCTGACCTTGGGTGTCTGTGCAGTGTTTGCACATTCTCCCCATGTCCGTGTGTGTTTCCACTGGGTGGTCCAGTTTCTTCCCACCGTCCAAAGACGTGCTGGTTAGGGTGGATTGGCTATGGTTAGGTTGCCCCTTAGGGCGGAATTTTCTGTGCCCGCTGGCAGCGGGCGTGGTAGGTGGCGTGCATGGACAATGTGGCGCGATCGGTTTCACGACGGCAAGAAGGCAGGTCGCAATCGCCCGCTTAGCCCGCCGACGGCGGTCCGCGCTTTTGCCAATGGTCATTAGGGAGCTCATTGTAATACATCAGCATTTCATTATACGGCCATCTTGCCAGGCTTTTGGACGTCCATCAGATTGTCCATCCACGTAGGCTGGAAAGCACGCTGACGTATTTCACAACGGCACACAGGCAACGTGCACTTAGCGGCCTTCACTGTGGGGGAACTGAGGTGAGTGAGCAGCATCCTCCACAGCTCACAAGGGTCGCCTGTTGCTTTGCAGGTTTCAGGGACACCAGAGGGCCTGTGTGAAGTCCTGCCCTGCCACGGATGTGTTGTTGGGGTTGGGGGGGGGGGAATGTTGGGGTGGGGGGTGGGGAGGTGTCCAGGGGCAATTACTCCCCAGCCTCAGAGGCGACTGTTGTCAGGGGGAGGAGGGCCGCAACTGCTGCCCTGGCGTTGGATCCTGCACGCAAGAATTCGAGGTGGTGAGCAGGGTAGGTGAGGGAAGTGGCCATGCATTCGGGACACCTGTATAAACTGACCATGCCTCTGCAACTGAGACAGATCAGGCGCAGCCACAGTGATATGATTGGGGTCGGGCTCCTAGCCTGCCAGCCCATGCAAGCAACACAGAGGCACCAAAGGGCCACCAAGTGCTCCAGACCTTACTCGCCCCCCCGGCACAGACTGCGAGTCTGCGACCACTTTATTGGATCGTGGAGTTGTTGAACTGCACATGTTGTATAATCTCATCGCCGATGCTGGCCATGTAGCAGTCACTGCTGGATGCACTCAACTCTTGGAATCTCAGTACCCCGGTTAGGATCTGTCTCCCCCATATCGCAGATTGACAGAGCAGCCATGCAATGCACTCATTTGTGGCCATCCGAGGGGTGGCCAGCATTTTCTGGGAAGTGTTAATGGGCCAGGAAAGGTGCTAAGTTCATCCATGTTAATCACATCTCTCTTTTTTTCAAGCCTGATGGCCTACAGAGAGCAGAGAAGACTGAGGCTCCTGGCTGCACAAAGGCAGGAGCAGCAACCTCATGAAGAAGGGGCAGCAGGAGCTCCCACACATGCTGCCCTGCAGCGACAGCGAGCCGTGGCTGGTTGGCGCCTAGCGACACCCAGGGTCTATAGACGCCGCCTGCCATTCCTGCAGATGGCCAAGAACCAGAGTCGCCGAAGACTGCGTATGGTTATGGACCTGCTGGTTCACATCTCCACTTACTGCAGGACTTGACGCCAAGGGGACATGGAGGCATCCACTGCCAGTGGCTGTGAAAGTGACCACGGCACTCAATTTCTATGCCAGTGGCTTCTTTCAGGGTTCCACAGGTGACCTCTGTGGGATTTCACAATCCGCCACCCACAAATACATCCATGAGGTCACGGATGCCACAACTTTGTGTACTTCGTCTGGGACCGGGACTGCCAGGATGCAAGGGCCATTGGATTCGCTCTGATCTCGAGATTCCAACAGGTGAAGGGTTCAATCGACCGCACCTACGTGGCGCTCAGGTCTCCATCGCTACACACGGTGGACTATATCAACTGCAAGGGACTCCACTCACTGAGTGTGCAGCTGGTATGCTAACACCAGAAATGCAAACTGCAGGTGTGCACGCGGTTTCCAGCAATTGTGCACAATGCCTATATCCTCAGTCGCTCATAAATCCCTGGAGTTTTTCAGGGTCCACAGAGGCTGCAGTGTTAGCTCCTCAGGAACAAGGGCTACCCGCAGAGGCCGTGGCTGATGACACCCATGCAGCGGCCTCAGACTGCAGCAGAGCGAAGGTATAACGAGGCTCATGCTGCAACTCGCAACTTGGTGGAACAGACCATCGGGATGCTGAAGATGCGGTTCTGATGCCTGGACTGGTCTGGTGGAGCCCTGCAATACAGTCCACAGAGGGTCTCACCCATTGTTGTCGCCTGCTGCACCCCTTACAACCTAGTGCCCCAACAGGGAGAGTAGCTGGCTGAGGAAGAGATGGCGGAGCTGCATAAACCTCTGAGGGAGGACGCCGATGGGGATGAGGCCCTCGCACAGGCTAGATGAGGCAGGCACACTCGGGAGGCCCTCATAGCTGCTGGATTTGTGGAGTATGATGACGACATGCAGTGAGGTGACCCCATAGATCCTCACATCGCCATTGTGAACGTTTGACTCCAGACTGGCTTATGGCAGCGTAAATACCCTCTGTGAGAACGCTCCTGTCATGGAGATGCAGTAGGGGCCATAATAGTCACTCGATTGTAGGAGGATAATGACAATATGCAGTGAGGACACTCCATAAATCTTCATATAGCCTCTGAGAATATCTGACTCCTGTCTGGCCGAGGGCAGATCGCTTGCACTCTGTGATCAGGGTCATATTAAAGAAACACAGCCATGAAACGTTAAAAGCACCTGATCCTTTATCTGCCTTCAGCACCTGAGCCATTCAGGAGCACAGCGTCTCTGGTCACAGATGCTGAAGAGATGGGGGTCAGCCCCACCATAAAGGTGCTGAGAGCACACAGATAGAATGATGGGACTCTGTGATGCCTGCCCATGACATTCTGGCAGCAATGACAAGCACCTTTGAGGTGCAGGCATCAGTACTTGTGTCCAGGGAGTGTGAGGCTGGACCATCACTTTGGTCTGAAGGCTGCACAGAGCACAGGGAAGAGGCCTTGGACTGAGACACCTGCCTTTACCTTGAGCAGAAAGGTTTCACATCTGAATGACAAGAACACTGTTCATCAGAACAAGGAGCCATAGGCAGGAAGACAATCTTGGGAGTTTATTGACAATAGTGAACAGTATGTACAAGTGATTAACCCCTGTGCCCAGGCTGTGTAACTAATTCTCCTTAACTTTCCTAACCCTTGCCGCTTCGTCCTGGTACTCCCAGCACCCACAGTGGAGGTGGAGGCAGCCTGCTGACTGCTTCATCCTGACTGTGATGATTTTGGCGGGTGTCCTCTGGAAGGCCGAGACTTGGAGGGCCTCGTCCTGCTTTCGGGGTCCTGCTGTGTGGCAGTGGCACCCTCCTCAGCCTGTGAAGCTGGATCTGTGGAGGTCACAGGAAGAGGGGATTCGTATTGGCTGGATACTCGTAGAGTCAACTGGATGGATGGGCCCGGAGTGTGCTCCTGCTGATCCTCCTCCCTATGAATGCCTGGGAGCTCAAGGCTGACTCCTTGAGGAGCAGGGGTAGCTGGAGTGAGATCGAGCTGCCCCGCACCCCTCTCACATTGACACTGTTGGAGGCCAACTATGGCGTCAGCGATGGAGTTCAGCCCGAGCAGCACTGCAGGAGCGAAGGATCCCAGACCAAGGTCTCCATGCAGCCACCACCCTGCCAGTGTTGACCTCAGTGGATTGGCATGCTGGCGCTCTCACCTCAGCCAGAAGGCAGACAGCCTCGTGCCTTGCAATCTGAGGAGTGCGGACATCCCTTCCTGATGTTTCTGAGCTTGCCTTTGCAACTCCAGCGACTGTGACATAACCGAGTCCGGTGGCTCGTCACCTGACTCAGACTCAGCAAGTTTCTGGCCTCCAGCAGTCCCCTGAATGCCGGACACCTGGGAAGTCCCTGCTACTGCCTGCTGTGGATCAGAAAGTGCGATGTGCTCCCCAGATTGTGATCCCGGGGCTACTCTAAAGCAAGGTCCCACCGAGCTGTGTGTCTTTGTGCTGGTGGAGGGTGTGGGTGAGCACTGTGACAGGACTTTAGGGACGGTCCTTCCAGATTCCTCGCCAGAGGTTTCTTCGGGGCTTCACTGGAGGCCCTGAGTCATGGACTCTGTCATCTGTTTGGCAGATGTGCTTGCGAAAGCAAGGAGAAATAATTAGTGCATGGCAGTGGCCTGTGAAACAGTGGAACTGTGAAACTGGCAGCGAGTGAGATCCCTGTGGACGTGTGATGGGTTTGTGGGTGTATTATTTGGGAGTGATGAAAAGAGTGACTTAACCTGGTGGAATGGAGGAGATCATTCATCCTTTTGTGGTACTGGGTGGCTGTTCTCTTCTGAAGGGCATTGGCGCTGACCACCACTGTCACTGCCTCCCAAGCTGGATTGGTCACATTTCTGCCCTTCCTGCAGCCAGAGCGAGGGTAGAACACATCCTGGTGGGCCTCCACGGCGTTCAGCAGTCGCTCCAGGGACCCGTCGTTGAAGCTGTGGTCTTTTTTCCTCTGTTGGCCATGTCTTCCGGGCAGCAGTGGTGAGCTGGAAGCAATGAGCGCTGTGCTTGCGGCTGGACTTTAAACATGGTGCCTGGCATGATGTGGCAGCGGGGTGATGGCCAGAGGGTGAATAAGATCCCACCCATCATGGAAATGGTGTGTTTCTTGGGAATGCATAAATAATGAGGCGGGTTTGGGACAATACTGCATGAAAACCCATCATTGCGACCGGCGGGTAAATGTCATTTTACCCATCCACTACTGCATTTAGTGCAAATCTGGGAAAATTCTGCCCTTAGCGTGAGTGTGTGTGTGAGTGTATACCCTGTGATAGACAGGCATCCATGGTGTACCCTGTCTAGTGCCCAATGCCTGTTAGGATAGGCTCTGAATCTTTGCAACCCTGAATTGGATAAAGCGGTTCTGGAAAAGTGAGAGAATTTATAGCCAAAATGCTTAATAATATTTCTAGTATTATTATTACCTACACATGCTTGTCTGAATAAACAGTTCAAATCGTTAACATTGATGGATGTGCAGGATGTGTTCTACCCTCGTTCTGGCCACAGGATGGGCAGCAACGTGACCAATCCAGCTTGGGAGGCAGCGGCAGCGGTGGTCAGCGCCAATGCCCTTCAGAAGAGAACAGCTAAACATCAGAGCGGAGGCGCTGATCATTTACTGCAATTGGGAAATGATGAGTCTGATCCTCAGGACTGCCTGTCACTCCAACTCGCTCAATCTTCTGCTGCACAGAGGCATTTAGTGGTGGTGCTGTCTGTCTTGTGGAAAGAAAATCCAATGGTATGGGAATCCAGTTTTAAATTACACCTCTTGTTTACCAGTCAGCAAGCTCACAGCCTCGACCATCAGTATCTTCAACATGAAGTGCAATATGTGGAGGTGACTGCTTCACTGTAGGAGAAAGAAAGCAAAGCAATAAACAAGGAGAAAGTTGGTGTATAACAATTCTTATAAGGACTGCCAAATGTTACCGGTGTAGTCTAAGATACAATTGGCTGTTTTATAGTCTAGAATATTTGGGCATCAATAACTTTTCCCAGTGCTAGGAAACAGAATACTTTCATCTATTTCATGTTTCAGTGTCGGTGTGCCTGCAGGTCAGTATAGCATTTCTCCTGGAATAAAGCTGCTCCCCCTCTGTCCTTTAACCTTAACCTCCGATGAGAACCCAAAGTCCACCAGTGTAACCTCAAAAAACGATTTCCACATCAGATCTTCTTCTGGCCCCTCTGAGCTTTCTGCTTTAATGTCTGATTAATAAGAGTTAATCTGTCGGCCATAACAAAAACAGCAAATACTGGAAACACTCAGCAGGTCTGGCAACATCAGTGGAGAGAGAAACAGTCAATGTTTCAGGTCAGTGCTTAAGTTAATGAGGACTGACTCGCCCCTGTTCCAGACCTTCAGTGGCAGGAAAGTTTTTCAGGTGTACACACCTTCCAAGCAGGCATGGGAGTGCATACACTTCCAATGGGAAATACACTAACCACCATATTAACAAGGACAAGATGCATTTTTTACCTGTGCCTGAAGCAGATGTTGGAGCCGTTACACATAACAATGAGCTTCAGGCCCCTCTACAAGTTTGGTTTGGCATTAGACAGTGAACAGCAGAAAAACCAATAAGCAGCACATAAATTTAAAAAAGCTAACTATTCACTCCTGCACCCAAAATCCCTGCCCACTGTCTACCAGGCATCCTGACCTCTGACCTTTGACCCCTGACCCAGAAAACCATGAACTTTAGATCATTCTCCCCGACCGCCGACCCCAACAGCTAGATCCACTCAAGCTCCTTTGGATACCTGGACCTGAAAACCAAGATTCACGATCTTCCACACAACGCCCAACACTCGGGCTCCCTGATCTTTCTAGTTCTCCAAAACCTTTGCAGAGGCTCAACAGCCCAAACCTTAACCACTTATCTCATGCTGCCTTCTTTCACAGCATGTTCATCATGATGATGCCTGAGGTCCAATACTTTTGGCTTCTTGAGCACAGGGAAATAATGCTGCCTGTGGGGGGTGGGATGCACCAAAACTGGGCATGTCCAAATTTAACCTCCATGTATTTCTCATTGTGGAATCATTTGTTTTATCTTTTTCTTAATTTTCACATTAACTGCTGTGTAAATTATGTCAAAAGATAGTAGCCTCAAATAATATCAAGTTAATCATTCAGTATTGAGAATGAGATGAAATTCCAAAGAGGTACTTCTGATGAATCCATTTTACTGCAGAACGGTACTCAACTTCTTATTGTCATGGGAAGGGAAATTAGCAATTGCAACCCTGCCAGCTTTCCACAGTAATAATCTCCAAGTGTCATGATCTCCCCATGTCCTTCTCCATAATAGCTCTGTAGATAGATGCTATGTCTGATGTGGTATTGAATCTTACTGACTAAAAGTGTGCCACTTTATCTGAGATGCAATGAGTTGGCTGATATCAGTGGTACATTTGGCCCCAGTGTGCTTGGACTTTGGAGGAGCAAAATGAACCAGGGTTGCCAATTGTGCCTGAACTGTCCCTGTTGGGTAGGTACTTGTGTGTGGATGTGTGGATCAGGTGGAGTCATGGGTCAGGTTTGACTGTGATTCCATTCCTCCCCTCCCAAAATCAATTAGCCACCTTAATCTCATAGAATAAGCATACATTAGGAGACAGAGCACTTTTGTTGAGATATCAGAACTAGAGTGCTGTTGCACTCATGGGACTGTATCACAGGGTGTTCTTGTGAGGAAACATACTGTGTCATGAGGTATTTTCTTAATAATAAAAAATCCCTGTCTATTCCCCACCAAAGGATGTATTTGCAGAATGAAATTGGAAACTGAAACCCTTTCAGGTTTAAGGGAACATTTTTACCACGCTGTTATTCCTCATTCTAGCTGCAGCAAAGACAATTTTTCTGACCTTTTTGTCTTATATTCTTTGAAACTAGTACTTCTGTTCTTCATTTGCCTGACTTTTTCCTTTTGACCTTACATAGTTCTGGTGGATGAAATGGCTCTATTATTTATCTGAGCACTTTTTTTAATGAATGACAATAGTAGAGTGAAATTGCTGAGAGTGGGCAGTTGACTGACCTCTCAGCCTAGTGATCTTTGTTAATTTGAAAAAGAAGCCGAGCAAAAAGATGCACAGCAACATCCATACCCACACATATACTGCATTTAACTATTTCTGACTATATTGCCTCAGAATCATGACTTAAGAAATTACTGTATACTTAAATCTATTATAGAATAAAAGTGAGTTAATTCTGAATTTAAATTCTCTGTAAAATTCCTCTTACATATTAGGAGACTGGTGATATTTGAGTTGATCATGCTTCCAGATCATCTCCCCGAAAGCATTATATTTCCATTGACTTTTGATTAAAAACACCCTCTTGTTTGGGTGATACAAATTTGCAGTCCTTATGATGAAGACTAATGTTACTGTACTGTAAGAGACCTAAGGAGAACATTGAAAGACCAGCTGTTTTTATTATAGTAAGTGGCAGAACATTAATTGGTAATCCCATTCAATAGCTGAAAGTAAGAAGATGTTTTCTAACAGAACAGTATTTACCAGAATACAGCTCGACACTGACCTCTCACATCCCAAATGTGTTGAGAAGGGTAAGACATCAAATAATTTGAAATATGATGGTATATTGTGGCACACAGTACAGTAAGCCATAAAATCATTGAATGGTTGCATCACAGAAAGAGTCCATTCATCCCATTATGCTGGTGCTGGCTCTCTGCAAGAGCAACTCAGTTAGTCCCACTCCACTGACTTTTCCCGATAGCCCTGCACATTTTTCCCTTCAGATAATTATCCAACTCCCTTTTGAAAGCTATGATTGAACGTGACTCCACCACACACTCAGGCAGTGCATTCCAGATCCTAACCACTTGTTGCATAAAAGGGTTTTTCCTCATATTGCCTTTGGTTCTTTTGTCAATCACCTTAAAGCAATGATTCTCGACCTTCCCTATCAACTCTGTCCAGACCCCTCATAATTTTGAACACCTCAATCAAAACTCATCTCAACCTTCTCTGAAAACAACCCCGGCTTCTTTAATCTAAATGTGGAAAAATAAAGGCGTATATCTGGGGTGCAGGCCTAATACTGGGAAAACAGTCAGGCTGAATCCTGATATTTCAGGCCTTAGTTTCCTGTTCATGACAGTTGAAATTTGATGAGACTAATTGGAGAAGCTCTAACAAGGGGAATAGGGTCCTAAAAAATATTGAATTAGAACGTGTTATGAGGCTATGTCCCTTTATTTTTGAAAACATGATTTTTCAACTTCCAATTGACTGGAAATTTTGCAATTTGGACTGAGTCAGAGCAAACTGCTTAAAAACGCAAGGCCACATTCCAAGGTGAAGGTAAAAAAACCAACAAATCAGCCTCAGGGGAGTGTGAAGAGAGAGTCATTTCCTATTCTCCAGACACCCATTGAAACTCATAACCGTCTAAGGAAGAGACATTAAAAAATGCAAAATAATGGATATTGAAACAATGGCTGCCGCAGACACTTACTCAAAATCTCTTGGAAATACACAATGGATAAAGAATTTCAAGGCAAGGCTGCCAGTCACTAGAGAGAGATTGCAAGTGACACAGGTGGTTTCCAGAAAGTCTTCAGCAGAGGAAACAGGCTCTTTCTTCCTCCCTCTCTTTTGGAATAAGCGTGTCACCCAGTTCGAGAAAGCAGCTCTACCAGAAACTTACCAGTAAATGGAGATCTCGTAATAATTTGAAATATGATGGTATATTGTGGCACATTGTACAGTAAGCCATAAAATCATTGAATGGTTACGACACACAAGGAGGCCATTCATCCCATCATGGCAGCAGATTGATGGGAACACCACCACCTGGAAGATCCCCTCCAAGTCACTCACCATCCTGACTTGGAAATATATCACCATTCCTTCACTGTTGCTGGGTCAAAATCCTGGAACTCCCTTCCTAACAGCACTGTGGGTGTACCTACACCACAGGGACTGCAGCGGTTCAAGAAGGCAGCTCACCACCACCTTCTCAAGGGCAACTAGGGATGGGCAATAAATGCTGGCCCAGCCAGTGAAGCCCACATCCGGTGAGTGAATAAAATTAAATAAAATAGTTGCAACATGTTCTTCATCTGACTGCATCCAAGAAACCAGCTAACCTAAATGAGCCACAAAGTTTAAAATCTATGCCTCAAAGACAATCAAAGTACACTTAACTGTATATTCTTTTGGCTTTTTTTTATTGGACTCTAACTCCCCTTATTTCTGATACATGTGTGTGTGTGTGTGTGCCCGAATGACCGTCTGAGGGCTGAATGCTTGACATACCATTTTTATTATTTTTCTCGGGTTTAGTCATTAATAAATTTGCTCTTTCTTTGACTCAGTGAAATCTGGTTTGATTGGCTCCTTATTACTCACAGCTTAAATGGTTAAGTACATTCTGATTTGGAAAAGGCATAGCCTAGTGAAAAATAAACTCAAGCCCTGTTGTGACCAACTGAGGAGGTTGAATAGAGGGGAGCTGGTTCACCCCGTCTCACCTGGTCGTAACAGAAAGGCACTATAGATCAGGAAAGGGAACTGGAGAGAGCAAGAAGGGCAAAGGGCAAAGGGAGCAAATGTAGGTGAAACATGTGACCTAAGAACCTCATAATGAAAGTTAGTCTCTTTGGACAGCAGAATAGAAATAATTTCTTAAAGACTCTATAACAAATAAGTGTTATTTATTTATAATTCCACATTTTTAGTTACTTATGAGCTCTTTAATATACACCTGACTTGTTCTCAGGGGAAAATCCTTGGTCCTGAATTAAGTTTCAAAGCTTAAGTTACCTACATTTTTTCCTCAATCTTTTCAGCTAGGTTGGAGGCATTCCTGGAGGGCAGAGTTTGAGAAACATTAGAAACCTTGACATCATAAATCAAGTTGCATAGATAGCTTTGAAGGTTGCACTATCCCTAAATTCATTGTATGCTTGCATAGAAACACAACCTCACTACAGTTCTCAACATTCAAGGTGAACATTTTTGTGGTAAATTTATTCGGGGTTTCAAAATACAATCAGTTGCAAATAGACACACTGCAATAACTATGGTAAAATATCTGAGTAGAAAGCCTACAATCAATAACCTGGGGGAGAAAGCGTTATCCAAAAAGACAATGGCCAGAATTTTACATTTGGTGTGCGGGGTTGGGTCCAACACGCACGCGCGTAAAATAAGTCGTGATGACATCAGGCGTGCGTCCCGATGTCACCGCACGCCATCGCGATATTTCAGAAGGTGGGCACGCTATGGGTGCAGAGGCGCACCCGTCATTAATTAATGGGCTAGTTAAGGCCCTTGAGACACCAATTGTCTTTGATTTTATGCAGCCCGTGTGTTTTTCAGGCCTCTGCACAGGCGCAACGGGTAGGCAGATAGGCCACATTTTCAAAAATTTCATCCACGGGCGGGATAAGAGGGGTGAGTGGGCTCGCTAATGTGAGTTGTTAGAACTTTAGTTTATAACTTACTGCTGCTTGCTTGTGTGAACGGGACAACTTCATTTCATTTCAGAGCTGCTTTGGCAGAAATAACAGGCTTCAGTTCAGGATTCTTGAGGAGTCATAACACTTGGGGCCTTCCAGGTATCAGACAGCCTTCCTTTATTCTGGGAATGGGATTGTGGTCTCCTCTGGAGGCACCTCCTGAGGAGGAAGAGAGGGCCAGAAGGGGGAGGAGGAGGTCACAAGACCATATTCAGCTTCCAGGGGAGCCACCTGTGGGAGGAGAGGTGCGGGCACAAGGGGCACAGGGCCAACAGAAAGTCCAAGGCGGAAGGGGCCACAGAAAACGCCACTAACCTGCTGCGAGGGTTTACAGGCAGTGATGCAGCTACCTCAATATGTCCAAGGTGCAATGCTGAAGGAGGGTCCGCCTCTCAAGGCAGACAAGGGCCTCCATCTTTCAGATGATTGGGCCTGAGATCAGCTCTGACCATGTGAGTGGACACCCCTTGCCAGTGGCACTGAAGGTCACAGTGACCCTCAACTTCTATGCCTCCAGCTCTTTCTATAGGTCAGAGGGCGATCTTTTTGGAGTGTCCCAATTAGCTGTCCACTGTTGTGTTAAGCTGTTGACAGACGCTCTGTTCGGGCATGCATTGACTTTCATTCACTACCACACAGATGAGGTCAGCCAGACAGAGCGAGCCAGAGGCTTTGCAGCGATTGCTGGGTTCCCCCGCATCCAGGATGCAATAGACTGCACATATGTGGTCTTCACGGCACCAGTGGGTGAGCCCGGTGCCTTCGTCAACAGGAAGGGCTTCCACTCCATGAACATGCAAATACTGTGTGATCACAGGATGCAGATTCTACAAGTCTGTGCAAGGTACCCAGGCAGCTCCCATGACGCCTACATCCTCAGACACTCCCAGGTGCTGAGGCTGTTCAGTGCTCCAGTCCAACTGGATGGATGACTGTTGGTTGACAAAGGTTAACCCCTCAAAAGGTGACTCATGAGGCCTCTCCGCCATCCAAGAACAGAGGTCAAGCAGTGGTACAATAGGTGCCACGCCTCCACAAAGGCAGTGGCAGAGAAAACCATCGGTCTTCTCAAGATGCGCTTCTGATACCTGGGCCGTTCAGGGGGTGCACTACAATACCCCCAGGTCGTGTGTCACTGATAATGGTTGCATGCTGTGCTCTCCACGATCTGGCACTGGAAAGGGGGGGACGCAGTGGAAGAAGAAGATGTTGATGCAGCTGCTCTGCAACAGACGATGAGTCCAGTAGTGAGTCTGAGGATGAACACGCTCAGGAGAATGCTGAGTGGATAGACGCCGACCTGGACAACCTCTAGGGAGGCAGGGACACCCAGGAGGTTCTGATCCAACACTCTTTCAGCTAGCCTACCAAAGATGAACGATGGGCTGCAGCCAGGGCTGCAGACTCCAAACTCGTTTCCTGAGACCAACATTTGCTTGGTCAACAACATGAACTATGTGCCATCTCAATAAAGTTCAATGACGAACAAGTCACTCATAACAACCCTTCACCTGCAGAACTAATGAAGCACCCAGAGGCTTGTTGAGAGCAAACACATTTACTGCCTTGCAGACTGGCATACAGAAATCAAAGTAAATGAAAAGGTGTTCAACATCACAAAACTTAAAGACAACTTAAAAGTGGGACAAAAGAAAACCACTGGTGATAAACTCGTGTTGTGCCTAAGGTACTTTACGTTTACGTTTGCGGGAGCTGTGTCTAGGTGCTCCCCCCTCGCTGGCACCGGCATTGGTGACAGCCTGTTCACTCTGCTGTCCTGTTGGCCTTGATGACCTTGGCGGCCGTCCTCTGGCCGGTGGAGCCTGTGCCAGCCCCGCCTGTGAGGGGGTGGCCAGTGGCACGGCTGGCATCTCTCCAGTCGCCACAGCCTCATCAGATGCCATGGTCACTGGCAGAGGGGCGGAGGAACTGCTGCCATCATCCAGAGCACCCTGAGAGGAACCCGCAGAGACGACAGGCAGCTTATGTGCCAACATCAGGTTGCTTTGGACATTCCTGCTCACCATTGATGGATGGGCACCTAGCTGGGATACCTGAGGTCATTGCCGGTGTGAGGGCTGCAGGTCCAAGCGAATCTCCAGGAAGCCCTGATTGAGCTCCAGGAGCAGCCTCTCCATGAGAGTTGCCACCGTCTCCATGGAGGAGGCAGTGCGCTCGGCCATGAAGGTCATTACATTGCTCATGTTCCGCAAGGACTCCTCCATCACGGAGACCATGGCACGCATTCCCTCACGTATCTCCACTAGATCCTCTCGCACACCCTGCTGGACTTCCAGCATCTGCTGCCTGAGGGACGACTCCAGAGGCCCATCATCAGCCATCAACTGAGCATTGTCCTGGTCTCCAGCAGTCCTCCGACTGCCAGTGCCCTGGGCACTCTCTGCCTCCACCTGTACCTCAATCGAGTGTAAAGTGCCCTCATCGCTGAGCACCGAGACACTAGCCGATGATCTTATCCCCACCGAGATGCTGGTGTCTGCGCTGGTGCCTGCCTGGCTGAGAGGGTGTGATGCTGGTGCATTCATATCACCTGTGCCCTCAGGGGTGAGTGGCGGTCCCTCAGGCTCCTGGGACCGGGCATGCTCTGGTGAGCCTGAAAGCAAGAACAAGGGTATGCGATTAGTTGAAGTAGTTATACTGTTAATGTGCAAGCCTGGCACCCGGATCAGGATGCGCTCGTCTCTTCATTATCAATGGGGATTCCATGTTGGAGGCTGAAATCAATATGGAGACAACAGTGGAATGGTTGCAATGACAGACATTCTGGCCTTAGTGCACAGCTCTCATACCTCCCTGTGGCACCCCAACCCCATCGCGGCCGGTTGGTCTAGATGTATGGCACCTCTCTGGCTCCAGTGCCTCCTGTTTGTATCTGGTAAGGGTTAGAAGGTGGGCCGGTCCTCCGCCAGTCCACAGTCACTCTGCATTATTGTGGGTTGTCTTCTCCTGAAAGGAGAGAGGAGCATTGATTAGTCCACCCTGTGCCTGCATTGCCATTGCAGCCTGGCCAACCTCACCTGAGGGAAACCTTGTGGGGCTCAGCCGATTCGTGACCCTGGAGCCACAATGCACTCATTCCAAGCAGCCAGGGCTCACCCCCTTGCCCAGATGCTGCCTCCATGACATTTGCCACTCACACTCTAAGAACTCTGAGGTCCGGGAGGTGGTGTGGGAGGGCAGCTCCTAACCTCTGTGCTAAGTGGACCCCCACACCAACACGGTACTCACCCTTCCTGATCACAGGAGGTCATTGAACCGCTTGTGGCACTGCACCCATATGTGCCTCACCACATCATGGGAGCTCACCTGTGATGCCAGCTCTTCCCTTACGTTTGGTAAGGTGGGGGGCCTTCTCCCCCCCCCACCACCGCTCCCCCCCCCCCCACCCCCCCCCAGCCCTGCACCGCCCCCCTCATCCCTTGGGACAAGGATATCCTGGCATACTGCCACCTCTTCCAGGAGGGCAGCAAGGCACTCGTCAGAAAACCTCAGGGCTGACTGCCCTGCTGACCTGCCCTCCTGCCTGCCCTGTTCGCTGGCAACATTCTGCATTGCTGACCTGCGAAGTCTATGGCAGCCTTAGGACGGCTGCCTGCGCCATTTTGAATAGGCTGCCGGGTCGCCATTGGACCCGGCAGACACTGGCCTCCCACCCCTGCCCGCTCCTTCTCGCCGATCTCGGGAGATGCGCAGTACACTGGGCCGGCTTTAATTGGCCCGCCTGTGTAAAATAACGGTGCGCACCTGGTTCCCGACTGCCCCCGCTCACTTCTGCCAAGCCTGCCCATCAGCTGAAAAATTCAGGCCAATGGTTTATGTGACTGTCATGTGTAAGCCCTCCTCTGACAACCCAGTGAATTCATTCAGTAGGTAGTGGATCATACATTTAAGACAGTGGTAAGGCTGTTTCACCACAGAAAGACGCTTCTGTGGCCGCAAATGTGAATCAAGGAAGGTATGTTGCCTCCCTGGTGCCAGGGTCCAGGATGTCACGAGCGGCTGTAGGACATTCTGGGGAGGGAAGGTAACCAGCCAGTGGTCGTGGTACACATTGGTACCAATGACATAGGTAAACTAAGGGATGAAGGCCTGCAAGCTCAGTACAGGAAGTTAGGAGATAAATTAAAATGCAGGACCTCAAATGTAGTAATCTCAGGATTACTCCCAGTTCCACGTGCTAGTGAGAGCAGGAATAAGAGGATAGACCAAATGAACACGTGGCTGGAGAGATGGTGTAGCCGGGAGGGATTCAGATTCTTGAGGCACTGGGACCGGTTCTGGGGAAGGTGGGACCTGTACAAACCGGATGGGCTGCACCCAGGCAGAGCTGGGACCAGTGTCCTTGCAGGGGCTTTTGCTAGTTCTGTTGGGGAGTATTTAAACTAATGTGGCAGGGGTATGGGATCCCAGGAGTAGGATCAGGTAGGTCAGGTGCAGGTCAGAAAAATGGAGGTAGAGCATTGGCTAGGGACATTGTGATAGACATGGAGTTACAGGAGAAGCAAAGTTTAAAAATTGATGGGGTTAAACTGTTTATATGTCACTGCAAGGAGTATTACAAATAAGGTAGATGAGTTAAGGGCACAGATAGACACATGGCAGCAGGATGTCATTGCTATAACAGAGTCCTGGCTAAAGGAGGGACAAAACTGGCAGCTTATAGCCATGGTTATAGAGTCTTCAGACACGATAGAGTAGGAGATAAAAAAGGAGGGTGGGCAGCACTAATGGTTAAAGAATCAATTCCAGTTGTGAGAAGGGATGATATACTAATTGGGTCAACAAACAAGGCTTTATGGATTGAGCTTAGAAATAAAAAAGGGGCAGTCACACTACTGGGAGTATACTACAGACCCCCAAATAGTGAGAATGAGATAGAAGAACAAATATGTAGGCAAATTTCTGCTTGTAAGAACAAGAGGGCAATAATAGTAGGAGACTTCAACTATCCTAATATCAACTGGGATTCAAACAATATAAGGGGCACTGAGGGAGGAAAAGTCCTGCAGCGTGTCCAGGAAAATTTTTTCAACCAGTTAGTGACAAACCCAATGAGAGGAGATGCAGTTCTAGACCTAGTCTTAGGGAACGAAGAAGGGCAAGCGGGTGAAGTGACAATTGGCCACCATATCGTGGACAGTGATCACAATTCAGTTAGATTTAGTATTACCATGGAAAAGGACAGAAATAAGGAAGGAGTAAAAGCCTTGAACTGGGGGAAGGCAAATTTTGCAGAAATGAGGAGGGACTTGGCTGAGGTGAACTGGACAGCACTGCTGGAGGATAAAACAGTGGAAAACCAGTGGGAAGCACTAAAAAGCGAGATCCTAATTGTACAAAGTAGACATGTCCCCTACAAAAATAAGAGTGGTACTGCCAAATCTAGACGCCCCTGGTTGTCTAGAGGAATACAGAGGAAGATCAAACAGAAAAAGAAAGCATACGAAAGGCACAAAGAACTAAGCACTGCAGGTAGCCTAGACAAATATTGGAAGTGCAGGGACAAAGTAAAAAAGGAAATAAGGAAATCAAAGAGAGGGTATGAGAAAAGATTAACAAGTAAAGTTAAAGATAACCCAAAGATGTTTTACCAATACATTAATGCTAAAAGGTTAGTTAAGGAAAAAGTGGGACCTATCAAAGATGAATATGGAAACTTGTGTGTAGATGCAGAGGCTGTGGGAAGGGTTTTGAATGAATATTTTGTCTCCGTGTTTACAAAGGAAAGGGAATAAGTAGATATAGTAGCGAGAACTTGAAGGGTTGAAATCCTTGAAAGTTGATAAGTCGCCAGGGCCAGATGGATTGTTTCCAAGGCTGCTGAAGGAAGTCAGGGAGGAGATAGCATTTGCTCTGAGGATGATTTCCAATCTTCACCAGATAAAGGGGAGATACCAGAGGACTGGAGAAATGCAAACATAGTTCCATTGTTTAAAAAGGGATCAACGGAAATGCCAAACAATTATAGGCTAGTTAGTCTTACATCGGTGGTGAGCAAATTAGTAGAATCAATCCTGAGAGATAGGATTAACTGTCATGTGGAAAGGCATGGACTAGTCAGGGATGGTCAGCATGGATTTGTTAAAGGAAGGTCTTGCCTCACAAATTTGATTGAATTCTTTGAGGAAGTGACAAGAAGGGTTGATGAAGGTAGTGCAATGGATATTGTGTACATGGATTTTAGCAAGGCATTTGACATGGTCCCACATGACAGATTGGTCAAGAAAGTAAAAGCCCTTGGGGTTCAGGGTAATGTGGCAAACTGGATAAAGGTTGGCTTTGTAACAGGAAACAAAGGGTAATGGTTGCTGGATGCTCTTGCGAATGGAAAGTTGTCTCAAGTGGTGTCCCATAGGCTTGGTGTTGGGACCCTTGCTGTTTGTGTTATATATTACTGATTTGGATGTGAACGTGGGGGGCACGATTGGGAAATTTGCAGATGACACAAAGATTGGCCGAGTAGTGGATAGTGTAGAAGATAGCCATAATCTCCAAAACGATATAGATGGGTTGATGGAGTGGGCGGTAAAGTGGCAGATGGATTTTAACATAGAGAAGTGTGAGGTCATACATTTAGGGAGGTCAAACAGTTACAGGGATTATAAAATAAATGGGGATATACTAAGAGGTGTAGATGAAGTGAGAGATCTTGGCATACAAATACACAGGTCCCTGAAGGTAGAAGTTCAAGTAGACAAGATTGTAAAGAAGGCATATGGAATACTTTCCTTCATTGGCAGAGGTATAAAATATAAAAGTAAGGATACAATGTTGGAATTGTATAAAGCACTGGTGAGGCCACAACTGGAGTATTGAGTGCAGTTCTGGTCACCACATTACAGGAAGGCCATAATAGCTCTGGTGAGAATGCAGAAGACGTTTACAAGAATGTTGCCAGGGTTAGAAAAGTGTCGCTAAGAGGAGAGATTGTATAGGTTGGAGTTATTTTCCTTCAAACAAGGAAGGCTGAGAGGTGACTTGATTAAGGTGTAAAAATTATGAGGGGGATAGATAGAGTGGATAAAATTGCTTCCCTTGGTGGAGAGTTCTAGAACCAGGGGACATAGATTCAAGATAAGTGGCAGAAGGTGTAGGGGGGACATGAGGAAGAACTTTTTTACGCAGAGGGTAGTGGGTGTCTGGAATTCGCTGCCCAAGTTGGTGGTAGAGGCAGAAACTCTAAATTCTTTTAAAAAGTATCTGGATCTGCACCTTAAGTGCTGTAAGCTGCAGGGGTTTGGGCCGGGTGCAGGAAGGTGGGATTAGAAAGGGCACCTGGGTGTCCTCAGGCTGACATGAACAAGATGGGCCGAATGGCCTCCTTCTGTACTGCAACTTTTCTATGGTTCTATGGTTCTGTTAGAGAGGGTGGAAACATCCAGGGATCTGTACGTTGGATATTGTGAAGTAACCCTTGTTGAATTTAAGAATATGAGTGTGCGTGGGCAGATGAGAACAAGATCAGTCGTGTGTTGATAGCCCTGTGGTTGAATAGGCTTGTAACACTCTTTGTCAAATTCACATATGAATAATTGGCACTTTTGTGATTTGTAAAGGTAGGGATGTGCAGTCTTGAGACTGTACCCCAAATTGGTGTCAACATCTTCAGGAGTGGAGGAGAAGGCAGCAAATAGGCAGGGAAAAAATTTGGAAGAAATTATTTTCTTAGACATGACGTTGATACGTTGGAAATATCCTGGGGCATGTAAATATGGTTAAGCACACTACAATCATATGGAGCATTTATGACCTGGGTTTATCCAGAAATAAAGCTTATTTTTTTGAGAGAACACGCGACTAGAAAACTCTAGTGCCATGTGCAGATATCACAGGATTGTCCATCCTAGTCCATTTGTTTCATGTGTTGCCCACTCTACCACCACCTTCAACAGCACCGCCACCCCCCCCACCTCCCGCCCCCCCCCAGCCACAACCCACAACCCCCACACTCATATTCAATGTTTTTTCTGGAAAATTAAAGAGGCAAACTATTTTAAAGGGGGTGCAGGAACAGAGAGACCTGGGGGTATAAGAACATATCTTTGAAGATGGCAGGGTAAGCTGAGAAATCTGTTAAAAAAAACAGATGCTTGCTTTGACAAACAGAAGCTCAGAGTGCAAAAGCAAGCAAGTTATACTAATCCTTTAAAAATCACGTTTTAGGCCCTAACTGGAATATTTCACCCAATTCAGGGCATCACACTTTAGGAAGATTTCAGAGAGGAAACAGGGAGATTTACTAGAATGGCACCATAGGTGTAGGACTTAAGTTACATGGTGAGATTAGAGAAGCTGACATTGTTCTTCGTCAGGCTGAGTAAATTAAGGGGTGATTTGATAGAGGCATACAAAATAATGAAGGGTTTTGATACAGTAAATAAAGAGAAACTGTTTCCAATGGCAGAGGGGTCAGTAACCAAAAGACACAGATTTAAGGTGATTGGCAAAAGAACCAGAGATGACCTGAGGAAACTTTATTTGTGCAGTGAGTTATTGTGATCTGGAATGCGCTGCCTTGAAGAATTAAACTTCTAACAGCCAAATGGTGAAGGAGGAGACCAGAAGTCAATATATACTCAGTTTAGATTTATTCACAAAGTGAAACAAAACGTGTATAGGTCCTCACCCTACTCACCAGGCCCATGGAGTCAATAAGCGACCCTTTATATGTGCTCAAATAATGAATGCCCTCACTTTTAATTTATACAAGTAACAGAAAGGATGGTGGAAGCAGACTCAATAGTAATTTTCAAAAGAAAATTAGATAAACACTTGAAGGGCAAAATTTTCAGGTTTATGTGGAAAGAGCAGGAGAGTGGAAGTAATTGAATTCCTCTTTCAAAGAGTCAGCACCGCCACAGTGAGTGGAAAGCCTCCTTCTATGCGGAAACACTCTATGATTCAATGAAATGAAGAACAGGGTTGTTTTGATAGCTATGGCTGCCTACACTGAGCCTACCCCTCCCCCACCTCCACCACACCCATGTCATGATCAGACTTGTTTTCCTTTCCACAGATCCAGTAGAAAACCTTTCAAGTCAGGTAAGATTTATCCTATCAGATTGAAGGGAGCTTCTGGACTTCTCTTGATAAAATATTGCAAAGAAGTGCACCAGTAAGTCCCTTAGGTTTTAATTAAAGATAAATTACAGCGAGCAGCATTACTTGGATAAACCAGCAACCCAGAAGAGCTGTAGAGACTCACAGTTCAAAAAGGTCACTGTCAAATGTATTGCGAAGTCCATTCAGGATATATAAGAGAGTGCTGGAAAGACACGGTAGCTCAGTCAGCATCTGTAAAGAGAAAAGACAGATTAGTGTTTTGGGTCAGATCATTGTTTTCCAGTATTTGCAGTTTTATCCTCTTTTTTCTTCTTTTATTCACACAGGATAATACTCAGTAAGAAAATTGCAGTCATATCAGCTTTTATGTAGTTGTGCTGCTTTCGGACATTTGAAGCATCATATCTATTTTGAAAAGAACTGCAGCCCAAGCATCTTCTGTTTTGATTTCCTGATCCGATTAGTGCTTTCATTTCTTGTATCTAGAGGTTGATGGTTCATGGCATTGGTGAAATGAAGCATGAAGCGCAAGTGGTGTTTCATGAAGTAAAAAGAGAACTTGTACCTAATTACTCCACTGTTCTCTTTTTTTACCCGTCAGTAATTTGCTCAGTCAACCGAGCATTCATTTCCCCATTTCAACGCCAGCATTCAGCAAGAGCATTAAATGAATACTGATTACATTCGACTTTGCACAGTGTTCTGGTATTGCTTCTCCACTCTGTTCTTTAAAACTGTGCATTAATTAACAAGTCAGTCTGGGGTACCAAACAATCAAGCACTAAAATAAAAGCCAAATACTGCGGATGCTGGAAATCAGAAATTAAAACAGAAAATGCTGGAAATGCACAACGGGTTAGGCAGCATCCATGGAGAGAGAAGCAGAATTAATGTTTCGAGTCGAATATGACTGTTCCTTGAAACACTTTTCTCCAACTTGAAACGTTAACTCTGTTTCCCTCTCCACAGATGCTGCCAGACTTGTTCCAGCACTTTCTGTTTTTACTATAAAACTTGGCACCACTACTTGAGGATCTTCTGAAATAACTAGGTGCTTTATAAGAGACAGTTTGTGTTTTATTAACATACTTTTAGTGCCAATAACTTAGCCTGTTAAAAAACAGCTTCCCCGGTGGTTCAGACAATAAGTGCACCTCCTGGTGAGGCACTCATTCAAACAAATGAGGAAAAGTCCAGAGCTGATTCTTATAGGAATATAATCTGGGCTGATTTAGATGTTCTCAGTTCATGGGTTGTGGATTCTGCAACTGGACTTACTGTCCCTGGGCTAAGTAGTGGGAAAATGAACAATGTCCCAGCTCCTGTTTGCTGTCTAAATGATGCCAGATGGAAAGTGCATAGATGTGGATGACAAACAAGAATAGGACAGGACACTGGCCTGATACTCAGTGATGTTTGATTTATCTGAATGTAAAAAAGTGAACACTTCAGTGGGGTTCCAGAAAATTGACAGTACTTGCAGAAATAGATCCTCGCACAAGTTGCAATTATCAGGACAAAGGATTAAGAAACTGGAAGTCTGAGAAAGAAAAGGAATGAGTAAGGCCTGAAAAGATCAAACTAATCTTTGTGTACCACAGTAATATATTCAACATGTCCCCAAGGCTACAAGATTAAAAGGTCAGACTTTAATGACAAATTCCAAGCTTTCACTTGCCTATTTGATTTTTTTTCTGCCCTATTATGTTTAACTTTATGCTTTGATTAAAAAAAATGGAAAACATTTTTCAAAAACCTAGAAACTTGGCCTTTGTTCTCAGCAAATTAAGCATGGTTGGCAATGATAATTCATTTCCATTTATTACGGAAAAGGGGTGATTCTTTTGTGAGCTCTTGCATGTCCTCATTGATGGTACTCTTTGGATAATTAGGTCATTTCACTGAAATGGTGATGTTGTGACCAATGTGGTCAACTTCAAGTTGTGTTGCTTTGAGGAAAAGATGTTTAGTAAACGTTGTTTCTTTTGTTTAGAAATACGCAATGTGGTGTGGCCACAATTGCATTGAACAATGGAGCACTGGTAGCCAGTGCCATGATAGTCAGTACCATGGAGGTGGTTAGTTCAATCCCACTTCATTCAGTTCCTAATCTGCACTGTGTCAAGCAGGAAAATGCCAAGGAGAATCTCCTTGTGGGAAAGGAGATGATAAATTGGCCTGAGTCAAGTCTCCATTTAATTATTGTCCAAAGGTGGGATTGGTGAAAACATGGGAGGAGGCTGACACCTGCCAACTAAACTATTCAGGTTCTTGGACTCGAACTCAAGTTCTGTTGAAGGGTCATGAGGACTCGAAACGTCAACTCTTTTCTTCTCCGCCGATGCTGCCAGACCTGCTGAGTTTTTCCAGGTAATTCTGTTTTTGTTTTGAAACTATTCAGGTGTTTGATTAGGCATGATGAAGAATAGATATCCCTTACTTGGTTTGGAAAAAATTACTGATGAGCAAAGCAATAGACAACACAATGAACAAAAGGTGGTTCATCAACATTCAAAAATGTATCACTGTGTTACTATGATTGACATCATCATTGTGTCAAAAATAAAATATGTCTGTCCTCCTTCTAAAAGCTAAAATAAACATGTACCAAATTCTTTCATGAAGAAAGCACCTGACAATAAGGAAACTTCAGAAAAATTACATAATTACAGCCTTTCTGCAATTCCCTGCCACCCTGAGGATAGAACAAAATCCTATAAGCATCCCTTTGCTCTGTAGTTATGGCAATAGCATCACTGAGCTGAAGTAATAGGAAATTGTAAGCTCCCTGCACAGAATGCTGTTTGTAAATCCATGTCATTATCCATCTGCACCTCTCTCCTCGCAACATATTAAAAACAAATAGTAAAATAGATGGCAATCCATACGAACAGCTCGTTAAGGATTTATTTTAAGTCTGTCATAATCATTCTTTTGTTGTTAAATGTCTTTCATTTTTCTGTTTAGGATATACATGCATTGGAAGCAGTTCAGAGAGGGTTTACCAGACTAATACCTGGAATGGGTGGGTTATTTTATGAGGAAAGGTTGGACAGACTAGGCTTGTATCCGCTGGAGTTTAGAAGAGTAAGAGGCGACTTGATTGAAACATATAAGATTCTGAGGGGTCTTGACAGGGTGGATGTGGAGAGGATGTTTCCTCTTGTGGAAAAATCTAGAACCAGGGGTCACTGTTTAAAAATAAGGGGTAGCCCGTTTAAAACAGAGATGAGGTTAAATCTTTTCATCCAGAGGGTTGTGAGTCTTTGGAACTCTCTTCCTGAAAAGGTGGGGGAAGCAAAGTCTTTGAATATTTTTAAGTCAGAGGTGGATAGATTCTTGGTAAGTAAGGGGGGTGATAGGTTATTGGGGGTTGGTGGGATGCAGATTTAAGGTTACTATCAGATCAGCCATGATCTTATTAAATGGCGCAGAGGCTCGAGGATTGAATAGCCAACTCCTGCTCCTTGTTTGTGCCAACCCAGTATGATATTTGGATTAAAAGCAAAATACAGTGGATGATGGAAATCTGAAACAAAAATAAAAATAGCTGGAAAAACTCAGCAGGTCAGACAGCATCTGTGGAGAGGAATACAGTTAATGTTTTGAGTCTGTATGACTCTTCATCAGAACTGAGGAAATATAAAAATGTGGTGAAATATAAGCTGGTTGAGGGGGGGTGGGACAGGTAGAGCTGGATAGAGGGCCTGTGATAGGTGGAGGCAAAGAAGAGATTGCCAAAGATGTCATAGACAAAAGGACAAAGGGATGTTGACGGTGGTGATATTAGCTGAGAAATGTGCTAATGGTGACATTAAGGGTAGAAAGCAGGATGAGCAAGTGACAGATGGCCTTAGTGGGGGCGGCGTGGGGGAAAGGAAACGAAATAGGCTAAAAGGTAGAGATGAAACAATGGATGGAAATATATTTAAAAATAATGGAAATAGGTGGGAAAAGAAAACTATATTAAAAAATATAAATTATTGGAAAAAGGGGGATCGGAAAGGGGGTGGGGATGGAGAAGAGACTTCATGATCTGAAGTTGTTGAACACAACGTTAAGTCCGGAAGGCTTTAAAGTGCCTAGTCGGAAGATTAGCTGCTGTTCCTCCAGTTTGCAATGAGCTTCACTGGAACAATGCAGCAGGCCAAGGACGGACATGTGGGCATGAGAGCAGGGTGGAGTGTTGAAATGACAAGCGACAGGGAGGTCTGGGTCATGCTTGCGGATAGACAAATTTAGTTGATAGAATTAGTTATCTGTCCTGGGATAAGTCAAAATATTCTTCACCCATTGGAGAGATTTTCTTTTTCAACGTGTCTGTTTGGAAAAGAACTTCTTATCCTTTAGTTTCTACCAGATGATTGAAATATCTGTATTTTGCATCACCAGGCTCTTCACCTCAGTATTACTTAGTCTCTACAGCTAATCATCAACTGATTCCTGCATGCTGTCCATGACTTTGTTGTCTAAGGCCTGAATTTTTCGGTCATCGGGCACGCACGATTGGTGGACCCCGGAGTGTCGTGAAACGAACCCCCGACCGCAATCGTTCCCTGACAGCGATTTCATGCTGGCTGGCCAATTAATGACCAGCCAGCGTGAAATGTGCACTATAAAGCTCAGCACTGTCGAGGTGGGGGCTGGAAGAGGCTGGATGACAACACTACTGTGGGTGCCATTGAGCGCTGTGAGAGAGCTCCCTGAAGGCAGACCACTACCTCAGGGAGCTGCAGACCTCCAAATAATGAAATAAAGCTGTAAAAAGCCGTAAAAAATGTCCATGCATCACGATCAAGCACCTAAAAATTCTGTCCCCAGATATTTATTTTTATTCATTTCCCAATGGAAATTGCATCCCGCCCTTGGATAAGGTTTGATGAAAAATGTAAAGGCTGCCTGGCTGAATTGCCTGTCCGCCAATCGTAAGGCTCGATGGGCCACGAAAAATCACAGACAATCGCGCCGTTAATGGGTTTAATTGCCCACGTAATTGTCGGCAGGCGGGCTTCCGACTTTTGTACGTGCCCACCGAGCGGTATATAAAGTGAGTGCTTGATGATATCGTGACGCTCGCCTGATGTCATCTCGTGTGATATTACGCCCAATCGGGTCAGGCGCACACTCGCCTGCGGAATGTAATATTTTGCCCTAAGTGTACTTAATTAATAACCTTTCAGTGAATTTATATCTTTGGGATTACAGTACTCCCTCCTTCCCTCATAATGTGTATTTTATTGCTAACAGTGTACAGTCACCTCAATGGGGTCATGTGGCTGCCTCTGAAAGCTTTGCACAACAACAACCAAACTGGTTTCCATGGGTGTCCCTAGAGGCAATAGAACCTCAAACACCCATAGAAATGAAGGTAAGGCTGCCACCGGCGATGGGCATGTTTTCTGGCTGCTAGGAGGCCAGCGTCAAAGAGTTTGGATGGACCTTCCCTCACCAAACACCTTCAAGAAAATATCAACCTGTTATTGTGATAACATTACAGTACATGAGCTGGAGCTATCACTGCACTTCAATGCTGCATTATGTGCATAAGGCAGGTGTCAGTTCCTGAGGGTCGATAAATAGATTGTTACAAGGAGGCTGATACTTATGCCATTACATTGTTCACCTAACATTGGGAACAGCTTTCCTGCTACCAGTGCTGTAAATCCATATGTATTATCAAGAAGAAGTGATGAGGTACACACACATCATTTTATCACATATAACACTGCTCTTACAATACCCCACTATACACAATATACTCAGGGTAACTAAAATGCCTTAATTGCTGATCCAGGAGGTAACTCAGTACGACAGGGTCAAACCTGAGACTTTACTGTACAATCAGTCTCACAACACATGGCACAGTCATCATCAGGGAAGAAAACCCACTATTTTTATTCTTGTCTAATTTATTAGGTAACCTTTGTGTCAGATGGCATTCCAACGCAAAGAAAAGGCAGACACTGTTCTCAAGCCTTCACCGGCATCAAATATTATGGCTACCACAGCCTAACTGATTTCTAGCCCTCTTAATTTTGTCTCTTTCTGTTTCAAGTGGATGTGAAGTGGGATGTAAGGATTTTGCCTGTACATCATAGTAATGAAAAACATTATGCAAGAACCAACCAGTGAATGTAGATGCACTTATACTTTTGTATGTTTTTCAATATCCCCTAAAACTTAGGGCTAGCTGGTCTGATGTTTTGGCGGGTTAAAGGTAGTGCTCAGTGTGGTCTGCAGACTGGAAAGTGCCATATTCAATCCCTGTCTGAGATGAGTTGTTCTCAGCCAGGATAGTTCTTGTTCAACTGCAGCTGATCTCAATGCCTCTGAGCTCAGGAAGCAAAGAAATTGCCTGGGCTTCTTTGAGCATTGACTCCTGTCTCAGAGTGCACATCTGTGGGTGTTAGCTGAAAGCAGGCTGAATTCAGCTTTGATATCCTGAAACAGGCTGCTGACACCTGACAAATCGATTCCATAATGCTACTTAATTTGATGCAGAAACAGCTAGTTTAACTCCTCTCCTGCCATTGTTTATTTGGATTGACTTTATGGTGACTGCACTGGTCTGAGCTGCATTTCTGCACTCAAGCCACAAACTGATAGCTTTTACTTCCTGATTTCAATTGTCATGCCCAGTAAAGGCATGTCATATTATGAACTTGCAGTCAATACTTTTAAAAATTGAACACGAAGAAGCTGTTAAGACGGCTGTCACAAATCGTGTGACTTTTGGCATATGGACTCCAGACAATATCAAGTCTCTGGCGAATACCTAACGAAATATGGACATAGGTGAAGCTACCTCATGGCCACCTGTGAAATTCACACATCTCATTGTCTAAGGATGGGCCAACACCTAACGATTATGCAGTTTCCAGACTGCCTATCTCCATGTTTCATACTGGACAAAAAGGAAAATCGGAACTCAATGGCCGCTATCAACTTCCTATTGCATCACAGGGGCCTCCCTCATCCAAGCTAGACTGGGTAGGCCTCAGAAATGTTAACCTAACAGTCATGTGATCAAAACTGGGCTCAGGGACTGCACAGCCTTATTATCTTAGGACACAGCAGATCATCAGAATCATCAGTCATCAGAAAGTCTGAGAATAAGACTCTGAAACTAGCTGCAAGTCATCAAGCAGCCAAAATCTTTAATCTGTTCCAGTTTCAAAGTTCATCTGAGAACCAAACTCCTAGATATTTGACGACAAGAAACCTCACAACCTGCTGTGAACCCTCCACTTTACAAGAGCCTCACTTCAACTTTGAATTATTGAACACATTCAAGAGATCATAGGCCTGCCACTTGGGAGAACAGAAATCATAAATCAGAACCTGAATTAATTGTAAACTGTAAAAGTGCACTATTTTTATCTATATCCTATCTTTGTGTGTGTGTGTGTGTGTGTGTGTGTATGTGTGTGTGTATGTGTGTGTGTGTGCGCGCATATGTGAGACTGAACGTTGTGTTCATTTAGGGGAAGTGTGTGAGAATAAATACCCTTGTTTGTTTTTAAACTCACAATAGCTTACTGCTGCATTATTTAATTGGAATACACTCTCCAAGGATAAGAAAAGATACTCCAGTTTCCAAACAAAACATTCTGATTACGGGCAGTAAGTGAACGCGTAAATTCTGTCCGTGACACCATTATTCACACAATGTCAGATGGGTAGATCCTAGTAAGGTGAGGCCATTAATTCAGATAATTTATCCTCCATCACAGTCTTTTCTTAAAATTCACAAATATATTTTCTCAGTTTCCTGTTATTTATTGGATGAATTGGGTGGAGCATTTTAACCCCCAGAAGGAGGAGAGGGCTGGTGGGGTTAAATTATTCATAATCTGAAACCTTATTCCCAACCCACCTCAAACTCCAGTTCAACTGGGATGGGCTGGGTGTCAAGAAAGTAACATGCTCTCAAGAGGCAGGTAAATAACTTAAATGCATTAATGAGGCTGTTCACCTCTGTGTAACAGCTTGCTATCTTAGGTGTTATGCAGGTTAGTGAGCTGTGAAACTCTTTAATGGTAATAAAATACAATAGTTTCATTTGTTTTGACATTCCTTATGATAGTAGGGCATAAGGACAAAGTCAAATTATGCTTTTGATACAGAGAATTCTGGGCTTTTGCCCATGTTTTGGGGATCATGGAAGAGAAATTGATATTTTTTGCATCCTTTTATTGGCCTGAAATTGGTATAACACTAATAAATAGAGCAACAGAACAGAAGAGCAGCAGGAGTGCTGCCCAACTCGTGTTATTATAATGATATAATACCTTGGGCTTATTTACTGTATAAGACACAAGGCACCAATCACTCAAGGGGTTTGGGTAAACACAGTGTGGGTTCACTTATTAAGACTAGGCACATGTGAACAGTTCTACAAAAGTAAAAGGTGTGCTCTGCTCAAAGCAAAAGTGAAACTAAGACTGGATCACATGACACATTTCCCTCCTAGTGATGTCATACTGATAACCCTGAAATGCATATTGATATTTATTGCATCCTTCTGTTGGCATGTAATGGCCGTAACAATGATAAATATAGCAAGGGACAGAAGAGCAGCAGGAGTGCCCACCTAACTCCCAAGCTTCCTGCCCACAAGGCAAGCAGCCCAACACTGAACATTTGCCTTAGGTCAGCAGTTAATGAGGCCTTAGGCCTAAACTCATACCGACCTGGGAGCTCTTGGTTAGGGGTTGTGTTGCCTGCACTACATTCAGCCTGCATGGTCCAGACTAATTTCTACCTCTTTGTTCTATCATTCTGTCCCTTATTCCATGAAACACTCCTAAACCAGTGCACTTGTTGATGAGATATTGTAGGTATAATTAAAAGAAAGGTTTAATTCAAATTTGTTTCCCCACTATTTCCAAACTAAATGCTGTATCTTGAAACACAATTAATATAATACCTGTACTTACAGTAATGATTTAAAATCCTTCTCAACCTAATGTGAAAAGTTCCATTTGGAAAATTGCAGGAGCAAAAGCTGCTGCACTGTGGATGGTATTCTCTGACATTTTGGTATTTAATCTACATGGTAACATACACAATGTCCTGCCTGCACTGACCTTGTGAAATGTTTTTGTATCTGAATCATTTCTGAATCGCTAAAAGATTTTTTTAGAGTGAGCTAAAAGGATTGGAGTCAGCATTAGCAAATCACATACTTAAGTACCAAACTGCTTACTAAGCTCTGTGTTTTCATTCTCTCCCCCCATTCCATCTCCTAATATGGACTGGTGGTCACAGAGATAGTTTATCCATGATGGAGGGCTTGGTTTAATGTGACTCAGACCACTTGAAAGGAACCAAATATTAGTCATCACTTTTGAAAGGGTTGCTGATAAAAGAGCAAAATATTTTCAGAAGTGTTTCCACTTTTAATATACCATTTTAATTTATAATATTGCATCAACTGAACCTCTAATCAAACAAGTCACTGATATAACTATAACTGGATGGTGGATGGCTCTACTTGATTTAGAATTTGCCAGGAAATTTTAATTTTAAAAAGGGATTGTACACAACATTCCCCAAAGATGTGTTCAAGCTTCATTTATACTTCTCCAAATGTTCATTAGTTTGTCATAGCAATGAGAGCTGTCCACATTCGCATTATGGTCTCTTCTATTTCTATTTGTGAAATTAAGATTTCGGAGTTGCACAGATTTCACTGGGCATAGGCTGTGTCTCATCCACATTTCGCAATGCTCTGACCACTGTTAATCATGATTATTTAGTTTGAATTAGTAGGATACACCAAGCAGAATCAAGGACACATTGCACTACCCCAACACCTACCCAAGGTTACTGTCAAACATTGAGCAGATAAATTCTTTTAAAAATTGCAGAGCGATATTTAGAATTGAAGGCACTGGGGTAATAGTAAGACGAGGGTACCATTCTGTCATTAAAGAGCACTTATTCAGGTCTACTCCTGCCAACGTTCAAAATTCTTTAGACAGGAATTGTAAATCAAATCAAAATGACATATCTTATGTGGTGAAACCATTATTAGTGAAAATTCAAATTGTAATTCTTTTTTACACAAAGAACACTTGAATGTGAAGGACCAGGAACTGAAGTTGTAAAGCACCAAATCTCAATTGGAATAAAATCAGAAAAAGCTGGGAATACTCAGCAGGCCTGGCAGCTTCTGTGGAAAGAGAAACAGAATTGACATCAATGACCTTTTGCCAGAATTGGAAAGTTTGAAATGCAACAGTTTTAAAGTAAGCACAGAGTCAGGGAATTAGGGGAAGAAATAATAAAGCAGGATGTCTGTGGAGGGCAGGAGAGATTAAACAAAGGGCTGATGACGCAAGACAAGAGGGGATAGTAATGCGACAAGTAAAGAAATAAAAAATGCGTCAAGAGGAAGTGTAAATGGTTCTATCAGAATCACCAGCAACCGCTACCATCCAATGTTCCCTCTATTTTTTTGATTGTTCATGGCACTTTTAAATTTTTTTTTGGTGCTGCTGCTCATGTGCAATACCTTAAAGGGGAGGATTTCTGAGCGACCTGCATGGGAACATCCAGGATCCTGTCCAGTCATGCACTCGTGCAGCTGAAAGGGGAAATTGCTGCCATCCCAAATAATGGGTGCAGGGATTAAAATCTGAAATTGTTGAAATCAGTGTTGAGTTTGGTAGGCTGTTAAGTGCCCATTTTCATTTAAAAAAAATTCATTCATGGCTTATGGACATCACTGCTAAGGCCAGCATTTATTGCTCATCCCTGGTTTCCCTTAAGAAGGTGGAGTTGAGCCACCTTCATGAATCAGTGCTATCCGTGTGATATAGACAATATATGCATATAGACAGCTTCATTATTTGAGGAGTAACAATAGAACTGTGCAATCATCAGTGAACATCCTCACTTCTGACCTTATGATGGAGGGAAAGTCATTGGTGAAGCAGCTGGTGGTTGGGCCTAAGACATTACCCTGATGAACTCCTGCAGCAATGTCCCAGGACTGAGATGTCTGACCTCCAACAACCACAACCATCTTCCTTTGTGCTAGGTATGACTCCAACAGTGGAGAGTTTTGGCAACCCCCCCACCCCCCCACCACTCCAACCCTGCCGATCCCCAGTTTTTCTAAAAAAAAGAGGCTTGCATTTCTATTGATTATAAGTATTTTTACTAGAACTTCCTGATGCTATACTGCGCTGAGTCAAACATTATCTTGTTAAGGGCAGGCACTCCCAACTCACCTCTGCAATTCAGCTCTGTTGTTTATGTTTTGACCAAGACTGTAATGACTGGAGCTGAGTGACCCTGGTAGAACCCAAAGTAATGAGCATCAGTGGGCAGGTTATAGGTGAGTAGGTGCTGTTTAATTTCCCTGTTGATTACACCTTCTATCACTTTGATAATGACGGAGAGCAGACGGATGGGAGGTAATTTGTTAACCACCAACTCCAGCATGATGCCACCGCCAAACACATCTTCCCTTCACCCCCCCACCCCCGGCAGCATTCCACAGGGATCGTTCCCTCCGGAACATCCTGGTCCACTCCTCCATCACCTTCTACACCTCAACCCCCTCCCACAGCACCTTCCCATGCAACCGCAGAAGGTGCAACATGTGCCTCTTTACTTCCCCTCTCCTCACTGTCCAAGGGACCAAACACTCCTTTCAAGTGAAGCATTTCACTTGCACTTCCCTTAATTTAGTCTACTGCATTTGCTGCTCCCAATGTGGTTTCCTCTACATTGGAGAGACCAGATGCAGACTGGGTGACCGCTTTGCGGAACACCTTTGGTGTGTCTTCAAGCATGACCCAGACCTCCCTGTCGCTTGCCATTTCAACACTCCACCCTGCTGTCATGCCCACATGTCCATCCTTGGCCTGCTGCATTGTTCCAGTGAAGCTCAACGCAAACTGGAGGAACAGCACCTCATCTTCTGACTAGGCACTTTACAGCCTTCCGGACTGAATGTTGAGTTCAACAATTGTAGATCATGAACTCTCTCCTCCATCCACACCCCCTTTCTGATCCCCCTTTTTTCCAATAATTTATATAGATTTTTCCTTTTCCACCTGTTTCCATTATTTTTAACTGTATTTCCATCTATTGTTTTAACTCTACCTTTTAGCCTATTTCAATCCCTTCCCCCCACCCCACCCCCACTAGGGCTATCTGTATCTTGCTCGTCCTGCTTTCTACCCTTAATGTCACCTATTAGCACATTCCTTAGATAATATCACCACCTTTAACACCTCTTTGTCCTTTTGTCTATGACATCTTTGGCTATCTCCACCTATTACTGGCCCTCTATCCAGCTTTACTTGTCCCAACCACCTCCCCCCCCCCCAAACCAGCTTATATTTCACTTCTTTTCTATTTTTCCTTAGTTCTGTTGAAGAGTCATACGAACTCGAAACGTTAACTGTGCTCCTCTCCACAGATGCTGTCACATCTGCTGAGTTTTTCCAGATATTTTTGTTTTTGTTTTAGGTAATTTGTTAGATTGGATTTGTCCTGTTTTTTGTGGACAGGACACATGGGCAATTTTGCACTTTGTTGGGTAGATGTCAGTGTTATAGCTGTACTGGAACAGCTTGACTAGGGGCATAAATCTTCAGCAATACAACCAAGATGTTGTTGGGGCTCATAACCTTTGCATATCCAATATGCTCAGTTGTTTATTTCATGGAAGTGAATTTGATTGGCTGAAGTCTGACATCTATGATGGTGGAGACCTCAGGAAGAGGCTGAGTTGAATCATCCACTCGATACTTCTAGCTGAAGGTAGCTGAAAACTTTGCAGCTTAGTCTTTTTGCACTGATGTGCTGGCCTCCATCATCATTGAGGATGGGGATGTTTTTGCAGCCTCCTCGTCTGAATAGTTGTTTCATTGTCATCATCATTCACGACCGGATGTGGCAGCACTGAAGATGTTTGATCCGATCTGTTGGTTGTGGGATTTCTCAGCTCTATAATGTGCTGTTTCCACTGTCTAGCATGTCTGCACTCTTTTGTTGAGCCTTCACCACTTTGCAACCTCATTTTGATGGTGGTGCACCTGGCATGCTCTTCTAACTTCCTCATTGACCCACATTTCATCCCCTGGCTTAATGGTCATGGTAGAGTGAGGGATATGCCAGGTCATGTAGTTACAGATTATGGTTGAATAAAATTCTGCTGCTGCTGATGCTGATGGCCCACGGTTTTGAGCTGCTAGATCTGTTCTGAATCCATCTTATTGCACACGATGGTAGTGCCACAAAACACAATTGAGGATAGTCTCATTGTGAAAACAGGACTTCGACTCCACAACGATTGTGTGGTGGTCACTCCTATTAATACTGTCTTGGACAAATGCATCTGTGACAGGTGGACTGGTGAGGACAAGGTTATGTAGGTTTTTCCCTTTTATTGGTTTCTTCACCATCTGCTGCAGGCCCAGTCTGACAGATATGTCCTTCAGTACCTGACCACGTAGGTCAGTAATGGTACTACCAAACCACACTTGGTGATGGACATTGAAGTCCCCAACCCAGAGTATGTCTTGTGCCCTGCTACCCTCAGTGCTCCTTAAAAAGTGGCATTCATCATGGAGGAGTACTGGTTCAACAGCTGAGGGAGGTTGGTAGGTGGTAATCAGCAGGAAGTTTCCTTGCCCGTGTTTAACCTGATGCCATGAGTTTTCATGGGGTCTGGAGTCAATGTTGAGGGCTCCCAGGACCATCCCATTCTGAGTGTATACCACTGTCCCGCTACATTTGGTGGGTCTGTTGGTGGGACAGGACATACTCAGAAATAGTGATGGTGGGGTCAGGGATATTGTCTGAAAGGTATGATTCTGTGAGTGTGACTACAGCAGGCTGTTGGCTCGCCTGTGGTGTTGGACAGCACTGCTCTGAGTGCTGTCTTACCCGGGTCAAGTTCTGGTCATAAACCAGCTGATTGCTGCTATGTTGTAGTATCGGCTGGTCACTTTGACCCCTCCCTCGGACTTTGTTGCAAAAATCCAGAGAATGCTAGTCGACTTCTTCTGGGACAAAATATTGCACTGGGTCGCTGCTGAGGTTCTGAGTCTCCCGCTTAGGGAGGGTGGTCAGGCGCTAGTGTGCCTACGCACGCAGGTGGTGACTTTCCGCCTTCAGACCCTGCAGCGATACCTTTACGTGGAGCCTCCTCCGAGATGGTGTGCCCTGACGACATATTTCTTCTGTCAGGTGCACGGCCTGAACTATGACATGCAGCTCCTGTTTATAGAGCAGAGGGACCTCGGTAGCTCCTTGTAGGCGTTGCCCGTCTTTTACCAGGACCTGATCAAAGTCTGGAATGTGGTAGCCTCGCGACGCAGCTCTCCCCCGTCAGGAGTAGCGGCTATCGTCAGAGAGCCACTGCTCAGGAATCCGCCCCTCCGTCCTTTTCAGTGGTTGGCGGAGAGGAGGGCTGTGGCTGCAGGGGTGACCAGGATCGGGGACGTGCTGGGTGGCGGAGGACTGGGCTGGATGCTCCCGCAGGAGTTGGCGCGTCGCGCGTTTGTGAGTGTCCAGCTCGTGGCCAATGCCATCCGAGACCTAAGGACAGTCGTGCTCGGACCTGACGTAATTTTAGGGGTCGAGGTGGCTCAGGTGCGTGGTGGTCTTCCACCTGAACGTTCCCCTGTTCAGACAGAATTCTACATTGGCCCCAAGCCCCGAGCCCTCCCTCAGGTGCCGATGCCCCGCAATATGAGCCGCCTTGGGGACATGCCCTCTGTGCCATTCGGCACAGCACGGAGGAGCTTTCTGTACGGACTGCTGCTGCACACCTTTCATTTTCTCTCCCTCGCCCGCCGCCCGGACACGCCTTGGCGTGCCTTGTTGCCGTCCGGTGACAGAGGTCCCTATTGGGAGGCCCTCTACGGAGGTGTCCTCCCGCTTTCCATCGGGGACCTAGGTTGGAGGGTGTTGCACGCAGCAGTCCCCTACAACCGGAGAATGTGTAGGTTCACTGACTCCAAGACACCTACCCTTTTTGTGGTCTTGTGCAGTCCATGGACCATGTTTATATAGGGTGTGGTAGGCTGCACTCCCTTTTCAGTTACTTGAAAAACCTGTTATTAATGTTTTGTTTGCACTTCAGCCCCACGCTCCTGATCTATGGACACCCGGTACGGAGGGGTGGCCAGGAAGGAGGAGGACCTCCTCGTGAACCTGCTCCTGGGCCTGGCCATGTTGGTCATTAACAAGTCCAGGCAGCGGGTGATCGAGGGGGTTGTCCCGCCCGATTGTTTGTCCTTCTTCCACGGCTATGTTCGCGGCCGGGTGTCCCTGGAGAGGGAGCACGCGGTGTCTGCTGGCACTCTCGAGGCCTTCCGTGCCCGGTGGGCACCACGGGGACTGCAGTGTTTTATCGACCCCTTTAACCATATTTTGGTTTAATGTTTGTAAGTTTCTTTTAAACTTTGTCCTTGGTTATACAGCTGACCACACTTAGGGGCTGTGTTTGCTTTATCCCTTATTTTGTTGATTTAGTTTAATTGGTTGACTCAAAAGAGTTACATCAGGCTGTTGCTTGATGAGTGTGGGACAGCCCTCCCAATTTAGCGCAATTCCCCAGGTGTTAAACATTTTCTTAGATGCTCTGTGACCTGCTCTGTATTTCCAGTGTGCTCTGTTTTTATTTCAGATTGCCAGCATCTGCACTAATTTGCTGTTAGTCTGTAGTGTCTTGACTATTTTTTGTTCTGAAACCAGCCCAATGTCCTGCCTCAATCTAGCTGCCTTTGATTTTAAACCATTCTTCTGCATAGGTGCCAAAGTCATTGAGGTTCTTCTTTAAATATGTAAATCGGAGTCAGATGATATCCTCAGGCCCCGAACCTGCTTTCACCTCTGACCTGTGCTGGGGAAGCTACTGCAGCTTCCCTACTAGTGGAACTCAACTCAGAACAGGATCAGAAGCAGCAGAAGCCATTGAAGATCCTTTTTTTTCTTCCTTTATGGAGCCTGAAGGAGCAGCAATGGCCCCCTGGGCCCTACAAGGAAAGCTCAGGCCCTCCATCCTCCCTGCATCACATGATTCCCCCCCACCCCTTGTCATCCCCCTGTAACCTTTGTCCCCACAACACAGGAAGCTACCGCTTTTTGACCACTTCCTGCCCTGAATCATGGGGGGAAGCGGTTACAATTGCCTTGGCCTTATTCTGGGTTGGAGTCTAGTTGAAACCTGCAGGTTCCCAACAGAAGCCAACTGACAGCTGAAACTTCTCCCCATCCAGTTGGTTTCAGGATAAGCTCATCACCTGAAGGAGTGGCAAACACACCTTATAAGGATTAAAGGACCTTTTGATTTTCAACCCAGCTGATCAGCAATGATAGATGAAGCAGACCTGCTGTTTTCTGTGGTTTATCAAACTGTCAGTAACACATAGTCAGCTGTCTTCTGATATTGAGAACCTTTTTAAAACAAACACAAGTTCACTGTCAAAGGTGAAACTTCAGTTTAAATGAATCATTGTTCGATTTAATCATCATGCATTTTCATTGCTTTATGAGGCTTTTCAAGGTTTTTGTCTACAGTACTTCAATTTTCAATGTCATGCTGTGTATGCAGTTTGTTTAAATTGCTGTGTATCAGTCAGTACATTATTGATCTACATGCACTAACAGTAGCTTCAGTGTATTTTGGTGTAACTCAGTCTGTTTACTCTGGCTATTTAAAGTGCTATGTGTGATGTGCCTATTTTGGCAAGAAGCAGTGTAAATTGGATGTGTAACAGCTTAAAGATTACAAATCTCTGCTCCTCATAAACAAACTCGTCAGTATCAGTTTTCTTAAATTTGTATTAATTTTGGATTATTGGCATATATTTCACTTGATCAGAAGTGTATTCATGAATTATAAAGCTGGCACTGATCAAATGGTGGAAACCTTGCAACAAATGCAGAAATCTGCATTTTTGAATGATTAGAAGTGACCTTTATAAACTGGAAACAGTGTGAGAAATCACTGTGCAGTGTGCAATTTGAGGTCCAGCATTCATAACATGCAGCTGGTAAAACTGGGGAGTGCACAGAAAGAAATAAGAGCTAGCAGAGAATCAGAGCGGGGGGATTGTGTCATCTCAGAGAATGCAACCGAGCCAAAAAAATTAATCTCATAAAAAGCCTTCTGAAATTAATCGAAAGAAATTAGAGATGCTATTTTCCCCTAAACAGTTCCATTTGGGCACTTATCGAAAAAAAAGGGGGCTCAATTTATCCCAGTGTGGCCTGAAACAGGAGAGGGTGTGCAAAGAGAAAGTACTTTTTAATAAATTTATAGTTTAAGTGAGTATATGGCAACTTTAATTGATGAAATTATACTTTGTGGTACAGGAGGTTGGCTACATGATTTAAGAGTATAGGAGCACTGTTGGACTTTCTGATCAAGACAACACACAAGCACATGAATGTAACTACCTTGCATGGTGCCCCAATTGCTTTGAACAGAGCAAAACAGAAAATTAGCTGCAAGAACTCGTTGCAACGAAGATTTGAAAATCCAGTACACACTTTTACATTTCCAATCTATATTGTTAATGTAGAAAACAAAACAATGACACTAACAGGACAGTTACAATATAAAGAACATTGCAGTGTTGATTTTGAACTCAGAAGCTGGGTATTTCTTAAAGAAATCAAAGAATTTATGTTGCTTATAGCTACAACGGTAACTAAACTCCATTTCCTTGTTATTATTGGAAGATTGCACCCAGGGTGTACGTCACTTCTGTATTGAACATTTTCTGTTGTGGTTGTAGAGGCCAATTCTTGAGTGGCATTCCCTTCTGCAGCTGGCACAGATGAATGGCATTGGCCCAGGCCGACTGGTATTTTTCTCTTTCTGGCTGGCTCTCTTTTCCACCATCTGGTCATTTCTTTTGCCCTCTGATTTCCCCATGCTCTTCCTGACTGCTTGTCTCCAGGCACTCCAGTTAGCAGAGATGGCTTCCCGTGCATCTACTCGCATCCCGATCAACTCCAGCATCCATGTATCGAAGACATGGTTGACTTGTTGGCCTTGTGCCAATGGCAAGCTCGCCATAAAGCATGCCTTTGGGGATGTGGCCATTATCTATTTGCTTCATATGATCCAGCCAACGGAGTCACCGCTGACTTAAGGGGACAAACATGCTGGGGATCTCTGTACACTGGCGTACTTCCATATTCAGCACTCTGTTGTTGGGTGCAGCCCAATATTCGTCTGAGGCAGTGGAGATGGAAACTGTTCATCCACTTTTCTTGCCTGTTTGTCCATGCCTCATTATTGTATAGGAGGGTGCTCCGAACACAAGCCTGGTTTACACAAAATTTTATATTTTTGGTTAGTTTGCTGTTGGTCCACACTCAACTTCTCAACTTTGACATGACAGCTGTGGTCTTGGCAATCCTGGTGCTGATTTTGGAATGAAGGGACAGGTTACTGGTAATTGTTGATCCAAGGCATGTGAAGCTGCCAACAACCTGCAGGGTCAATGTTGATGGAAGGTGGAGCCTCTATGTCCTAGCCCATAACTTTGGTATTCCTGATGCTGGTTGTCAGCCCAGGCTCCTTGCAGGCCCGGGAGAACTGATCTACAAGCTGTTGCAAGTGAACTTCAGTATGGGATGCCAGCACGTGTCATCAGCAAAACAGCAACTCACGAACATTACGCAACTTTGGACCTGATGAGCAGTCTTACCAAGTTGAACAGCTTGCCAACGACTCCGGCATGCAGGTAGACTCTCAATTGAGTTGCTGAAGGTGTACAATAGCAGCATAGAGAAAAATATGCCAAAGAGGCTTGGTGCCAGAAGGCAGTCTGCTTTACCCTGCCTTTGATCTTGAAAGCCTCTGATGATGCTCTGTTGGTAACTGATGAAACTGTGCATGTTCACATGGAAAGAAGAAGTAATGCCCAGGGAGCCAGGTGGGCCGCCTACTTTCCATAGCAGTTTAAAGAGTCCGTCTCTGCTAACAAGGTTGAAGGCCTTGGTGAGGTCTATGAAAGCAATGTGGAGTGGTCTGCATTGTTTGCAACAATTCTCTGTGCAAAACGCCCTATTTCCTTGTAGTCCGATATGAAATTTATGCTTGGACAATGTGTGCATTTTACAGGACAGCAGATGTTTAATGCTATACAAGTGGGAACCATAACTAGCCAAGCATTAGAATACAGATGGTGCTCATACTATTTACATTGAAACCAAGTGGAAGATTGTCATTTGAAAACTGAGGGAAGATGAAAGATAATTTGTAAAATTATTTGGGTATTGTGTAGTGTATTTCTTGCAGCGGTGTGTTTCCAGTTCACTGTATTGAAAATTTTTCAGTAATCTATATATTTCTGAATCTTAAGGCAGAAGCAGGCGAGAACGCTTTACCCAAGAGCCAAAATGGCGGCTTTTCACGCTGTATCGTCCCAAACACATAGTTCCCAAGGTGTTCGCCAGCCACACCATTACCTCGCATGCCAAGCGTCACATTTAAAGTACAGCTGCAAGCACTCCTCTCAGTGCTTCCAGCCCAGGACTGCCACACAGAAGACAGGATGGCCCTGAAAGGCAAAAAGACTGCAGACCCCTGCTTCAGTGACGCGTTCCCTCGATTGCCTTTTGAACGCTGTGGAAGCCCGTCACGATGTCCTCTACCCTTGCTCGGGCAGCAGGGTGGGCAGCTGCATCACCAATCCAGCATGGGAGGTGGTGGCAGCGGTGGTCAATGCCAATCCCCTGCAAAAGAGGACAGCCACCCAGTGCCGCTACAGGACCAATGGTCTCATCCGTACTGCCAGGGTAACTCACTCTTCTCATCACTCTCAACTCACACTCACAAATCCATCACACATCCACAGGGATCTCACACCTCAAGTGACAAAGCACTAACTCTCACACACACTCTCACAGCCCCATCAGGCTCATATTCTCTCAAGCTCGTGTCCTCATCCCGTCCATGGCTCCGCTCACCACACAAACATTCCATGCAGTGCCATTCATCCTGCTCACACTCTCTCTATTTGTTTTCATTCAGGAGAAGCCTGCTCACTTCAGCAGGGAGAGGTCCCAGACCGAGGGTGGAGTGGCCCACATTAGGCTCCTCACTCACTTTGAGGACTGTGCCATTGCACTGGTGAGGACATGAACCATGCCAGCAGTGACGGTGAGGTTGGCAGCGAACACCCTCGTGAGGATCCTGCACCACATCACCCCTCTCTCAACGCAAATGTGAGTGTTCTCTCTCCTGCTTTTGACTCTGCTGCCATGCACTAATTATCTCTACTTTGGTTCCCAGGGAGATCTGCCAGTCCTTCAGCTCCATCCAGGTCCGTGCCACCAGCCAATAGGGCACCTCCTCCATTGAAGAGTTGGAAATAAGCAGCCTAGAACACCCGTCACAGCGCTTACCCACCAGCACAGCAACACACATCTCGGTGGCTCCTAGATCTAGAGTAGGCTCGGGTTCACAATCTGGTGGTCTCTTGGGGTTCTCTTTCAGTTGTCCATCTGAGCTGACTGGCATCTCCACCCAATGATCACACTCCCATGTAGCACCTGATCTCACCCACCACGATTGTCATATCACTTTCCATTTAGACAGCATGATCTGTGTTCACTTTTTTGTAAGCACGCCCATCTTTTCCCCCCCAGTCACCCATTTCCCTTCCCCCAACACTATTAAACCCCTCCCACCCTTACCACCCCCCACACCCCCTCCGCACCCCCCCCCACTCCCCCCCACACCCCCACACCCCCACCAGCATCATCTTCCACCTCCCCTCTGTGACCTATCAGCCACAACCATTTCATTTGGGGATGTCCAGGTGAAAGTGGATGTTCCCTTCCTTCCCAAAAATCCCACCCCCATCCACATTCACCTCCACAACCTCCTCCTTCCACCCCGAGGGTCCATGTCTGTCTCCACCAACCACCCTGGCCGCTACCATCAAAGCCTCAGCCTCACCCTCCCACCCTACTGCCTCGTTCTGCCTTTGGTCATTCTCACCGTTGCCTCATACCACACCCACCCTCAGTTCGCTCCCCAGGAGGCAGTCATGGACTCATCAGTGCCCTCTCTTGCACTTTCATGTGGAAATCTCCCCACACCCCAACCCCCCGGATCCCTTGTCTATTCCGGACCCCTTCCCCTTTGAAACCCCAGACGCCAATCCCCTTGGTCCTCCCCATCCTTCCCCCCCACATCGGACTCCACCCTTCCTTAATCCTCTCCTCTTCCTGACTCCTTCAGACCTCCTTACTTTTTCCACCACACTTAGTCCTTTCCTCACTCCTGAGTCTTTTCTCCAGCCTTACTTCTTCCTCCAGCATTACTCCTTCCCCCTTCCTGGCTCCTTCAGACACCCTTACGCCTCCCTCCAGTCTTACTCCCTCTTCTCTCTGCAATCCTTCCTTCTGACCTCCTTCCCATACACCTTCCGCACCCCCCCCCCACCGACACCTACCCCCTCCCCCACCCCCCAAGTTGCTGTCTTCTCCCCTGTTAACCCCTCCTCCCTCCATACTCAGTCCCTTCTCCCAACCTCTGCCTGACATCTTAATTCACCCCCCCCCCCACCAACCTCACCCCATCATGACATCTTCATTGCCCCTCCCAACCTCACACCATCCTGAAACCTTCATTCACCCTTCCCAACGTTACTCCATCCTGATACCTCTTCCTCTCCTAGTTGGTCCTAGACCTTGCTCTCCCTCTCCCCGGTACATCATCCTCTCCAAAACACAGCTGGACCTTCCTCTCCAACCCCTCAACCATCATCCAATGTGAGCAGACCCTCAACAGTGACTTTCCAACTTCTGTGAGCTGCTTCGCTGTACAGCCATGTCCATGAGAATCCACCCAGCATGCCAGGGATGTTCCTCCAGGGTCCCGTTGCTGTCAGGTTCCAGCACCTTTTGTTTCTCAGATGTCCACGATGTGAGCAAGGCCCTGGCGTTAAGTCCCGACTTCTGCACATCATACTTGTCAAGATGTGTTCTGCACCGGTGTGCAATCACACTGACGTGGGTGGACGATCCAGCTAGGGGTTGGTGGGGGTGGCGATGATACTGGTGGGCTGGTCTGATAATGATATGCTGATGTATCACAATGAGGTTCCCAATGTCCGCTGGTGGGAAACGTGACCCACCATCAACGGGCTGAGCGGATAATTGCAAACTGGTTTCCCGAAGTCATGAAATTGATTTGTGGCCTTCTCGCCATGCTGTCCACTCACACCGCCAAGCACGTGCAACGCCAGCGGGCACGGACGATTCTGCCCTTAATCTCATCATCATCTTCTCTGTGTAGTTGCAATAATTTGAATTTTGCCTGAATTGCTTGGGCTGAATTTTTCTAATGTAAAATATTTCAATAAAGTTGAATTCAGCACTTTTCCTCCAAACAGGTACAATTGATGATTCGAAGTGTTGATTAACTATTGAAAGGGTGAGGAAACCATTATATAAAATCTCAAACATTTGGTTTATTGTAAGCAGAGGACTCTTTGCAGTACCTGTGGGGACCATGTATCCTCCCATTTCATTTAAAGAGTTGGGGGCTTAGCTAAGGTAGACATTTGGAAGTCTCCTGCTCACACATCAAAGAGTTGGCATTACTTCATGATTGCAACTTAGACTGATAGCTTGGTGGGCCAAAACTCCCCACTCACAGTTTTAAAATGAGAAGGAGCTGTCTCTGTCTTCTAGATATAGAGGGAATGATTTTAACTCAACTGACATGTTGGGAAGCTAATGGGATCGGGTGCCCGCACAGTGATTTGTGATCTAGCAGGCAGAAGCTGATAGTTGCTTGCAGTTTAAAAATGGCTGAGCCAGCTAGCTTGGAATATCTGTCCCAGGAAATTAGGCTATGTTTATAGAGATGGTAATTGATGTTTTTGCTATTTTCCAAACCGAGGAGCAAAGGATTGTTCTGTCTGTGAAAACTATACTATGGCATGTATAATGATTCAGTAGCTGGCATATGAAACAAGGGCTCTCAGTTATGATCCCTGCGTTGTATGATCATGTATTCAGCTATATGTGGAAAATGGTGCACTGGTGATGCTGAACCAGAGAATGCAGCTAACTCAAAATAATGAAAATTTTGACAATGTTATCTTTTTGAGTTGCATTACTGTCCAAGCACAGTTATTTCTCTCTTCAAGTTTTATGCCTAAACTTGGATAAGAAAATATCTTGCTTATAATGAACATTACATAACTGGTTTGACGTTTCGAGTCCTCATGACCCTTCAACAGTCATGAGGACTCGAAACGTCAACTCTTTTCTTCTCCGCCGATGCTACCAGACCTGCTGAGTTTTCCCAGGTAATTCTGTTTTTGTTTTGGATTTCCAGCATCCGCAGTTTTTTGTTTTTATTACATAACTGTTGGTGAGCAGCAATTGGTACTTGGTGAAAATTAGATCCTCCAGTTCCTGAACATCTTACTTTCCTTATATTACTTCACCTTATTTAACAGTACAAAGCTAGCTTTGTCAAATTTAAACCCAGTTTAGTTATTTTTACTCTCTTTTATCTCAAGTAATGATGTAAACTATTGGAAATCATGCAGTTGATGGCAGTAGTGAGAAGGTACCAATGGGGCTACATCAGTGAGGAGGGAGGGGGGCATTCTTGTAGTATCATCACCTTGAAAAAATAGTCAATTCCAGTTTGCAACATTTAGTGATTATTAAGAGGCCGTTATACTGACCTTTGCCCTGCTTCTCCCCCCACCCCACCCCTCCAGAACACTCAACTACCAGATACACATGTCAGAAAGAAGGAGTGAAGATCATTTCACCCTGTCCCTTTTGTGTTGTCCTTGGATTTCAGAGGCTTTCCCAGGGTTGTAGGTTGGTTGTTTACCTCCGGAAGGTGCAGGACCATTGCAGACCATATGGGCTTGAGGGGACCTTTTCCACCATCACATCATTTTCTTTCTGGTCTAACCGAAAGGCGCCTGAGAAAAACAAAGGCAGAATTTTCCACTCGGTGTGCGGGTGTGCACCGGACATGCTACAGTGTGAAACAGTGTATGATGATGTCGGGTGAGCGTCCCGACATCATCGTGCATTCACGCGATATTTCGGTCGGCGGGCGCACACGAGAGTTGGCAGTGTGTCCACGGACAATTAAGAGGCCTATTAAGGCCTTTAAAGTATCAATTAACAGTGATTTTTTGCTGCCCGTCGAACTTTACAGTCAGCGGGCAGGCGAATCGGCCAGGCGGCCTTTGCATTTTTCAGGAAACCTCATCCAAGGGCAGGATGAGTTTTCCGCAACTAAATTTTAAAAATAAGAATCTATGCGCAGGGCTTTTACAACGACCACGCACAGGTGACTCATTCTGATGCGTGGACATTTTTCCTGGATTTTAAATTCTGTTTTTAAATTTGTCAGCTCCCTGAGGCAGCTCCCTGCCTTCAGGGAGCTTTCATTGCGTGCTCCTCTGCCAGTGTGAAATCGCAGTCGGGGGCCGATCGCAGGTGGTGGCCCGTTTCCCGGCCACTCCTGGGCCCACCGATCACAGCTGCCCGCCGACCTGGAAATTCTATCCCGAGAGTTATGGCCAATGTAGAACCACAGGCCAGAGGGTCCATAAAGTCAAGCACTTGTTTACACTAAACTCAGATCAATGATGTCAAATCTAATAATGAGCAGGCGTTTTAAAAAGAACAATGTTGACATACAAAACAGCAGATCCTGCCAGGAAACTCATTATGTTTGCAAAGGTGCTTTAAAATAATTCTAACACAAGTTTGTTGAATTACACAGCTCCTGCCAGAGGCAGGAAATGAGTAAGTATGGTAATGGCACATTATATAGTCATTCCTGATTTACAGGCTCCGTTTGCAAATAAGGATTTTGTGTATCCTGACTTATTGTACAAATAACAATATTTCATGAAAGAAAGGCCCAATTGTAATCTAATTCTGTAGATGTAGTAGTGAAGCACATTCATTTGAACACAAATGTTTCTAAATAAACTACGTTTGCTGAGGCAAACAACCCCATAATTGTTGGTTTGTTATATCAACTAGGGACACAGGTGTCAATAACTAGATTAATTTGTTTGCTGGGAGTGAGAAGTAGGCACAAAATGCCACACGTAGCTTTGGCTATGGGTTGAAATGACATTGAATTTTATTGAAGCTGTGTTGAATTTTATTTGTGCTGTAGCAGTGTAAATCTCATGTACAACTTGGATACTTTACTACTGCAGCAAATTTTCTTTTCACATATCTGCATTGCTTCATGATCAAAACCATGTTGATTTTGCTTATATTCTTTGCAGTTGCAATTAACAGTTTATTATAGATATGGTAACTAAAACTACTCTATCTATTTTTGTGCCGCTTCACATGGTAACTTTGGGTGTTGGTTCCTTTTCTATATGGAAAATGTATGTGGTAAAAATTCTATTAATGTAACAGCAATTTATGTGGGCAGAACGGTTGCCTCCATGTTCAGTGAGACACATGCTTGCACTTACAGTTCCCCATTCAGTAAGTTACTGACCTAAACTGTGCCATTGCTAAAAGGTCAAGCAAGGGTGTATCAGAGAGAGAAGGCCATAGTGGTAAGGAGTTACCTTCTAATGGCCACTTCGAAAACAAGATTAGTTGAGCTGTGAACTGGACTTGGAGAGAACACAAGAGGAAAAGAGAGAGCATCTTGTTCAATAAGTTATACGCATTAAAGGTGAGTCCTTTTGATAGGTTGGGATTCATCTTGAGCAACTCGGATGGGCAGAGTCATTGCATCGCTGTCCTGATGTCACAGATGGGAGGCCCTGTCAATTTGGATGATCGAGCATCGCTAAAATGAAATTAGTAAACTGCCAGTGCCAACCAAAGGCTGGCAGGAACTCATCAGCTGGGGGTGGAATAGGGAAATGCCTCTGTGAAGCTGAGCTGGGAGACCTTGGGGCAGGGTAATAGCAAGGTGTGGGGGGTGGGAAGGTGACAGCAAGGTGTGGGGTTGGAAAGTGACAGCAAGGTGTGGGGGTGGAGAGGCAACAGCAAGGTGTGGGGGTGGAGAGGCAACAGCAAGGTGTGGGGGTGGAAAGTGACAGCAACGTGTGGGGGTGGAGAGGCAACAGCAAGGTGTGGGGGTGGAAAGGTGCGGACAGACTGACAACGGGCAGGATTACTTTTGTGCTCCACAAAAATAACTAAACAAATACCACTAATGTTTCCAGTGGATTCTCTCAGTGGGCCCCTGGTGGTGTTGGTGAGCTGGAAAATGCCTGAATATGTTATTGAAAAGGAGTACAGGGGGATCTTACTGGCAGATTTCTCACAAATAGAGCCGGATTTTCATTTTTGGGATGGGGCCATGACTTTGTGTTACTACCCAGGACATGACCCTTCATGGCATTGGCGTGACATGCATGCCCCAATTTTTGATTGAAAGGGAAACTAATGGTGGGAGCGCATGCCTGTCACCCAATCAAAGATGGCAGGCAGGCTCGAGATGCTGGAAGGCCAATAGGAGACTCTTCAGCACTGAACGAGCAGCAGCCTGCCGATTCAGGTAACCAAAGCCAGGGCGCCTCAAGATGGAGAGATGCTCTCTCGGTTTTTGTACAAACTTTGAGGAAGAAATGGCCACAGCTGCTGGACCATCATTGTGGAGGGAATGCCCCCACCTCAGGGAGGCCTGTGGCCACCGCTGTTGCCATCTTGATATGTATGGTGGCTGCAGTGACTGCCGTTGGGGGGGGGGGGGCTCAAATTAATCCTGGACTGTTGCTTCTCATCCCCCTACTCCCCGATCTGCTGCTGTGAAGCAGCCCTCAGGCACCTGCTGTTCTCCGAACACCCCGGAGAAGGGCTTGGGGGGGGGGTTGGGGGGGTGGGTGGAGCAATACGCACAGGCTGACTGTCTGATCATTGCCGGGAGACGGGAAGATGGCAGCTGGTGCCGGGAAATTCAGTGTCCGTATACCTCAAGGCAGACTTCCAAAATCAAGCCCATAGTCCCTAAAGCTGTCTGTGCCAGTTTAAGCGCCCACTGGGTCATTGGACCCAGCACCCAACAGGCTCCCACCCCTGCCTGCCCCTTCCCGACCATTGAGAAGGCACGCTTCCCACTGGGCCGACCTTAACTGGCCATCCCAGCGTGAAATCGCGTTTGCTGGGAACGAATTCCACGTCCGCTTTCACTCCTGCTGACTTGGCGCACAGGCCAAGCATGAAATTCAGGCTATGGCAAAACAATAACGTGCAGCCACATGGTGGATGCAGAATTTGAAATAAAATCAGGTGTTTCTGCTTTATGTTGTAGAGAGTTTGTTAACAATGGACTTTCGTGATGAATATTTATGAATATTTATACTGAACAACATCAGGGATGCTGAGTTGCGGAATGGCTCTCAATGTGGGCTGCAAGTGCTTTCCAGGCCAGGTATAGCACTAGTTAAAAACAAAAAAACTGCGGATGCTGGAAATCCAAAACAAAAACAGAATTACCTGGAAAAACTCAGCAGGTCTGGCAGCATCGGCAGAGAAGAAAAGAGTTGACGTTTCGAGTCCTCATGACCCTTCGACAGAAGGCCACAGGAGATTTGCATTCAGTCAGAACAGTCCAATATACATTTCCTCACACTCAGTTCTGTCGAAGGGTCATGAGGACTCGAAACGTCAACTCTTTTCTTCTCTGCCGATGCTGCCAGACCTGCTGAGTTTTTCCAGGTAATTCTGTTTTTGTATAGCACTAGTTAAAGTTTACTTTGGCACAGTGACATATTTTTGGAGTAATCTCCAAAAAAACACAACTTCCCACACCAGGCTCTGAGTGAACGCTAAATTACAAGCAGTTTTGTTCTGTGGGTTGACATCTCTACAAGGAACAGAACTGAGGCTGGTCTAACTCAAATACAACTATATATCTAACAAAGAGAGATTTTCAGCCTGGCTGGATTCATACTCAGGTTAAAGAAATGAAGGACAGTGCACACACCCACAACACCATTAACTCCGCTGACAAAGCGAGATGAAACACAATTATCTGCACTTGCTTGAGATTTCCAGCAGATTTCAAATGATATTTCTTGTTAAAATTCCTCATCTCTGAACCAGATTTATAATCTGCTGAGTGTGAGGAAATGTATATTGGACTGTTCTGACTGAATGCAAATCTCCTGTGGCCTTCTGTGAATTAGAAAAGCCAAAAAAAAAGCGTGTAATTTAATAAACAGAATTGAGTCAGAGATCAATGTCACTGCTGGGAGAACATACTGAGATTGAACCTGAACTGAATATGATCTTGTCGTTTAAATACAGTTCCAAGGTAGAAAATCCAGGCAGCTCAAGAAAAAGATATGAGCCTTAAAATTGCTGTTGCTGACGTTAGAGAATGAACACTCAGTTGATTCCTTTGACACTTTGCCTGCTGTTATAATACTTCTAACCTGTTTCTTTTTAAATCGGTGAATGTCTTGATGAAATAATGGGCAAAAGAATGTTACTTAAATGTGTTAAGCATGGGGCTACCAATACCTTTTAATCTTTTTCTCCTTTTCTCTTCTGAAGTCACTAAGTCATTCTGAGCGAGGGTTTCATGATTGCAGCAGCTTTCCGATATGATTTCTCAGTGGCCATTCATCGCTTGAATCTAGTCAGTGAGATTGGCAGATTATTGAACAGTGAAGGAGGGGATGTGGGGGTTGGGGTAGAGGTGGTGGGAGAAAGTGTAGCAGATTGAGCCAAGTAAATTTTCCAGCAGTGGTCATTAGATAGCAATGAAGAGCAGCTTCCTAGCTGCTTTTCCTATTTGCTAGTTTTATAGTTAGCTATCATTATAGGGGAGATAGTGGTGTCGTGGTAATGACATGGGATTGAAGATCCAGGTTAATTCTCTGGGGACCCAGGTTCAAATCCCACCAAGGCAGCTGGTGGAATTTAAATTTGCTCAATTAATAAAAATAACCTGGTTGACTAGCAGCCACAGTGGCTGCTGCTGGTATTACAGGGAATCCCAAGAAGGTAGATGGATACTGGCCTTCCAAGTAAGTGTGAGGATTTTGGACAGGGTGGGATCAGGGACCCTAGGATGATCAGGTTTTAGAGGCTGGGGGCAGAAGCACAAAGGTGGGGTGGCAGGTGGGGGTAGGGGGTAGGGGGAGTACCCCAATGGGCATATAGGACCCACCAAAGGAGATACCCCACCTTCCTTTTACCCCAAGTTATTAAAGTTGCGGACTGGCCACCTTCCTTCTGCCTTCCCCTGCCCAACATATTATGGTGGCTGAGACAGAATGATGTCCTTAAGTGGCCTTTAATTGGCAACATAAGGGCCTCAATAGGCCTAAAGTTGGGCGGGCTGCCTGATGCCTTACCAGTCTGCTGTAATATGGGGCACAGCTCGGGGGTGAATGGGAAGGTGGATGGGAAGGTGGTAGGCTAGCCACCTGATTTATTGTATGTGACTCCCCGCCTTCAAATGCACTGGCAGGCGGCTTTAAAATTCCTCCCAAGAGTAGCACCACTATTGCCCAAGCTGGCCGAGTCCTGAAGGACGTGGCTGCTACTCTGGGCCTGCAGCAGGTGTTGAGGCATGTAGGAAAAACCTACTTGTCCTCATCAACCTACCTGTCATAGGCGCATCTGTCCATGATGGTATAGGTAGGAGTGACCACCACACAGTCCTTGTGAAAGACAAAGTCCCATCTTCACACTAATCCAATTCCTAGGATTTTTTTCACCAGCTGATGGTACTCAAGTGTATCCCAGGATCCACTATCTCAGCTTTTCTTGATAATGGAGAGGTCCCTGGTCTTGACAGTGCTCTCTCCATAGTGGCATGGGTGAGATAGGTATCCCATCCTGTATAGATTATGGCTGCAAAGTTGGGCTCCATAGTGCCCATTGTTTTAGCACTAGGGTTGCTATGTTCATTCCAAAATGATTTCTGAGCAATGCACACATATTTCTGGTGCAGCCTGCAGTGAACAGCATCTTGGGACAGGTGTTAGCTTGGACGCTAGGAGTATGAGTAAGAAGTTTGCAGATTAGGCAAATCATGATGTCAGTCAGTGTGTAATGTTGATTTGGTGCCAGCGCTTTCATTTTTGACATTGCCGCTCTAACTAATGCTCTCTCTGAGATGGGCAACAGCCGAACTTGCATCCAGGAGCAGGAAGGACTCCCCACCCTGCAGCACTATTTAAAAGGACCATCAACGACTTGCAGGTTAGTTGTTGTTTCCTTTCGACCGCCTCTGTTTGAGTTTGTGGAAGTGCTGTGTGCTTTGAGGGATGGCTGAGGTTAGTGAAGTTTGTGGGGAGTGGTGCTGTATATGAAGAAGGCATATATTGTGATTGCAAGAAATTAACTCCCAGTTCTGGAAGGCAGCAATTGCAATTCCCCCAGGGTTGCAGCGTGAGAGGGAGATGGAGCAGAGGCTGTAAAGAAGAGAGAAGTTGCTCATGGAGGGAGGATGAGGAGAAGGGCTCTCAGCAGGAGAGCTTATCCACACTAGAGTTTTCCAGGAGCATTTCTATTTTTTTTTTTTCTTTGATGGGATGTAGGCATCACATTTTTTGCTTATTCCTAATTGTCCTTAAATTAAACATTTCAGGGCAAATGAGAGTCAACCACATGCTGTAGAGTTGGAGTCATATGTAGGCCAGACCAGCAGATTTCCTTCTCTAAAGGCTATTAGTGAACCAGATGGGTCTTTACTACAACTGATGTTCATACTCACCATTACTGAGACTAGCTTTATAATTCCAGATTTATTAATTGAATTCAAATTTCACCAGCTGCCATGATGGGATTTAAACCCATGTCCCAAAAGCATTAGCCTAGGTTTCTGGATTACTAATCTAGTGACATTACCATTATACCACTATCTCCCCCTTACTTGCACCTAACCCAGAAGCAATGTATGCATTATGAAGGAGGTGCCCAGAGAACTTTGCCATCTCTTGCAACCAGATCTTTAGCCTCAGAGCAGAGGACAAAGTTGCCAGTTGACAGTGACGCTGACCGTGGCCAAGAATTTCTTTGCAACAGAGTTCTTCAGGGTTGAAGCAGGCGACATATCCAACATCTCCCATTTTGCCTTGCACTGCAATATCAGGGAGATAACAGGTGCTTTTTATGCCAGGAGAGGGGAGTTCATTGTGTTCCCTCAGAGCATAGAGAAGCAGGAGGAGTGGGCATGTGGCTTTGTCAGGATAGTGACTCCCGCATGGTGTGGGGTGCCATTGACGGCACACACACATGGATTTGCAGGCACTGCTTCTAAATACTGAGATGCACTGTAACCACAGGGTTAACACCTGAGTGTACAGTTGATGTGTGACCATGCACAGCACATCAGTGTGGTGAGTGCTTGTTAACCTGTCAAGTTGTGATGTTTACATTCTGCGCCAGTCTGCTACTTCCTAAGTATTTGAGGCACCATGCTGAACCAGAGGATGGCTACTGGGCAATAACAGCTATCCACTTTACACTTGGTTCATGACTCCACTCTGCAACCCAGCCAGCATAAGTACAATGTGAGCCAGGCTGCCAGGTAACAGGTCATAGAGTGGCCCACTGGAGTGCTGTAGCATCAGTTCCACTGCCCTGTCTACTCTGGAGGAGCCCTGCAGTACCTGCCAGAGCAGGTGTCTGGTTTTTTGGTGTTTTGCTGTGTTTTCTATAGCCTGGCCATCATGAGGGCACAGCCCTTGCCACCCAGGATACAGTGAGCACCTCAGGAGGAGGAGGAGAAAGAGAAGGAAAGGAGGATGCAGCCAGCATATCTATGTTTTAGTCAGGCTGTCCCTGAATGCATCATTTGACTCCAATTTCTGTGAATAAAACCCCAAATCCCCATAGTACAACAGTCTCACACTTTATTATCCCTGCGATAGGCCATCACAGTGTCCTCCTTGCCACAATGCTGAATTAAACGCCACCAAAAGTCAACTGTTCCTTACCAACTTCATCGCACAAAACTGCCAATACTCCATACAAAACTCAGCTAATCATTGTCGTGCATTTTCTTACTGCTGTCAAATGAGTGTCTTTGCCTGTCCTAGTGCTTCTTGGCACTGCTACCTAGTGACTGCAGCATGGCTGGTGGAAGGCTGCTGAATTTCAGTGGGTGAGATGCAGATGGCCTTGGAGGACATTCTCAAGCAGCTCTGGGCTAGAAGTTCTGGTTTCGGACTGCACCATCTCGGCATGGGCAGCAGCAGTCGAGGCCGGCTGAATAGCGGGCAACAGGAGGGGCACTGATGGAGTGGCAGCATTGGGGGCAAAAATGAATATAGTAGAATGCATTTTAGTGATTTGGTTGTCATGGTTAGATATCTGGCTGTATGCGCAAGCTGTGAGATGTTTGTTTGAGGCTTGCAGTTATGCTCAGTGTGCGAGAGTAAAGAGAAAGTATGAGTTATATTTGACAGAGAATGTCGGTAGGCGAGTGAAGGGATGTGGTTAACTGAGCCGTGTGTGAAGCATGTGGTTCAGTTTTAAGAATAAAACATTTGAGGATGAATTCGCTGACCTTGAAGTGATGTGCATTAAAATTCTTGCAGCACTGCATCCAAGTCTCTGGGACAGTTCTTGTTCACATTAACCTCTGCGGTTATCTGCTCCGATTCTCTTCTAAGTGCTTCTCTGGAGGGACTTTTGGGCCCTATCGATACAGGATATCTATCCTCCTGTCCATCTCCTGCAACAAGGCCTTAAGTACTGCATCAGGAAATCTGTATCCATTCACTGCCAATATTAATCAAAAAACAGTAATTCATTTTAGGGATCTATTCACGTTTGTGCAAAAATGTCTGTTCTCTTTTAAGAATTTTTTTTTAGATTGTATTGTTGAATAAATAATTAAATGACCTGTGATATAAAGGTGAATAAATTGATTATTTACATCAGTGGGGTAAAGCAAATCCAATCTAAGAATTATCTGACTTATCAGTCCTGTCACCGTATGTTGGAAACATTCTGCAAGCATGCCACCATTTTTATATGGCCTGGGGAAGGGCCCATCTGCAAAATGTCTTGTCTGCTATCTCTCGATAGGTGCTTCCTAACTCTCTGAGTGTTTCCAGTGATTTCCGTTTTTCTTTCAAATTTCAAATATCTGCAGTATTTTTTCTCTCTGGGACAGTGGACATTTGACAAGATTCTAATAAGTACTGAGGAATCCCAGTGGCTGCAATTCTGTAAAAGAATGCTGCATCAATATGAGATTAAAAAAAATACCATCTGTCCACCATTTCGCTTGTGGATGTAGGCTGGCAGCAGATGCTTTTGATTTTTGTACACCTTGTTCTCAATGCTCGAATCTGTAATAGCCGTTCCTCGTGGTTCATTATTGATTTTTCAGCTGAGTCTGTTTGTCAGGAGATTGGAGGCTTTGCGAGAAACAATTTTCTTTGACATTTCTGTGTACCCAGCTGTAGATGTAAAATCAGTAGCTGCAGAGTTGCAACATCGATATCTTGTAAGATGGTCTGATAGATTCCTGGGAAATTGTTGCTGATGAGAACAAATTGTACAGCATATGCTGGATTTCCTTCACAGGAAGCCAATCTGTTACCTGAGATTTGTTTTCAGTGCATCTGGAGCACAGTACTCCTTACCTCAATAAAAGGGAAAACATTATTTTCATATTTATTTAGTTGGTAACCTAACAAACTGACTTAAATTATGGATCAACTTGGTTGAATTCTCTGCCACCTTTACAGCAGTAACCAGAAGCACATTAATAGCTGTGTAAAGAATGGTTTCCATTTATGTAGCACCTTTCACAACATCAAGACACCTCATCCGGAAGAAAGCACCGCTGACGGTGTAGCACTTCCTTAATATTGAACCAGTGTGTCAGCCCGGATTTAAATGCTGACTGAGCAGTAGGGGTGGGCATTGAACCAAACATTCAAAGTGACCCAAAGCTGTGAGGAAAGATTGGATAGGCTAGGGTTGTTTTCCTTAGAACAGAGGAGGCTGAGGGGTGGCCGAATTGAGGTGTACAAAATTATGCGGGGCCCAGATAGTATAGACAGGAGAGACTTGCTTCCTCTAGTGAAGGGGGCACAGATTTAAGGTGATTGGTAAAAGGATTAGAAGGGACATGAGGAAAAACTTTTTCACCCAGAGGGTAGTGGGCATCTGGAATTCACTGCTTGAATTGGTGGCTGAGGCTGAAATGCTCAACTCATTTAAAAGGTACCTGGATCTGCACCTGAAGTGCTGTAACCTTCATGGCTGTGGAGCAGGTGCTGGAGAGCGGGATTAAAAGTGAGCGGCTTGTTTGTTTTTTTTCTCCTTTTTTGGCTGTCGCGATGGGCTGAATGGCCTCTTTCTGAACCGTAACTTTTCTATGGTTCTATGGGTCATTTCATGTCTATTCGTGAATATGTGAACTTGCGCGATTTCAGACCAGTTTGGGTTTGGTTGCCTAACCCACTGAAAAGTAAAATAAACACCCCCCTCGTGCTACCTGTTAACACGTTAGCTGGTTTTGTTCTTTGGGCGTCCTGTCGTTAAGGATCTTTTTTCTAAATTCTGAGGAGCAGACTTTGATCCCTGCCTGTCGACGGATGAACATTCATATTAGGAGCAGGAATAGGCCAATTGGCCCCTTGAGCCTGCTCTGCCATTCAATAAGATCATGGCTGATCTGAGTCTAACCTCAACCTCACATTCCTGCCTACCCCTGATATACTTTCACCCCCCTGTTAATCAAGAATCTATTTAGCTGTAGATAGACAGTGTGCAATGCAATCATTAGCAGTTTGAAGGTGGAATGTGCACATGAGCCCTATAGAAAATAAATAAGCAAGAATTATTTTTAGATCTGGCAGTGTAGTAAATGAAGCATCTGATCTTGGTTGAATTAGTGTGAGCGTGTAACTAGGTATTGCTCTGATGCAAGATGGCAAGTGATGTGTATGTGTCCAATCCTAGCTGGTTAGAAGGTAGGGGAGAAATGCACCCTTATTGCATAGTGGCCTCACAACATGTATATCTTTTATGTCTGGGAGTGGTGGAGGCAATCAGAGAAGCATATACATAAGGCTGGATGTATTTACATGAATACCAGTATTTCTCTGCTGCAAAATCCAGAAGCCAGAAGCCGGTAGTTCTCTGTTGCGTTAATAAAAACAAAAAAACTGCGGATGCTGGAAATCCAAAACAAACACAGAAATACCTGGAAAAACTCATCAGGTCTAGCCGATGCTGCCAGACCTGCTGAGTTTTTCCAGGTATTTCTGTTTTGTTCTCTGTTGCATTATCTGATGTTACCCAGGGCAGTAATAAGGTATGACAATTGACTCAGTATTGTGTGAGAGAAACAAACAAACAGAAACAAACAAGGGTTCCCAATCGTGACCCTTGCTGGAAAAGAGCCTATTTATGGATGTCTGTGAGAATGGGATCAGTTAGCTGTAATACCCAATGTTTATCCAGCCTGCCAAAACTCACTGAGAATGGAGGACAACCAGCAACTGAGGCACCATACCCCAGTACTTGTTTTCAGGACAGGAGGGGAGAAAACCAGTGGGGCTGGGGAAAATGACACATTCTTTCTTCAATTCCTTATGACAAATACTGAAGGCAAACTACACTTTTCAGAAACTCTAGGAAGTATGTGCCACTGTTTGGGAACTTGATGAGAACTTGTCCATGTCAAGGTATGAGACCAGAGAAGTCACATGGAAAATTCAAACTCATAAACGTCCCATGGGTAGATTTTTCAGGATCACTTGCAAGCAGCTCACACACAGTATAGTTCTTCATGGCATCAATTCCACCCATTCACACAGTGACTCATTCAAACAGAATCAGCTAATATCTGAGAAAACTTACACTTATTCGCAACTAAAGGATCTTTTACTCCCTTCCTGAGAATAGGCAGACATGCGGCAGATGAAGTTTAATGCAGACAAGTGTGAAGTGACACATTTTGGTAGGATGAATGAGGAAAGGCATTGCAAAATAAAGGATGCAATTCTAAAGGGGGCATAGGAGCAGAGGGACCTGAGAGCCTATGTGCAAAAATTGTTGAAGGTAGTAAGGCAGTTTAAGAAAGCTTTCATGGGAGCGCCACTAGCAAGGCCACCATTTGTTGTTCATCCCTAATTGCAGCCGAAAAGGTGGTAGTGAGCTGCCTTCTTGAACCGTTGCAGCCCATGTGGCCCAGGTACACCCGCTGTGCTGTTAGGAAGGGAATTCCAGGATTTTGACAGCAAAGGGACAGTGATATAGTTCCGAGGCAGGATGATGTGTGGCTTGTAGGGTAACTTGCACATCATTCCTATTGCACCTGCTGTCCTTGTTCTTCTAGGTGATAGAGGTGGCAAGTTTTAGAAGGTGCTGTCAAAGGAGACTTGGCGAGTTGCTGCAGTGTGGTTTATATATGGTACATGCTGCCGCCACTGTGTGTCAGTGTTGGAGGGAGTGAATGTTTAAGTTGGTGGATGGTGTGCCAGTGAACTGGGCTGCTTTGTATCGGAAGGTGCGAGCTTCTTGAGTGTTGCTGGGGTCTGAGGTGTGGCGGAGGCAAATTCAATCATGGCTTTCAAAAGGGAATTGGGTAATTATTGAAAGAGAAAAATTGCAAGGGCTATAGGGGAAAGGTAGAGGAGCAAAACTAGCTGAGTAACTCTTCACCGATAGCCAGCAATGGGCTGAATGGCCTCCATCTGTCTGTAACTATTCTGTGATTTTGTGACATAATTGCTCTGGATTGATTGCATTACATGCACTTAGACCTTTGGAATGGAATCCGTAGTTTCAAAGCTTGTATGTTTTAAGACAGACCCTAATTAAAAAAGAGAAACTGTAAAGGGAAACTGAGAAAGGAAACGTGGAAAATTAAAATTCCCAGTTCCTAAGGAAACTAAGACTGAAACTGAAAATGGGGACCAAAACTTCTGGGGAGACTGAACCTGATGGAAATCATATAAAAGGAGACAGAGAGCCCTCAGAGCTCAACAGAAGATGATGAGTCCAGTGGTGCAGTACGGGCAAACTGAAGAAAATAGAGATAAAAACAAAAAAACTGCGGATGCTGGAAATCCAAAACAAAAACAGAATTACCTGGAAAAACTCAGCAGGTCTGGCAGATCCTCTAGAAGCTGTGAGCAAATACACAATAGCTGCTGCTGTTTCTGTTACTTGATGATAACATCAGTGGATCTATGCCATCCAGACCAAATTGAGGAGGTTCTGCAGATGTGTACCATTTTTGGTGAAGTCCGTATCCATGGAACTCAGGCTGATTGTCTGCTACTGTCAGCTGAGGTTCAGGCTACATCCCTGAAGAAAAAAAAGCTGAAATTCTTTGCAAGGAAGACAGAGTTCTGAAGGACTTTGTGACTGTGTTTGATGACCTATTTGCAGAGTAGACTGCTGAGCCAATTCATAAGATCTGTCTTAGTTATCTCTGTGATTTAATGCGTAATTTATCGTTTATAATTGACTGCAATTATCCTATTAATTCATGTCTAGCTAACATTGTCTTTGGGTTTAGAGTCTAAGTGATTAACTAAGATGGTATTTAGTGTTTGCATTGTTTGGCTCTTGTATAGTAAAAGATGCTCTGTTTTTAACTGTGGAATCCTTGTGAGTTTATTCTTTTCGTAAATAGATGAAATTTTGTACCTCTTCTACTTTCTAAATAAAAGTTCTTAATCTGTACTGAGATTGTAAAACTTTTCTTTTTATTTTAACACCATTCCATTTCTGCTTTTGCCTCTCTCATCCGGTGAGTGTAGCTTCACCATCCTTACTGTGGAATTTAACAAGTAGAACAACATGCAGAAGGAATAAAAGAGAGTAGATGGGTAAAGTCAAGTTAGTCAGTTATATGCAGGGAAAAAAACCAAAATAAATGAATAGATTTCATGGCTGTGAAGTTGGGGCAAGCTGCCCAGTGAAAGAACAGCTCCCCCACTGCCATTTATCAGCTGAGACTGGAGGCGGATTCTGCCCCTCAGGGACACGAAGTCCCACCTCAGACAACTGTTGACCAATCAGGTCCTGGCAACTCTCCAGTGCCGGCAATGCCACCGGGAGTGGTGGCCACTGCTGGTACTGCACTTGGGTTGCTTGAAGCACAGTTCCGCACTGGATTGGGATTTGTTACGTGTTTGGGGATTTTGCTGGCAGGCCCTGGCGATGGATGTGGGGATGAGGGATTGAGAGGTCACAGGGGAGGGGGATCTGGGGAGGTGGGGTGGGGGGGGAGTGGGGGGGGGGGGGGGGTAGCGGTAACATCTTGGGGCCCTCAGATGGGCCAAGGAGACCAATTAAGGAGGGGCACCCTCCCCTGCCCACCACCAACCCATGCAAGGAAACCTGTCAGGCTGGGCGTTTGGCATGGGCTTCTCCTGCTGCCAGTTAAATCCCAGCAGCAGTGGGATGAGGTTCTTCAGTGGGTACTAATTGGTGGGTAGGCAGTGGGCAGACCACTTGATTTTTCACACCCAATGCCCCTGCCCCCACCCCCCACCCTCTCTCCCACACACCCCCCCCCGCCACCCGCCCCACCCCACCTTCAAACTCGTCTGCAGGGGAGTGCAAAACCCAGCTGGGGGTGTTGGCCTGGACAAACAACTCAAGTGGGAAGATATGGCAATAAAATACAAACAAATGAACTAAAATGCATGTATTACAATGTTCAGACTGTTAGAAGTGAACAGAGGAGTTAATAAACAATTACGCCACAGCAAGATATAGATTTTATAGATAACCCTAAATTAGGAGGATAACACGTAACCCCGATAAAGTGGTGAAATGGACAAAGAGGTGGCAAATATAATTTTATGTCATTAAATGTAACTTGGTTAAAATTTTACTTTGAATGTGGAAAGACTGGGTGATGTGGAAGAGCAAAGGGATTTAGGATTTTAAGTTCGCCAGGCATTAAGTGTAACATATCAAGTAGATATAACCATAAAAAAAGCTAATGGAATGGTGGGTTTACTGCCAAGCCAGATATAATATTAAAGTCCAGATGCGATAGCGTTTCTAATTATAATCTATACATAACTTCATATGAAACTTTAGGAGGACCACAGTTGAAGTACATATCACATTGTAGAATGAGGGCACCTGGAGATGCAACATTAAATGTAAGATATTTACAACAGAAACCAAGGAGTAAGATTTTTACAAAGTGAGCTGTCAGGCTATGGAATGCACCATTCAAGTTAGTAACTGAAGCAGAGATTGTGTCAACGTTCAAGAATAAATTAGGAAGGGGGATTAAAGGGATACAGGCCCCTGAGTTTAAGGCCAGTGTTCACGTGGAGGATAAAGACTGAGACAGACTGGTTGGACTGAATTGCCTATTACCACATTGGAATTTCTGTGCATGTGATTCCATGAAAGTCACGAGTGACTTGATAACATGGTGGTTCAGGCAGCACAGTTATTGCTGAACCTTGTAAAAGAAAGCCTTGTTAGTCGGTGACTCAGCAGTTATACATAATCTGCCAGGAAATAGCATTCAGTAATCTGTGCATCTGATGCTGACAAGGGCTTTAATCACACAGTGTAATCAGTCACTCCCAGTGACCCCACTTCCTTTCTAGTGGCACAAGGAAGAGGCCGTACTAGTTACAAAATTGATCCTGCCTTTGTCACCAAAGGGCACTGGATGGCACCACATTAAACAATGTCCACCTTGGCTGTAACCGTTGTTACATCTTCCTATGGTTGTCATTTTACATAGGTGTAGACACCTGACCATCTAAAGCTGTCAATCTGAACATATTCTGAAGTCGTGTTATTCTTGCTCTACCCATTGTTGCTCAATCTCCCACCATCATATACCTCTGCATGCATCAGATAAGAATTTGTAAAAAAAAACTTATCAACATCATAGATGTAAAAATAAAAGTACATGCCCAGCTCTTCATGTTCAGATTGCTGAGACCAGATCACATGTGCGAACTGAGAATAATTATATGCTTAAATTAATCATCAGTTCACCTAAGTGTGAGCACCTGTCTATAATTGAATTCTGGGAACTTATTAGAAGCAGTCTGAACTTGTTTTATAAACAACTTAATTGTAAAAAGTTTAAATGACAATTATTGAAGCTATTTTTGACAACACAGGTCAGTAATTACATCACTTAGCCCGGAAGAGGAATTATTGGAAAAGGAATTTAGCAGGACTTTTTCATTAAATCTGTAGCACAGATCTGGGTTTTCTTCACTGTCATAAATTTCTTATACATTCACCATCAAGTTGATCCTTTACAATTGTTCTTGGCAGGAAATTGAACTGGGTTTAGTTTCCTGACGATCCTCTATCAGCCAAGGAGGTAACAGGGACGACCAGTTCCAGCGCAGAACCCCCAGGCAAATATCACTCCAGCTAAGACTGGAATAATTTAGAAGCTGACAAACCACTCCCATGTGCTGTGACCATAATACATACTGGCTGCAGACAGAGCAGAGTCCAGAGGCATAGAAACTGATCGTGTAACAGCAGATACTCATTCCATGCCAGATATGATTCGCACACAATATTGCTTAAGGTGGCATGTAGTCATCCAGGGTGTCTGTCAGAAATGGCATAATGCCCTCAATTTGTATTGGCAATATGCCTACTGCCTATTTCAAGCCCCTTTCTAATTTAGATCACAATTGACCACAGCACATTCCATGCATGGTGCAACTAGTTTTCTCAGGTGAATAGCAACCAAAAAGGAATAAGTAAACAAAAAATACTTGCCTGAAAGTGGAGCCAGAAAGAGCAGGAGTGCTGCCAGGTACCGATTCCCTTCCATCCCTAATCTCTTCTCCCTCCCATACTTACCAAAGCTTGTGGCCCCGCTGACCAATCTTTGTCTTGCAAGAGGACCAGTTTTGTATGATCCTTGTATGCCTTTAAGGGATAGCAGCATGACCTCATGAGGAGGGAAGTGTGTCATGCAACCCAGTCTTAGTTTCGCTTTTGCCTTTGAGCAGAGCACACATGTACGCAACTCTGCTGCTGACGTCTTCAAGCTTTCTGTCCATGTATAAATTTTCTCATGTGCCTAGACTCAATAAATGAACCCACGTTGTATTTACCCAATCCCTTATGAGAGATTAGTGCCTTTATATCATTATAACAGCACAACATGGTGCTCAGTGGTGGGCAAACAATGAGGCAGCAAGATTAAGTACAGGTACAACATTGTTAACAGCCTTAGATTGTGCTGCATGGCAGGAGGCGACCCTCGATGTCCTGGTCAGACCGTAACAGAGTGTCAACATTGAAGAGTGTTGAAATCCCAGCATGGTGGCTGTGCAGAAAATCTTACAGATAAAGTGCTGGGATAGTGCTCAAATAAAGAGCTGGTAAGCACACGGATCCCTCTTGGTGAATGGGGTAGCATGTTGAGAGGGCCAGCAGGGAAAGGTGAGTGACCAGGGTGTGGTCTGGATCAATAGCGAGTGAGGGAGAGCCAAACAAAAAAAAAACTCATATAAATTTGCCCACAGAATGTTGTGCTTATAATGGGCAGAGCTTCAGAAAAGCACTTGAAAAAGGCTACAGCAACACTCATCCCAGGTACAATTGGAGAAGGAAGGTCCAAGGGATATTGCCAGAATGTCCACAAAATTCTCCAGTCTGAATTGGGATGCCGTGACATACTATCCGAATTCAAGACATCTAAACAACACATAGAGCTATAGTTTCTTGATTCAGGTGTTTCTGAACAGGCAAGCAAATGATTAAAATTCTCCTAACAATTGGGAACGAAGGTCTACACAGGCTGAACATGTCAGAATTAACAGCAGAAGAGCCAAAGGATCCCCAAAAGATATGGACTACATTGGAAGACCAGTTCAGAATCAGGTTAAACTTCTGTATTCATCAACTACATTTCATGTCATTTCGACAGCAGCCCACAGACTCCAAAGACCACTTCGTCATCAGATGCAGAGAAAAGGGTACATACTGTGATTTTTCAAACACAGAGCTAGCAAACAGAATTTCTGAGTTTGTGATCACATCCACTCCCATGGAAGCACTTCAGCAAGATCTGGATCTGCTAGACAAGCCCAAAACATATAGCACCAAAGACCTACTCAAAGATGGACATAAGTATGAAGCGACCCTCACAGGTCGACGAAGATTACAGGTCCTAAGTACAATCCCATTGTTGACGCGTTTACTAGAACACCCAAATCTAGCAAGGCATGTGGAAGATGTGGCCTTCTGCATGCACCAAGGAAATGCTCAGCTTTCCATCAATTCTGCAAGGCATATGGCAAAAAGGGTAATTGGCAGTGGCAGTGCACTGGAGCAAAAGGCTGATGCAGCTACAAAGAGCCGTGCACTGATCCAAACAGAACATACACATCGGTACCTTCAAGCAACAAGAGTGACTATCCGGTATCCCATCAGAAACATATACATGAGGTGACTGACAAACCAGAAAATGATGATAATGTGCATGACGAGATGAAGAGTGGTGAACACATGTTTCACACTGTTAATCTCATGGAAAACACCATCCAAAGTATTTGCCAATGTTCAAATTATCTGCCCACAGAAAGTTGGTAACTATACATTATTGGCCAAGATTGACACAAGGGCAAGTTCTAACACACTACCTCTGTGGATTCTAAAAGACATGAATCCATAGACATGGAAGGCCATGGCGAAACCTACCACTGCGCAACTTTCAACATACAATGGTTTACTGATTCCATGTGCAGGATCCATATTCCTGAAATACAAGTACAATGAATCCTCTGGTTGTCACAAATGTTCCATATCATGAAGACTAAAGGTCCAGTGATTGTAGATCTACTGGCATGCCGTGACCAGACACTAGTTACAATCCATGGAATTAGTGAGAACTTATTGCAGCATATCAACCTCAGAAACTATTCCTATCACCTCAATTCACAACCTAATTTTGAAATATTCAGAAAGTTTCAACAAAATTGGCAATTTCAAGGGAGCTGCAACAATGCACTTGCAGGAGAATGCAAGTCCATCAATTGATCCACCACGTAAGTACAGTGTCCACTTACAAGACAAATTAAAGGTCGAACGATGTCATTAATCCTATACACTTAAGTAATGGTAACTAAACATGAAAATGTAATGTATTGTAAATAGTTATACTTCTTTAGAAGGAATGGAAGTATATTTAAAAAGAAAAGGGGGTGTTGTAATATGCCTTTAAGGGATAGCAGCATGACATCACTAGAAGGGAAGTATGTCATGATATCCAGTTTTAGTTTCACTTTTGCCTTTGGGCAGAGCCCACATGCACAGCTCTGCTGCTGACGTCTGCAAGCTTTCTACCTATGTATAAATGTTCCCATGTGCCTAGTCTCCACAAATGAACCCAAAACATGTTTACCCAATTGTTCATGAGTGATTGGTACTTTTATATCATTATAGCAACACAGCAATTCTGTTGCTTATCCATTTTGGCGTGACATTTGGAGATTTGTATTCCCATTCTGATGTCCAGGGGTACAAAATCACCATGCCAAATGCTCAAGCACTGGTGATGTGCCCAGAGAATTTCAGCTCCGTAATCTCTCAGGAAAATGAGCGGGGGCAGGGGATAATTTTAGTGGAAAGTTTGTCATAAGTGTAACACTGGAAATCCCATTTAATATTTAGGCTGAATTTGTTTGCTGAAATTATTGGCAGGCAAACTTTATCCCCTGAGCGTGAATGCCAATTGAGATTGAAGCAGGAATTCAGCATTCCAGCATGGCAACTGTGAGCTGCCTTCAAATTATCTTTAGTTAATTATTTTCATAATAAATCACAATGACAAAACAATGCTCAGATCTGTTCCAGAATCTTACCTCCAGAAAATTACTTGTGTGCTACAACATTGCTGTTACCTGTATACACCTGTTCAGCAATGTTTCATGATTTTCATGGTGAGAACAAAGAGCTTTAATAATTAAGAAGAGGAAAGGCAATTGGACCCAACAAGCCTGCTCATTCTGAATGTTTCCAACCCATCTACCTGCCTTCACTTCACTGTAGTTTCAAACCTCTTTCTCCTTAGGGACACAGCTCTAACTTATTAGTAGTGCAATCTCCATAAATGATCTTTCATGACATCTCCTTCATAACATTTAGTTACTCTGTCAATGAAAATGTTCCACCCAACTTCCCTGATTTCTAAAAACTTCCTAACGTTTTATGCACATGCCCTGGTGTGTGAACCACTTGCCTTTGAGGATAATTTGGATAAGGAATTGGCTGAAGGAGGATGCAGTGAGTACAGATTTGGGATCAGCCTTGGGGCCCCTAACATTTTCATCTACATATTAACCTCGATTCAAAAGCAAAATGCACTTCAGTAAAATTTGACCAACCCCAGTCTTGAAATGAGCCAAATATAAGTAGCCTTATAGAGGAAAATAAGAGCTTAAGCAACATAACAAAGGTAAATCAGAGGATTATTTTAATTTAAAGCAGCACTGCAATAAGAGAAAATAGGTATAAACAAGTACGAGACTAATTCTGGACAGATGTCAGGAAGCATTTCTTAACTTTAAGTCATTATAATTTTGTTTTGTGTGATACCTTGCTGTGTGCAAATTAGCTGCTGTGTTTCCTACCGTGACCAAATTTCAAAAGTCCTTAACTGCCTGTAAAGTGCTTTGGGATGTCCTGAAGTCGTAAAAGAGTCAAGACGTTATATAAATGTAAGTTTGCTCTTCCGAAAACTATCGTGGGACCGCCATCAGCACAAGGACTACAGCAGTCAAAGAAGTTCCACCATCACCTTCTCAAGGCAACTAGAAGTGGGCAAAAAAATGAAGCAAAGCCTGCAGCACCCACATCCCCTGAGCAAGCAATAATTTTAGGATATCAGATTGTTAGTCCTACCCTCCTAATCAAACTCTAGATTAAAATGTTATTAATTTAAAATAGCTTCACCTCAATTAACTTGTCACAAAATTCAAAACAGACATTTGAAATGCATGCCTGTGGTGAGCAGCACAGTGTGGTAGTATGCAAGTGCAATCCTCTCACATACCTCCTGTCAGATTCTTCAAGAGCTGCTTTGGCACTAGACCAGGAGCTGGCTGTCTTCCCGCCCTCTTGACTATATAACAGTACATGCTGTAAAGAAACCTAAGCTGCAGGTAGTGGGCATTGGGCAGAGAAGTAAAAGTAGCAGAGCAAAAACAAACCTTCAGAGGTAGCCCTGCTTTTCAGGACTTTAGGAGACTGCCCACCATCTATATCACTTAGAAGCAGAGTTCACAATCCCATCAATGTGGCTGAATTCAAAACCTTATGTTACATTCAGGTTTCAGGCACACCACATGAATTCCCCATTAAGCAGAACAACCTTGTTTTTAAATAACAACTTTCTGCCCTCTGCTATATTGACTTCATAGACACTGAGGAGCAAACTTTAACCCCTGTAAACAAGTGGGTTTGGGTCAGGTGGAAAAGTAAAATGCAAATAATCTTCAAATCTGAACTCTACGTGCCTTGAAACCACCAGTTTCAGATTTTAATAGGGGTGGAGTGAGGGGTGGATGACCAACTGCTCCCAGGAGGCATGTCACTCAATTAAGAATGTGAATGAGGCTGCAGCCACAGATTTTGTTTTCTCTGTTCCAGCCTAAATGCTGACTATTTGGTTCACAGAGCCTCAGGAAACATGGCTGCTGAAGGGAGCCGAGGACTGTTGGGTGGAAAAGTTAAGTGCTTTTCCAACACTGCCTGTGGGCCAGGACAAGCAGGAGTGCTTCTTCCTGGCTCCCCGAAATGAATCTGTTAATCCTCCAGAGTGATTGGGGTTCCCAGCCCTGCTGCAATCCGAATCCCTCCAAATATACTCCACGCTGTCCGTGATCTCCTTCTTGCAATAAAATGGACACTCCATGATCCTCTCCTCATCTTCCAACTCCTCCCCAACGGTCTCCTATTGATTTGGCCCCACCCCCAACTCCTGTTTCTCCTACCCCTGCTCTGCTCCCTGGCTGCGGCCTAGTGCCAAAGGCCCACCTGCCCGACGGCCGGCCAGCCTTACAATCTGGCAGCTCCAGCTGGAAAACAGGTTTCAAAAATGGGGACCAGATACTTCTGTTAAATTTGGCAGGACCATTGTGAAACTTTTACCCCTACTTTTACTGAAAAGATTATTTGGACTGCAATAAAGCAATGCTTGATTAGATTTTCCGCCTGAGCGGCTAATTCCTTGTTGCCTCCAAATTACCATACACCCTAACTGAGTCTCAGGTATGTATTCAATCGTTGTCTCTCTTATTTGGTGATTATTACTCTAATGTGGAGCCCAAATCACCAGGGGTGAAGGACAGTGTCAGACATCTGCACATTCAAGAAATGCATGGTTGCAAGTATTTTTTTATCTGTGTTCTTGGGATGTGAGTCTGGCTGGCTTAAGTGTACACAGTATGGGGAGAGGTCAGTATGGCTCAGTTGATAGCATTCCTGCCTCTTTGTAAGAAATTCATGGATTCAACCAGAGCCTACTGATTTTTGTTTTGATCAACCAGAGCCCACTGATTTTTTTTTTTGAAAAATATACTTTATTCATAAAATATCTGGCAGAACATTCCAAACCATTTCAACATCATCACAAAAGTACAATCAGATTCAACTTTTACACGTGTAACGTAAGGTGCATCAATAAAATCAATGAATATTACAATCATTTCAATATGGTCAATGCAGACAATCAGACAAAGGTATTGGAGTTATCAGCATACATCATGTTGCATTCTGAGGTGCTTCAATACATTTATAATACACTTAGTATTCGCTGCATACATTCATTTTGAGCTGTATAGCCCAAGGGGCTCTTAACAGTTCCCAGTCCCTCGGTGCGCTGTGGCAGAAAGGTCTTAGACAGCGACCTTTCCCCATTGTGCCTTTGCGGCGGCTGCCGCAAGCTTTAGTGCGTCCCTCAGCATGTAGTCCTGGACTTTGGAATGTGCCAGTCTGCAACACTTGGTCGGAGACAACTCTTTTCACTGGAAGACCAAAAAGTTTCTGGCAGACCAAAGAGCGTCTTTCACTGAGTTGATGATCCTCCAGCAGCAGTTGATGTTTGTCTCGGTGTGTGTCCCTGGGAACAGCCCTTAGCGCACAGAGTCCTGTGTCGCAGAACTGCTCGGGATGAACCTCGACAGAAACCACTGCATCTCTCTCCAGACCTTCTTTGCAAAGGCACAATCCACAAAGTGGTGAACAACGGTCTCGTCCCCACCACGGCCACCTCCAGGGCAACGTGCAGAGGGGGTGAGACTCCTGGCGTGTTGGAAGGATCTGACAGGGAGAGCCTTTCTCACCACCAGCCAAACTACATCTTGGTGCTTGTTGGAAAGTTCTAGCGATGAGGCATTCTGCCAAATTACTTTGACAGTCTGCTCGGGGAACCATCCCACAGGATCCACCCTTTCCTTTTCCTGCAGGGCCTCTAAGATGTTACCTGCTGACCACTGCCTGATGGACTTGTGGTCAAAGGTAAAACAAAAACAGAATTACCTGGAAAAACTCAGCAGATCTGGCAGCATCGGCGGAGAAGAAAAGAGTTGACGTTTCGAGTCCTCATGACCCTTCAACAGAACTGATCTTTCTTTACAAGGAGAGGGAAATATAGGCTGGCTTGGGGGGGAGAAGTGGAGGGGGGTGGTGTTAGGATAGGAGCAGATCATCAAAAGATGTCACAGACAAAAGAACAAAAGAACACAGAGGTGTTGAAGGTGGTGATATTATCTAAACGAATGTGCTAATTAAGAATGGATGGTAGGGCACTCAAGGTATAACTCTAGTGGGGGTGGGGGAACATAAAAGATTTAAAAATAATGGAAATAGGTGGGAAAAGAAAAATCTATATAAATTATTGGAAAAAAAAACAAAAGAAAGGGGGAAGAAACAGAAAGGGGGTGGGGATGGAGGAGAGAGCTCAAGACCTAAAGTTGTTGAATTCAATATTCAGTCCGGAAGGCTGTAAAGTGCCTAGTTGGAAGATGAGGTGTTGTTCCTCCAGTTTGCGTTGGGCTTCACTGGAACAATGCAGCAGGCCAAGGACAGACATGTGGGCAAGAGAGCAGGGTGGAGTGTTAAAATGGCAAGCGACAGGGAGATTTGGGTCATTCTTGCGGACAGACCGCAGGTGTTCTGCAAAGCGGTCACCCAGAATGACCAGCCTGGAGGTCGCCAGCAGCAGTGGGAGCTGCTGAAAGCTCTTTTGTGCCGGGGCGTACACGTTAATTAACCGGAGTGGAGCATTCTTGTACATTACGTCTGCTACGAGGAGGCGCCCGCCCACCATCTTCATAACCTCAGAGACGGTGAAGTTGCCTCCCCGCAGCAGAATACCCAGGCCGGAGGGACGTGAGTCATTTCCTCCCGACCAGATCCATGGCCCATGGGACTACATGCCTGTAGGAGCTGAGGTGCAGTATTGCACACTCCTGCAGAAACAACAGGTCAGCTTTGATCTTGGAAAGGTAATCCAAGGTCACAACACATCGCGTAGTAGATTTAATGCTACGCACATTTATGGATACAATCTTTACACCCATTTTAAAGCAATTAGTCTCTTACCAAACCTGTTGCCTCTGAGAGTTCCAGACCTTTGATCTGTCCCTGCAAACCCCTAGTGTTTACAAATTGCCTCACTTTGGATGGGCTGAGGAAACTGTTCTGAACCTCCCCCATTGGCAATGTTCTGCTCAGGTGACATCTGGGGGTTCGTGCAGAGAACGGGATTTGAAATGTCCTCTGTTGGAGAAGCTTCTCCAATCCTCTCTGAGGCGTTGTGGCCCCTGCACTGATTCCTGTGGCACTCCACTATTTACAGGTTGCCATCCTGAAAATGCCCCCCTTATTCTAACTCTCGTCTTCTATTAGTTAGCCAATCCTCTATCCACGCTGATATACCATATCTCCTCTCCAGAACCCTGCACCCCCCACCCCTCTGTTTAGTTTAAAGCCCTCGCTACAGCCTTAGTTATTCGATTCACCAGGACACTGGTCCCAGCATGGTACAAATGAAGCTTGTCCCACCAGAACAGCTCCCTTCCACCCCAGTACTGGTGCTAGTGCCCCATGAACTGAAACCCATTCCTCCCACACCAATCTTTGAGCCAGGCATTTAACTCCTTGACTTTATTTACCTTATGCCAGTTTGCCCATGGCTCAGGCAGTAATACCTTGGAGGCTCTGCTTTTTAATTTAGCTCCTAACTGTTCAAATTCTTTCAGCAGAACCTCCTTTCTAGTCCTTTCAATGTTGTTGGTACCAATGTGAATGACGACAACTGGATCCCTCTCCTCCCACTCCAAGTTCCTCTCCAGCCCTGAGGAGATGTCCCTAACCTTGGCTATGGGCAGGCAACACAGCCTTTGGGACACATGCTCACTGCTGCAGAGAACAGTATCTATTCCCCTAACTATAATGTCCCCTACCCACTACTACATTCCTATTTCCTCCCTCTACTTGAATAGCTCCTTGTGCCTTGGTGCCACGGTCTTTTCTCTCATCCTCCCTGCAGTCCCCGCTCTCGTCCACACAGCTTGCAAGAACCTTGTAACTGTTAAACAGTTGCAGGTGCCGAGGCTCCTCGAGCGCTACCCCCTGGGTCCCCATACCTTCCTCACCTGCAGCCACACCCTCCTCTCACTGATCACAGACCAAGTTTGAATGACCTAATCTAAGGGAGTGTGACCACCTCCTGGAGCAAAGTGCCCAGATAACATCGCTAGGAATATCTATTCCTTCAGTGACGTAACCATGTGCCGGCTGTCCAATTAGCAGCCGGGACGCCTCCATTGCCAACAAATTAGCACATGTGGGCAGAAGGGTAGAAGGTAGTGGGGATGGTCCATGATCCAGAAGAAGAAACTGGAGGCATGTTTAAAGGGCCACCAGCACACAATAGCTCTGTGAAGCTATGGTGTGCAGGAGGATTTACTCTGCTGCATTACCATAATTGACCCGTGCAAACAAGATTGTATGAGAGAAGATGGCAGCATCCTTGCACCATACCTTTATTTGCATCGGTATATCCACTGTTCAACCTTGGACCACTCCCTCTACAGCCTTGGATCAATCTTCAGCTGCCAAGCACCACAAGGGCACCCCACCCCCCACCAGACTCACAGCAGCTCATCAGGGAGACTGTGAAGCCTGTGGGACCCACTTGAGGCTATGCAGGGAAAGAACCCAGGTAGCCCCATGGTTCAGGAATGACTCCTTTCATGTCCTTCCCCAGGCTTCCCAAGTAGCAAGGCGGGCGGTCGTCTTCTTCAGGGACTGAAGGAAGAGACATTCCCAGCAAAAATGCCTCAGCTTTCTGGGCCTCAGGTAGCCAGAGGGCAGCCTCCAAGGTCATCCTAGACCATGGAGCAATCCGATCATCAGCATGCTAGTAGCTGGTAGTGAAGGGGGAGCACCATGGAGGAGCACTTGTAAGTGATTTGAGAAAGCACTGTAACTACATTTGGACTTCCTGAGTGTGAGATCAAATTTTGTGTCATGGAGAATGTTCCAGTTTCACTTTATTTGTGATATTTGTTAACAATTTGTTAGTATTTGCTTAAAACTGTCTCAATGAAGTGATAGTGGCCATGTTGAGAGACATGGGTAGGATGCGGTGACCTAGTGGTAGGTTGAGGTTGACCATGTCATATGTTAATCAGATGAACCATTGCAGAAGCATCAGGTGCTAATGGGCAAGGGGATCTGGGCTTCCAGCAGACATGAATGGCTGCACGTGAGCCTGCAATGTGGACCTTTAGTGGACTTGATGGCTGAAGTGGTGAAATTCAAGACTAATTACAAAAGCTTCCCAAACTTTCCTTGCTCCTATATCTTGTAGCCCCCCCCCACAAGTGGTGCCATAATCCAGTCAGGAACTGTGGCTTGTCTTTAGCTTCCCCATCACCCTTCTCATCTGAGAATGACTCGCACTCCACCATGTCTTCTGCAGTCAGGGCCTACCCCACCTTTAGTGCCAGGTTGTACAAGCACAGCAGACTACCTTGTTGGGGCTTACTGAAGGGCACCACCTGGTCATTCCAGGCACCTGAATCTCATTTTGAGGAGACTGATAGTCTGATTGATAGTCGCTCTGGTAGCAGTGTGATTCAAATTATAGTTTTCCTCTACCTCAGTCCTGGGATTCCTCACTGGTTAGCCATCTCCTCAGTGGGTGTCACGGCACAGCCGGTGGTAAATGCTGAGCTGCTTAAATCCCAGAAGGAAACTTGAAGCAACTGCCACAACTGTTTTGCAATTTGTATATATTTTGAGATGCTTGCCCTGAATTCGTTAGTAATAAGACCACCAAGTTATATAGGTTTCTTACAAAACTAAATTAAACCTTTATTAATAGAATAAATTATTTGAATACATACATAGATCTACAAATTAGAACTATGATAACTTCTAAATCCCCTAACTAATCTAACCCCTATCACACTTTTGTTAAAGCAACAGTAAGACACATAGATTTTAAAACACCCAGGCAAAGTAACACATAATACCCTGACCAGTAGAATTCAAAGTGAGTTTTCTTAACTTCAGTTCTTTGCAGACAGCAGCTTGAAGCTTAGATGCTGGAGGCTTTTCACATGTGTTAGATCTTATAACGCCTTCCTTTGCACACAGCCTTCTCTCCTTTAACCATATTTTCCCCTTTGAATGCAAATTCCCATTGTTTCACTATGGTCAGAATTTTTCCGTTGGCGAGTTGGGGGCGGGGCCCGCTCACCGACAGGAAAATGACGCCAGATGATGTCGGGAGGAACCCCCGATGTCATCCTGCTCCATTTAAATATTCAGAAGGTGGGCGGACAGTGAAATCAGCTGTCTGCCCGCTGACCTGTCAATGGCCAATTGAGGCCATTGACAGGATAATTAAGCTAATTAAAGACCCTGCCCGTCCAACCTTAAGGCTGGCAGGCAGGCCGAGAGCCCTGGCGGGAAGGAGAAGAAACATGAAAAACCTCATCCACTGGCAGGATGAGGTTTCGTGTCTGTTTAAAAAATCTTTAATAAAGTTTATGTAATATTTATTAACATGCCCCATCTCGTGTGACATTGTCACATGAGGGGGACATGTTAATAATTTTTTTATTTTGCTATTTTTGATGTTTTTTAAACAGTCACCAATCTCCCTGAGACAGCACTTAGTCTCAGGGAGATGTGTGCTCTTTCTAGCGCATGCGTGCAAGAGCTCACTTTGACAGTTGGGGAATCCCTCGCCCCCCCCTCCCCCTCCCCCGCACAGGAAGTGCAAAGCGCTTCCCATCGGGCAGCCCACTGGGCGGGCCTTAATTGGCCCACCTTCTCAAAATGGCGGCACACAACTGCAGACCAGTTGGATGTTGAAGTCATGAAACTCTTCCAGTTCATGAAGACCCTGGTTGACCTGCAGGAACCTTGATGGGCACTTGTATGCAGTCTGTGAGAGCTTGCACCAGCTGTGGAAATCCAGCAATAGCACCAAGTCCTCTGGCTGTCTGAGCCTGACTGCCTGCGTTGGTTCTATGCTTGATGTACTGATTGGCCATTCTTAAGTTGGCTTCTGCATTATCTTAATGAAATGATGTGCCACTCAGAGAGAGATGCTGCACATTCTCCGGTCGCACCCTGGAATGAACCGGAGGCATAGAAATTCAGGGCAAATGTGACCTTGAGAGACAACAGCATTGGATCCCTACCCACGGAACTGGAACTTACCTAAGCTGCTGCCATCGTGCCACACAAAGTTCTCACGGCCCCTTGGAACAAACGCAGTCATCAGTGACACTGCCGCTCCAATGTCTGGATGTATCTCATCCACTACACCTTGCCTACAGGGTAACCTCATCATCTTGCAGGTCTCTGTACCCATTCCCCTCTGCAGCCTTCTGCCTCTTCCCCAAAATGAAGCAGCGCCTGCAGGTGGCCGCTGTTGGCTATGGCCACTAGTCCGCCTCTCCCACTTTCTCCGATTCTCTTCCTCACTTCGGAATGATCAATGCCCGTACGACCTGCATTCTGACAATATAATGGGGGCACCCTTCCATTGGGTGCTTAGAAGCCATGCCATCCCAATCCCTTCTTAGGAACCTCTTCAACGACAGCCCTGCCAGGAGGTCCACTTGCTTGAATCAGCCACAGATGTCTGCCCTTCTCCTTGTCTGCTCAGTCAACGAAAAGCTTCAAACATAGTAGGCAGAGTTCAGCAGGCCCCTCTAGCTGCCACCCCGTTGCTACACTTTTAAAGTTACCCAGGCTCCCAGCTACTGTGTGGCCCATGCAGGCCAAGTAAAATGCTGTGGGCCACATAAAATACATGTCAATTGCTTTTAGAACAACCTTAATTGGCCATTAAATGGTTTCTCTTGGATGACAAACAGAGTTTCCATTTGGCTCACTGCATTCCCTATGTAAAGTGCCTTTCAGGAGGCCTGACATCTGGGGTGACTGACCTGATGTCATTCCGTGCCATTTTACAGTCCTCTCCCATTTAGCACCAGTGAAATTCCAGCCAGTGTTTCAGGTCAATGACCTGTCATCAGAGTTGTTAGAAAGATGTTAGAAATGCAACAGATTTTAAGCAAATGCAAAGCCAGAGGAATGAGGAAAGGGGAAAGAAAATAGAGAAGGTCTGTGGTAGAGTGGGGTGGGGCAGGAAAGATTAAATTACAAAAGGGCTGATGTTGCAAGATAAAAGAACATGGTACTAGAACACGTAAGGAAAAAAAGATGGTTGCACAGGGGGTGTAAATGGGAAAAGTACAATCATTACTGTAGTGTTCAATGGTTTAATTGATTTGTGTTTGATTATATTAGTCTGTTCACTGATCTATGTTCACTCTGCTTGATTGCTTAAGCCTGGGTGGCACCTCTGAGAGCGAAATAGAAGCCAGACCTGTGAAGCCTGAGCCCTGGATATGTGCAGAGACATCTTGTAATTGAAAAGATATTTTAAGCACTGTAAATTAACCTGTTGTAGACTTAGAACTAGTGTGATCTCTGCATTGCTCTGAGGTATATAAAATATACAACAAATTAACAAAAGCAAAACAATAACCAATGGCTGCTGTACCTGCCCTCCACCTTTGGCTGCTTCTTGCTTAAAACCTCTCACATCTTTAACTTTTTTCCAAAGTCATTGACCTAAATGTAAATGTTGTTTCTCTGTCCACGGATTCTGACTGACCTGTTAGTGTTTCCAGTATTTTCTGTTTTTATTTGAATGCAAGTTCTTTTGTCTTTTATTAGCTGATGATAGTAAGGCAATGATTATTTACTTTGGTTTTGTTATTTCCTGTTGAGAGAGAAACTTACAAAAATGTGCATTCTATATGTCCTCAGCCATGTTAGGCCCCGGAAATATAATCACTAAAATGCCAATTACAAAGTAAATAAAAAGAACATTCATCATGAAGGAATATTTGATGAGCCACTTTTCTATGCAAAGGCAATGACACATTGATTTAACTTGCAGTGAAATATATCATCATGTCACTAGCATCAGATATCATCACGGTGAAAATAACACTGGGTTCTCCACATCTCTTCATCTGTACATGAAAAGATTTGTTCCTTTACTTACTTCAGTTGTTATCACTCGTTTAATTTACTCTGTGGGTTTTGGGAGCGAAGGGCATGGAATGAAGGGCTTTCATTGTTTTTATGAGAAAGTCATGATAATCTTGAACTACCTTTTACAGATCCCTGGCTCAAATGACAACTAAAATTTAAACAAGGCTAAGTTTGAGAACTGTGCAAATTGATTAATTTGTGATCAACTGTTCTAAAGATTCATAAAATCCATGAAGACCAGAGCCTAGCATAAAAATGACACAGCTCACCAGTTAAATGTTTGCCTGTTGTATCCTCCAGTTTTACATTGACGTCAAACTAAACAAACCACACTTCGCCCAAATTAAATTTTCCAGCTATCTCATATGTCACTCGCTCAGCTAATAATGAAATCATTTTCATCATATGTGCTGTTATTGCTGCATCAATGTTGACATTTTTATGTAGAGCTGAATTAAAATGACTGGATCAGCTGTCTGCAGAGTCATTGTATCAATGAGAATTTGATTGATTATTTCATTTCCTGCTTATTAAAAGACCCACCCCCAGTTTTCCATGTTATTTTCGTCCCACTTGGGCCATTTCCTGACTGTGATGGTGAACAGGCACAACCTCATCCCTGGTCCTGTCCTGCCACTCTCGAGCTGCCTAAAACAAAACTCCACCTTTCCATTTTGGAAGTATTTGACCTACGCTCACTGCCTCTTTCAGATAGTCTGGTGAGGATCATGAACTTGTCTGAACTGATAGCTGCCCAAAAAGATTATACGTTTGGTCTGGTTGCTCTAATGACACAGCAAAGTCAAACATTTACTCAATGAAAAACAACCTAACCAGCTTTCATTGTATCCATCCATCCATCCATTTTCACATTGCTTCTCCTGGTGTGGGTCTCAGTGGCAGTAAGCTGAGGAGGACCAACCAGACTTCCCTTTCCTCAGCCATAGTTTCCAGCTCCTCCTGGGGGATTCCCAGGCGTTCCCAGGCCAACTGAGAGCATGGCCTGGGTCGGCCTTGAGGTCTCTGCCTAGTGGGCCGTGCCTGGTACAGCTCCAATGGGAGCCTACTGGGGGCATCCTTATCAGATGCCCGAAGCACCTCAATTGGCCCCTCTCGGTCCGGAGGAGCAGTGACTCTACTCCAAGGCTCTCCTGGATTGCCGAACTCCTCACCCTATCCCGGAGACTACGCCCAGCAATCCTGTGGAGAAGCCTCATTTCCGTCGCTTGTACCCACAATCTTATCCTTTTGGTCATTAACCACAGTTCAGGACTATAGGTAAGGATGGGGATGTAGAAAGACTGGTAAACTGAGATCTTCATCCTAAAACTCAGCTCCCGCTTCACCACCATGACCTGGTAGAGCACCCGCCGAACTGCAGGCGCCGCAGTTCCCAGCTTCCCCCAGCCATCACTAGTGAACAAGATCCCAAAATACTTGAACTCCTCCACTAAGGGAAGCTGCTCCCCCCTCCCCAGAGAGAGAAACCCACTGTTCTCCAGGTGAGAACCATGACCTCAGATTTGCTGATCCACATCCCAGCCGCATCACGCTCGGCAGCGAAATGTTCGAGTTACCAGATTCCAACAGGACAAGTGATTAGAATGCATGTTATTCCAGCAAGATTGAGGAGGCAAAACCCCATGTGGATGCATTCTTTGTTGGTCTATTCTAGTGGGATAAACATGGAAATCTAATAGTGTTTTCCAGTTGCTTGATTCCATGCATCTAGCCACTGTCTGTTTAGAGATCACAGTAGGAGATCACAGTCAGAGATCACAGCCGGATGAGGCAAGAAGCACAACATCATCTGCAAACAGCAGAGATGCCGCCCACAAGCCCCCAAACTGGATTCTCTCCATACCTCGGCTGTGCCTTGATATCCTGTCCATGAAAATCATGAACAGCAGTGGAGAGTCCAACACCCACCTTGAACGAATTTGGCTTAACGTCCAAAATGCTGACACAATTGAATAGAGGGACCTGATAGCACACAGAAATGTCCCCTTCACCTCATATTCCTGTAGCACTCCCACAAAATATCCCGAGGAACACGGTGGTATGTCTTCTACATGTCTACAAAACAGAGGTAGACTGGATTAGCAAACTCCCACAAACCCTGAAATATCCATGAGAGGGCAAAGAGCTGGTCCACTGTTCCACGACTGGGGCAGAATCCGTATTGTTCCTCCTGAATCTGAGGTTTAACTAACAGGCGTGGTCTCCTCTCCTACACTCTGACATAGGCTTTCCTGGGGAGACTGAGGAGTGTGATCCCTCTACAATTGAAAAACACCCTCTGGTCCCCTTTCTTAAAGATGGGGACCACCACCCCAGCAATACTGTCCCCACTTTCCATGCAACATTGAAAAGGCCCATTAACCACGACACTCCAATATTGGCCAGAGCCTTCAACATCTCCAGATGAATCTCATCCACCCCTGCTGCCTTACTGCTATGGAAGCCCTTGGCCACCTCAGCGACATCATCAACAGCGACAGGCCCAATCTCAATGGAGGGTTCTGGCGCTGCCTCCTGTAAGGAGGGCGTGACCACCAGGTTGAGGAGTTCCGCAAAGTGCTTCTTCCACCTCTCGGCGATCTCCCCAGTTGTGGTCAGCGTTTCCCCACCCTTGCTTGGGCGGCATCCCGCTGACCCCTCGAAGGCACTGAATGGTTTGCCAGAACAGCTTTGATACTGTCCAATAGTCAGTCCCCATGGCCTCTCCAAACTCCTCCCAAGCCTGAGCTTTCGCTTCAGCGACCGCTGCTGCTGTAGCCCTCCTGGCCTGCCGGCACCTCTCAACTGAATCGGTGAGCATTGCCCGGAAGGATTCTTCCTTCGATTTGAGAGCCTCCCTCACCACAGGTGTCTAAAGTTGCCACCATAACACGCACCGACTGCCTTCAAGCCACCGCTTTTCATGGCCGCCTGCATGATTGAGGTCTTGAACATGGTTCATTCAGACTCAATGTCCTTAAACTCACCCGGGATACAAGTGAGATCCTTCCAGAGGTGGGGTTGAAATCAGTTTGCACAGAAACGTCTGCCAGACATTCGCAGGTGACCCTCACAAGACGTTTGGGCTTCCCGTGACTGTCCGGTCCATGCCCCGCACATTGAATCCAACTCACCACCAAGTGGTGATCAGTTAACAACTCTGCCCCTCTCTTTACTTGAATGTGTTAGGTCTGATGACACAAGGCTCCACGAAGCCATTTCGGGCTGAGCCCAGCCGGGTTATGTGAGTGGCCCGGCCACCAGGTCCTTGCCAGCAAACGCCACCCCCAGGCCTGGCACCAGCAGTGGGTGCCGATATCTCTATTCTGGTCGAGGTCCTCTGTGTTATTTCTAGAACCACCATGGGGGTCTTTGGTGGATCGCTGTTTGTCTGGAACCTCATGTTGGACCTGTTCACCGAGGGAGATCCTACCAGGAGTTCTAGCCTCCAGACCATGTGACTCCAAGATTCATTGGATCACACAATCTCCCCCCACACCACAACAAGGTTACAATCCTCAGAGAGAACTAGCTTTCATTCAGAGACCAAATTTTACCAATACCGATCCCCGACTTCAGGCAGTGGAGAGATTAAGGATTTATCAAGATTTAATTTTTGTTTTCAGTAGTGATAAGATTTGGTGTTTGTGAAGCTGAACATCTGATCCCAATCCACATGATCTCCTGGACAATCTTGAAAATGGACAATTTTTCACCACAGGTAAAACAAATTCCTACCCACTCTAAACAGATGCTGACCCCCATTGTCAGAATCAAGCAACCAGGAAAACACTTTTAGATTTCCATGTTTATCCTAGTAGAATAGACCAACATAAAATGCGACCACATGGGGTTTAGCCTCCTCAATCTTTCTGGAATAACATGCAGTCTGATCACTTGTCCTATTGCAACCTGGTAACACCACTAAACTACTCATTTAAAAGATGTCTATCTTCGGTAATGACATCTCAGTCACTGACTATAATCGTTCACCCACTGTCTGCTACTCACCATAGCAACTACTAGAAAGAGATACACAGCAGTGCTATGCATGTGAGGAGAGAGATTATTTAAGGGGTGATTCAACCCAAAGCAAAATGGTCAAAGCTGACCAGGTACAAAGATTCACATGTAAGCTAAATTGGTTCAATTTGGGTAATTTCATATGCTGAATTCTGTCCAATGGATTTCCCAAACATATTAGATAAAGTAACAATAAGATATGCTCAAGGATGAAAACTGATGTGCGGAGTTAAATATAGTTCATAAACCAAGTGAAAAAGCAGAGTTTCCCGCTTTATAAACATGTTTACTTTTTGCTAAGACTAGTAAGCAGGGGAAAATATAACCATAGAAGAGCAAATATTGGGGCTATGGAAATAATTTTTTAGAGGTAGAATAAAATAGATGAAAATAAAGTAGTTTTAAACAATAGTTTAAGTGATGTGGAATAGTGGCAATATCTCCATGTGGAGGTTAACAAGACCAAGTAGGTCAAAAATAACCTAAAGGCTAAGGAAGATTAGATTAAAATATATAAGGATTATGGTTAGATTGCTTACAGGAGTTGGGTATCCTAGTGCATAAATCGCATAAGGTTAGTGTGCAGGTGCAGCAAGTAATTAGAAAAGCTCATAGAATGTTATTGTTTAGTGCAAAGGGAATTGAATGCAAGAGTAATATGGTTATGTTTCAATTATACAAAGCATTGGTGAGGCCACATATGGAGTACCATGTACAGTATTGGTCCCTTTATTTAGAGAAAGATGTAAATGCATTAGGAACAGCTCAGAGAAGGTTTACTAGATTAATACCTGGAATGGGCAGGTTATCTTATGAGGAAAGGTTGGACAGGCTAGGCTTGTATCCACTGGAGTTTAGAAAAGTAAGAGGCGACTTGATTGAAACATATAAGATCCTGAGGGGACTTAACAGGGTGGATGTGGAAAGGATATTTCCTTTTGTGGGAGAATCTAGAACTCAGCATCACTGTTTCAAAATAAGGGGTTGCCCATTTAGGTCAGAGATGAGGAAATTATTTTCTTTGTGAGGGTTGTGAGACTTTGGAATTATTTTCCCCAAAAGCTGGTTGAGACAGGATCTTTAAGGCAGAGGTAGATAGATTCTCGATAAACAAGGGGGTGAAAAGTTATCGGGGTAGACAGGAATGTGAGGTTAAAATCAGATCAGACATGATCTTATTGAATGGTGGAGCAGGCTCGAGGGGCCAAGTGGCCGACTCCTGCTCCTAATTTGTATGTCTGTGTGTAGGGGTTGACAGCTTACCAACATTAGTCGAAGGCTAACATGTGAATAATAGCCACTTAGATGGATTACAAGTTTTCTGTGAAGCTGCACCCCATCAAGAAGTTACTGCCTTTGGGATGGGAGAATTTGATGAGAAAACCACAGGGAATCATACAAAAGTTAGAAGAGGATAAATATGGGGCATTAATTGGAATAAAGGGTTAATGGAATTAGCAATGAGAGAGGAATGCAAAGTTTCTTAAAGCTATATACAAAATGTTAAAAGCCAGCTCAGTCCTTTTAAGGGACAAGTTGGATATACATTTACGGAAATCAGAAAGAGACAAATGTGTTAAATGAATTCTCATGTCAGCTTTCACTGACAGAGACCCTAGAAATATTGCAGAATGAGTTAATTGTTTCACGAATTCATAATAGTTGATAAAGCATTTTATATGAAACATGAAGAATTCAATGTCCCCAGGCAAGGATCAGACACAACGTAACCTGTTAGCCTGAAGAAAATGAATAAGGAAATAGGTGAGGCTCTTTTCTATAAATATAGAACTCCATCTTCAAAAGATTGGAGTACCTTGGAAAGTGTTCAGACAAAATCAACAAGGAAAACACAAAGGCTTAGAGCTCTGAGTAATAACGGGAAACTTACAGAATTGAATTTATTTTTGTTGGAAAAGAGAAAAGTCAGGTGATGATGATTCAGGTCTTTAAAACAGAAAATATAAATTTACGTCAGCCATTGAACTTGGAAAATGATTATGAAACTTGACTGACTAAATTAACAAGCCTCAAGTTATGTAACAGATTTTTTCCTCCGAAATGAAAGCAGAGTTTTCCATCCCGGGACCAAGTCCCATGCTGGGGGTGGGAATGGACACTTTTTCCTGCCGCAGAGGCCAGTGGGAATTCTCACTGTAGCACACGATGCTGGCCTAATTAATTATGTAGTTAGGGTTTCCCGATGCTTTGCACGGCAGGGCGGGCTGGATAGTGCCTGTCCCACTGTCATATCTGGGCGCCATATTTAAACGGGGCCTGGACATCGACTTACCCACCGTTCAAAGAGGAGATGGCCAGTCGATCACAGGGAGCTCCAGCCCCCAGATTCAATAACACCTCCCTGGAAATCCTGCTCAATGCAGTGGAGGCCAGGAAGGGTCCTCTACCCAGAGGATGGAAGGAGGAGGCTGAGCCGACAGACCAACCCTGCATGGGCCAGCTGGTCAGGGCCATCCACCAGAGGACTGCCCTGCAGTGCAGGAAACGGATGAATGGCTTCATTTGCTCAGCCCAGGGTAAGTTAACTTCCAATTGCTTGCACTCACCTCACTGAATGGTAGAGGGGACATGGGCCTCAGTGGCAATGTGATAAGGTGATGTCTCTTAGCCCCTCTACAGTCCTTCGAGTCTGCAGGTGGAGATGTTCTGGGTTCCTGACCCTTCCACACAGAGAGCTCAGATGTTGTCTGGAGGAGTTGCGGGGAAGAAGGGGGTCAGGTTTTGAGGGCAGCAACAAGCACCACTAATGGCATTTCTCTGCGAATCTTATCCTTCTATCTTCATGCTTTCACTGCTCTGGAGGGTGCGGCCCCTGAACCTTTGTGGACAACCTGCAGTTCATCAATCACATGGCATGCAACCCAGTGGGTTATTTATAAAACTGGAAGCAGAGGAAAGATACATGAAACCCAATAGCTCTCAAACCCAGCTTCGCTCTTTGCACAGGAGAAGTTACAGCATAAACAGCAGAGGGAGAGAGAAGACAGGAGGGGGTTGGCCTGACATCTGGAGCCCCACTGAGTTTGAGGAGCGGGCAGCCCGGCTGGCAAGAGAGGAACCGGACCTGGCCTGTGCGGATGGAGAGGTTGGTGGGTGGCGTCCATCCAATAAGGATCCATGCATAATGTGGTCCACATAGACACCTAAGGGTCATGCATTCCTCCATGTTGAAGGCAGCTCACACAGTCACTTACTCTCTCTTCTCTTACTTACAGATGCCAGCCGGAAGAGGGAAAGGCAGGAAGAGGAAGCTCTGTCCAGCAGTTTCTCAGAGGACCGAGGACATTGGGAAGGAGGAAGAAAGTGCACCTCTAGAGGCATCACAGCAGTCACCTGCATCCTCCACCAATGCAGATGCACACATCTTGGTGGGTACTAGATGTAGTTCAGGCAGGGTCTCGCATTCTGGTGGTCACCGCATGGAGACGTGTCCACAGCAGGGGGAGGCAGGGTCAACCAAGCTCTCTGGCACTCGGAGGACTGCTGGGTAAGAGGTATCTGCAACATCCAAGATGGATGATGAGCCTCTGGGATGGGCTCTGCACAAGATGCTGGGGAAGCTGCAAAGGGCGGGGAAACCTCAGGCAGAGGTGCCGGAGGCCCAATCAGACTGGCATGTGAGGTGGAGGAGACCGTCCGCTTGCTCTCTGATGAAGTGGTGCTGATATGTGCGTGTATTAAGGTGTCCCTGGGGGGAGTGGCAGATGCCAAGGAGAACCTGGTCCAGCAGAACGCCCAATTTCTGCCTGACATGCATGCAGACCTGCACTACATCACTGTAGCCATGGGTGAGATTTTTCACTGGCCACGTGAGAGGGGGGCTGGGCTATTCGACATCCCTCCAGGTGCTCCTTCCCCTCAAGGAGACAGGCAGGGGCCCTTAGGCTCCCAAAGGGAGGAGGAGCGTCTGTTGGACACCCCTGGGACCTCCACTCAGGACTCTCTGAGGGCGTCCGGCTGTTTGGAATCCCCCTTGCCTGTAACTCCTTCAGCTTCATCCTCTGTGACTGCAAGACAGCCAAAGTAAGCCTGGGCTCTCCAGGCCTCGGGTCTCCAGAGTATTCCAGCCAAGGGTCATCAAAGACAACAGGGCAAACTGGCCAGCAGCCTGCCTCCACCCCTGCTGTGAATGTCGGGGGAGCAGCTGGGTGGCAGGGAATGCAAGATTAAGAAGTTTTGATTTCACTTGTGATCGCATGTGTGCACTCTGATTGTTCATGTTATAACATTTCTGTAAATAGAGTTCACTTGTACTTTAATGAGGTCTGATGTGGTTTATTTGCATTTCATAGTTCTTAAGCCTATGCGGCCCCCACGCTGCCCCCCAACCATCTTCAGAGGAACAGCCCAGGCTGGGTCTATGTACCCTGAAATCAGGCAGGTGCAGGGAAGCAAAGGCCTTTGCCAGGGCTCTTGTGAGCCGTGTGTCTCCCGCACACTGAGCCTTTGCCCTTCACACACTCATCTGTTCTAAGGCCCGAGCATTATTTATACTACATGCTGAGGTTCCCCTTCAGTTGTCCAACTGAGATGACCTATATCTCTGCTCACCCCCCAATGACGCAACTCTCATGCAGCATCTTGAGATCTCCACCACCAGGCTCTGGATGGTTGTGAGCAGCTATGATAACATTCCAAGTTGAGTCAGATACCTTTACCCCTCCCCCTATCATCCACACCCACCCCTCCATAACCATTGACACCGCCCCCCAACCCTGGCCAGGTGTAATATTTGACCTTCCCCCGGTTACCCTTCAATCTGCCCCCCTTACCCTCCATCCTGTGAAGGTAAATGTCCATGTCCTCTACCTTCGTGAAGAACCTACCCCTGTCACAGTAGATCTGCGCCCTCCGACTCTGCCCACCCCCAGGATCTGCTTCTCTTTCTATAACACTTTCAACAACTCTCAGCCCCCCATCGCCTGACATTACAGGACCCTCACCTTTAACCCTCACCATCCCTTCCTATCACCAATTCCATCAGCATGCGCCCCAGGACTCATCCATTGATGCCACAGACCCCTCCCTTTGAACCCCTTTCCCCTCTTCTCCTCCATGCCTGCACACCTCCTCCCCACCACCCGCACTCCAGCACAACCCTTCCCACCCTCTCACTCCATACCACCTCACCCATTGCACGATCCCTGTAGCATCTCTCTATTTCCCCTAATATGCCCAACCTCCTCCAGCCCCCTCTAGGCCTCCACACCTGCCTGACCTCTTCATTCCTCTCCTCCCTGTCTAAACACCCCCAGCACAGACTGTTGCCACCCAACAGTACCTCATGCAGCCGTCCACCTGCAGCTTGAAGATCCACCTCCTGAAAACTGCTGCAGCTTGTAGATCCACATGGTTGATGGTCCACCATCCACTGCTGCATGTGGTGTTTCAGGCTCTGGTCACTGGAGGCCTTCATCTTCCCTTCCAATCTCTGCGAGTTGTCCCAGGCCTTCATGCAGATAAGCTTGACATGTACGCACCACATTGGTCCGGACGTGTTCTGGACCGGCATGATATCCCACTTGGCGGCGCGGACAATCAGACGGTGGTGGGGGCAGAGGGGGAGTTGGGGTGCGGGGGACGATTCCGGCCAGGCCTTCTTCTGCATCCCATTAACAGGATGCAAAACTGTTTCACAGCAGCCTCTGGTGGGAATGGCGAGCCGCCATGATGGACAGGAGAATAAGTTCCTGCCATCATTCTACATCGGCAGGAAACCGATTTTTCAGCTCTTGCCACATTGTCCATGGTCACTGCCCCCCCACTGCTATTAAACCCACCAGGGTTGGGGTGGGGGGGGACTGGGAAATTCCACCCAAAGAGTGCGATAATGAAACGAATCAAAGAAATGTTGGAATATACCTAGTTAAGACAGAATTGGAGGTTGGAAGGATAAGCACACATACACGGAGAGTCAAGTAACCTGTGGAACAGGAAGGCTCATTTACTGTTGGGACCTTAGAAACATTTGATATGCCACTAGTTAGAGCGGAATAGACTGTCTATCTTAGTGCCAGATCAATACCCTGGAGTGATGGAAAATTACTTGGGATGGGGGTAATCATTAGGACAAATCTGAGCTTTAATTTTTTGGGGGAATTTCTCTTGTAGTTATTTACCTCCCTAGGGAGATTAAATAAATAAGTTAGATTTTGCTGCAAGGCAAGTTATGTGTGGTCTGGAAAAGCAATGGGTTAAAGGCTCTTCTCTGGCAGTTCATGATGTTACCTGAACTCCAAGATCAGATGACAGTTTTGTAAAGCCCATGCATGTGCTTGTTATTCTACATATAATTGTTTAATTGGTGACAGATCTTGTGAAATTGGGATTCACTCCAGAATTGGTTTTGCAGTTTATTAGTCAGCCTTGCAACAGCCCCAGCTATTCAAATAATGAAAGCTTAGCTGGCCTTGAAAAACTGTAAGTGACAGACTTTCTGGTTAAATGCTTTTGGTGTAAACTGCCTGAGATGCTATACTCAATGAGTTGGAACCATTTTCATTGATCTAGATGCGTTGGCTTTAGAATTCTAAATCGGCCCAACTTGGAAGCCATTCAGCATAATGCAACCTGTTCAAATTTTCAAAATAGTAAAGAGCCTTGCAAAGACTTCTATTAGAAATCACTGTGCAGAACATGTTTGAGATCATATCATTGTTTTCCTATGCCGTTTTCCTACTTTATTAAAAGGGACATTGTTTTCATTGAAAAAGTGTTTGGGCAGCTCTTATGTTGTATGGGAAGAAGAAACGCCAGAAGAGCTCTACATCATTCTTATGACAATTTGCAAGTCATGCAACAATGTATTTTGGCAGTTTAAGTCATCAAAGTGCATGTTAGCAAACCAACAAAAAAGGTCGTACAAAGTACTTTAAAAAAGTGCTACTAAAATGTCAGCAAAGCTGTTGCACAATAGCAACTAGAGGGTAATGAAATACAAAAGCAAAATACTTTTTAAAAATTCATTCATGGGATGTGGTCTTCGCTGGCTGGGCCAGCATTTACTGCCCATCCCTAGTTGCCCTTGAGAAGGTGGTCTTGAATTGTTGCAGTCCATGCAGTATAGATAGACCCACGGTGCTGTTAGGGAGGGAATGCCAGGATTTTGACCCTGTGACAGTGAAGGAACGGCAATATATTTCCAAGTCAGGATGATGAGTGACTTGGGAGGGGAACTTCCAGGTGCTGGTGTTCCCATCTATCTGCTGCCCTTGTTCTTTTAGATGGTAGTGGTCATGGGTTTTGAAGGTGCTGTCTAAGGAGCCATGGTGAGTTCCTGCAGTGCATCTTGTTGATGCCACTGTGCGTCAGTGGTGAAGGGAGTCAATATTTCTGAATGTGGTATCAATCAAGCAGGCTGCTTTGTCCTGGATGGTGTCAAGCTATTTGAGTGTTGTGGGAGCTGCACTCATCCAGGCAAGTTTGGAGTATTCCACCATACTCCTAACTTGTGCATTGTAGATGGTGGACAGGCTTTGGGGAGTCAGGAGGTGAGTTAGTCGCTGCAGGATTCCTAGCCTCTGACCTGCTCTTGTAGCCACTGTATTTATATGGCTAGCTCATTTCAGATTCTGGTCAATCCCCAGGATGTTGATAGTGGGGGATTCAGTGCTGGTAATGCCATTGAATGTCAAGAGGCGATGGTTAGATTCTCTATTGTTGGAGATGGTCATTGCTGGGGACTTCTGGAGGAGGCCAAGATGGATCATCCATTCAGCACTTCTGGCTGAAGATTGTAACAAATGCTTCAGCCTTATCTTTTGCACTGATGTGCTGGGCTCCCCCATCATTGAGGATAGGGATATTTGTGAAGCCTCCTCCTCCAGTGAGTTATTAATTGACCACCACCATTTACGACTGGATGTGGCAGGACTGCAGATCTTAGACCTGATTCATTGGGTAGGGGATCGCTTAACTCTGTCTATCACTTGTTGCTTATACTGTTTGGCACGCAAGTAGTTCTGTGTTATACTTTCGCCCCCAGGTTGACACCTCATTTTTTTTTAGGTATGTGTGGTGCCCTCCTGCACTCTTCATTGAACCAGGGTTAATCCCCTGGACTCGAAATGTTAACTCTTTCTCTCCACAGATGCTGTCAGATCTGCTGAGTTTTTCCAGCAATTTTTGTTTTGATCCCCTGGTTTGATGGTAAAGGTAGAGTGGGGGATATGCCAGGCGATGAGGTTACAAATTGGGTTTGATTACAATTCTGCTGCTGATGGCCAACAGAACCTCATGGATGCCCATTTTTGAGCTGCTAGATCTGTTTGAAATCTATCCCTTTTAGCAGGTGGTAGTGCCACACAACGCTATGGAGGTATCCTCAATGTGAAGGCAGGACTTTTTCTCCACAAGGACTAGGACTGTGTAGTGGTCACTCCTACCAATACTGTCATGGAAAGATTCATCTGCGGTAGGCAGGTTGATGAGGATGAGGTCAAGTGTGTTTTTCTCTCCTGCTGGTTCCCTCACCATCTGCCGCAGACCCAGTCTAGAAGCTATGTTCTTTAGGACTCAGCCAGTAGTGGTGCTACCAAGCCACTCTTGGCGATGAACATTGAAGTCTCCCACCCAGAGTACATTCTGTGCCCTTGCCATCCTCAGTGCTTCCTACAGTTGGTGATGAACATGGAGGAGCACTGATTCATCAGCTGAGGGGAGGGTGATATGTGGTAATCAGCAGGAGGTTTCCTTACCCATGTTTGACCTGATGCCATGAGACTAAGGAGGACAGGGCTGAGGTTTCTGGTGCCTAGGTCTCATTCTCTTTTTGAGGCTTTGTAGCAGTTTGATACAACTGAGTGAGGCTTGCTAGTTTGCTAGGGTAGTTCAGAGGACGTTTAAGAGTCATTCTAGAGTCATATGTAGGCCAGGTAAGGACAGCAGATTTTCTTTCCCTAAGGGACTAGATGGGTTTTTACAACAATCAACAATGGTCATCATTAGACTTTTAATGTACATATTTATTGAATTCTAATTGCACCATCTGCTTTGGCTGGATTCAAACCTAGGTCCCCAGAGTACTGCCCTGGGTCGCTCGATTACTTGTCCAGCAACAATACCACTATGCCATCACCTCTCCTGCAGATGCTGGAAATAATCAGCAAATCTGGCAGCATGTGTGGAAAGAGAAACAAACCTTTTATCAGAAAGAAGAAAGATAACATGTCTGAAACATTGGTATGAGAAAGTTCGGTAGGAAAGTTGGGCAATTAAAGAACAGTGAAAGACTGCAGTCCTGATGCTGCACTAAATTCGACCGGACCAAAGCAAGTATGAAAAGCCTGATCAATATGTTGGACATTGCATTATCGCAGGATGACTTACCCTCATGCTTATGTACTTTTTGGTTGTACGGGATTCCTTTAAGAGGCACCATTGTTACTGCTGCCAGGCAGTGAATAGTTAATGTGTGCTTTTATCAACTCCAAGTTAAGATTATTTTATGAACACTGGCCCTAGAATGACTAGCTTCTGCCTCCACAGCCATGGATTCTATGTGAAATAAGTGGGACTATCCATCTACGTAAAATGAATGTGCATATGTGTGGCTGATCTCCAGATGTATTCCTGATTTCAAATAGATATTTGACACCTATCCTTCTACTCACATATTTGTATGGTGTGTTTTCACAGGATGGATTGATCTTTCCCAACCAGGACAGCTTTCAGAGCTATGTTTTAAATATGCTGAAGATTTCTTTCGATATCCTGATTTTTTTGGGGGGGAATAATTTTCTTAGATTTAATAATAATTTAACAATATAATACCTTAGTTTGTTTAGAACCAAAAGGGTTGGTTTTGAGTCAGAGTGATTGCAAGAGATTAATCCCAGCCTGAGATTTTAGGTCCTATGATCCAGGAGATATGACTTTGAGCAGGTTGTCATCTGTACCCTAAAATTTGATTTCCAATTGTCACAATTCTCTGTCACCTGTTTTTAAGTAACACATATAGCTGTGTTATTTATAACATTTATGACACACAATTACTGAAAGATCACAGATATCTAATCTGAATTGAACTACTCTACTTTAGGAAAATATTCTGTAAATCACTACTACTTATAATAAGTGGCCACAAACCATTTAGGTCTTAGAGATGACTTGTAGTTAAATTGCTTCTAGACTATTAATTTCTATTATATAAAACAATAGCTCCATCTGCGAAGCCAGCTGAAAATGCATGTTTTATCTCTTAAAAAAAGTTGTGAATTTTGGGTCTAAAATGACAGGACTAGATAGAGTCCCACCCTATCCTATCCTGGGAATATCCATTTTAGAATCATTATTAGATTAATCACTGCAAATAAATACTTTTTCTCCCTAAGGGGAGTATAAAGGAAGATGGACTGAATAATTACAATTAATTCAGAGCACTGGCACTTTTGAAGCATTTAGATCTGGTTTTGGCTTATACATTACACTGATAAAATTATAAGCCTGTGCCATGTAATTATGTCTTTTGAACTTTGTTTGTGTGCTTTTTCTCATCAGGGTCACAGACCTCCATTTGTCAAACCTAGGAGGTTTCTCCATTTTGCTGACAGCCTTTTGGGCTCAGTGTTGAGAATTTGTGTGCAAGTGAGGAATTCAGGAGGGTTTCTGTGGCCAACAGAGGAGTCCTAACATCAGCAATTTGGAGCTGTGTCTGTACACCCGT